>NW_023425561.1:820642-1335066 GCF_014108245.1 Pipistrellus kuhlii
ACATGGAGGTCCTAGACCTGAGCTCAGCCCAGAGGGTCCCTGAAAGTGGTGGGGGGCACTTTCCCAGGGTCAGGGTCCTGTTGGGCTTTGGATGGTCAGGGGCAAGGCGCCCTGCAGATTCCGCATCTCAGCCACAACTCTGTACTGAGCGCCCGGGGCCCAGCGTGTGCGCAGTGCATTGTGGGGAGTCTCCTGAGGCCCGTTCAGGTCAGTAAGCAAAGAGAGCACTGGTTGCAGGCGCTTTATTGAAATAAATGTACAGGAGGTTTCAACATTGTCTTGCGGTTTCAGGATCAAAAGGCCCAGAGGGGAGCTAAGCTGTGGTCTCAGTAGGGGAAAGTTGCTGTCTGGCCATTCTCTGTGGTCCGAGGAAGGTCTGTGGGCTAGTAGGAGGCACACTGCTCGCTGTTGTATATGGTTGCCTAGAAAACAGACAGAGTCACTCCCTCCCACACTCCCCAAACCATCCTAAGCACAGACGTGGCCTCTCCTTGTCCTCCCGCCACGGAGAGAGCAAGGCGGGGGTTCAGCCAGGATCTCCCCTTGTTCTGGGGCTCAGGAGGCACAGCCTGAGGCCAAGGCCTCCCTACCCAGACCCATCCCTCCCTCCCACCCCCCGGGGCCCCGGGAGTCGGTCCCTGTGTGGTTCCTCCGCCATGAACGAGGCCTCCCGTGCCCAGGCCGTGCTGCCCCTGCTCCGAGTCTCAGCCCCGTGTGCATGTGGGGGGCTGAGGGCCTGCAGCCTGATGCCGGCCACGAGTTTGTAGCCACGGAGCTGAGGACACTCGCACTCCAGGGGCTTGTTTGACCCCCGTTTATAAAGAGAAGGCCCTCACCCCCATGGAGGGTGCTGAGGCTTTCAGCTGGAACCACGGTGAATGCTGTCCCACAAGCAGGACCCTTCCCTCCTCCATGTACAGCTTCGTCTTGTCACGGTCCCCTCCTCCAGCACCCTCTCCTCTCGCCAAAGGGCAGCACCAGGCTCTGTGCTTCCCCCTTTCCCTTCCCCCTACCCTGCAGCCACGCTCTGCCTGTGCCTCAGAGACCGGCCACCGCACACAGCCCAGCAGTGCCTTTCCCCACATTCCTCAGCTCCCCAGCTCGTCATAAAGCACCTCGTCACCAATAGTGTGTGACTCTGCTGAGGCCAGCGCTCCCCTGGCTGCTCTGGGCTGTTCCCATGGCTCTTTGGGGGGAATGAACCCAGGAAAGAACTGAGCCCCATCTGCTCTAAATAGAAAGACGGTCTCATCGTTTACACTGACTCTGGTTTTCAACGATCCCACCTCCACGGTTTCCACTCCCGGGCCCTCCTGCTGCCCAGGACGTCCGGCCACGCACACTGGCAGACGTGGTGCTCGAACGGCCTGGGCACTGCGCTCCTGAGAGTGGGCTCTTGATGACGTGTAACTCTCTGCTCTCTTGAGAAAAGTCTTTTTTCAAAAATGTATTTTTATTGGTTTCAGAGAGGGAGGGAGAGAGAGACTGGAACATCAATGATGAGAGAGAATCATTGATTGGCTGCCTCCTGCACGCCCCCTCCTGGGGATTGAGCCCACAACCCAAACAAGTGTCCTTAACCAGAATCAAACCCAGGACCCTTCAGTCCCCAGGTCAAAGCTCAATGCCCTGAGCCAAACCACCTAGGCAGTGCTTGGCAAACTCATTAGTCAGCAGAGCCAAATATCAACAGGACAATGATTGAAATTTCTTTGGAGAGCCAAAGTTTTTAAACTCAAACTTTTTCTAAGGCCACTTCTTCCAAACAGACTCGCCCAGGTCGTAGTATGTTGTAGAAGAGCCACACTTAAGAGGCCAAAGACCCACATGTATCTCCCGAGCCGCAGTTTGCCGACCACTGGCCTAGGGCTTGAGAAAATGCTTTAAAATGCTTTCCTACGTGTGTTTCTCACTCTTAAACTCGAGAGTCCTCTCAAGAATCAGAGGTTTGGGGGCTGAAGGGTAGGCAAGCCTTTGCCCACACGCTCTCCTCCCCCGTGGACTTTCTCACATACAGACTCCACCACGTGAGCAGGCACAGCAGCCCCGCCCCTTGCATGGCTCTCTGGATGTCAGACTGTTCACACTCCCAACAACCGCATTCCCTGAGATGACATGAAGCGTGAACAACACTTGCTTTCAAGACGCCAGTACCACCCTAGCTGGATGGGCTCGGTGAATAGAGCACTGGCCTGCGGACTGAAGGGACCTGGGTTTGATTCCAGTCAAGGGCACATGATGGGTTGTGGGCTCGATTTTCAGTAGTTGACGTGCAGCAAGCAGCCAACCCATGATTCTCTCTCATCACTGAAGTTTCTCTCGCTCTCTCCCTCTCCCTTCCTCTCTGAAATCAATAAAAATACATCTTAAAAAATAGTGACTAAGAAAAAAGTAGTTAGTAGAGAACTGAGAGCCCACTGGTCCCCGGCCGGAGCAGCCAGAGCGGGAAGAAGAAGCCACCATTACCACCAGCACGCCAAAGTTGTTCAGGGTTTCGCTGTTCTGGTCCAGAAAGCACTGCTTAAACTCCCTGAGGGCCATCTCAGTAATCCCACCAGGGATGTACTCCTCAAGGTCTTGGATGAATTCAGTCTTGGACTCTTGGGGATCAAGGATCTTTTCAATCACATAATCTAAGTCTTGGCAGCCAGAACCTGGGAAGAAAGCACACAAAAGCCGGCTCAGATCCGGAGGCACCACCTCCTTGCTGGGCATAGCCAGGACGATGGCCATCATCTTACCTCCCAGCAGAGACAGACATTCAGAGAGCTTATGGGCAATGGTCTGAATCCTCCATTCTGGGAGAGCAAACTCCGGGTCTAGGGTGTTCTCAGGCCCCAGGATATCTGCCTCCTTGTCCCGCCTCCCGCACCCAAAGCCCCCAGCTCCCTGGCTTCCACAGCCCAGAGAGCCAAACACAATCGAGCCAAGAAGAACGCAGGGAAATGAGGCGCTCTAGGCTGGGGCTAGGGGAGCAGGAGGTCTGCCCCAGGGGCCCTGACACCTACCTCCCCACAAAGCCTGTGGCTGTCACACTCACCGGCATAGCAGAAAAGGGGGAGGGCAGTCAGCATGAGCACTATCACCAGCTTCATGGCTCAGGCAGCAGCTGCTGGCTGGTCACACGGACGTGGGAGGGAAGTAGGACTCACTTTGGAGGTGAGAGCCCCGACCCTCCTTTTATTTACCTGTCGGCCACTTAGTCCCTCCCACAGATGATGGAATGAGTCACGGGATGGACCTGGCATCGGTCCAAGAAGGACAGTGAGAATCACCTAGAACCCTGCCACCTTATGGTCTCTTTGTAGAAACCAAGGAGTCAGAGCCTTAAAAACCCTCATAGATTTCATAACAGCAATCATGGTAATGAAATTACATAAAATTAATGCTGAAATGCTTGCTAAATAAAGTAAGTTACAACATTGTGCGTCTGTGTTGTCATTCTTGTTTTATTAATATTGGGTCCTCATTTATCTCTTCCTCCTCCTCCAGCTCTTCCTCCCCGTCCACCTGTCTCCTCCTCTCCCCTTCTCCCTCTAGCCCCCTTACTCCTCTCTGTTTTCTTCTGCTTCTTCTATAAGGCACAGAGACCTTCACATTCTCTTCCTAAGCCTCCTGCCTCACCCAGTACCTGGGCTGGGTGCAATACCACCCAGCACCTGTGGAGGGCACACGTTCCTCACCCATGGACTAAGTCAGGTGCCTTTTGCTGGGAAATAGCAATAGCTTCTCACCTTGGTTAAAGGTTGTTTGTACAAAGACAATCTCATTTAGTTAAGCCAACTCTAGAAATTTATGAATGTTGTGAATGTAGAAAGTTATGAATGCAGAGTTATATTTTGGTCAGTTTTGTTAGCTTTAGGGTTTTCCTTCCACTCATTCAGGAGATGATGTGAGAACTAGAATCCCTGATGCTTGAGAAAGGCAGCACTGGATGGTGGGAGATATCTGGGTTCATGCAGATATGGATTTGCATCTTGGATGCCACCGCTAACCACGAGGTGACCTTGGGAAAGACAGTGCAGCTTGTCCTGAGCTTCAATTTCCACAATGAGCATGAATGACACCGAGGCGGCTTTTGTATGAATGCCAGGCACTCCATGTATTAGAAATACATGGAGTAATAGAAACTGAGCACAGGGCCTAGGAAGGGTAATCATGACTAACCCACAGGATTAATCTACACATCCATGCATCCATCCAGGCACACATACATACATCCTTTCATCCACCCATCCATCCCTCCATTCATTAATCTATCCATTCACCTATTATCCACTCACCCATCCTTCCATCCATACATCCATCCAATCATTCATCCATCCTTCCATCCATCCATCCATCCACCTATTATCCACTCACCTATCCTTCCATCCATCCAGTCATTCATCCATCCATCCATCCATCCATCCCTTTAAGCATCCATGTTCATAACAACCATCATTCTCCTAAGCCTGGGTCCTGTGCTTCGTGTCACGGATTCAGATATACAGACGAGGTAGACTGAGACCTTGCACCTGTGCAGCTGAACTCGAACTGGAAGTCAATAAATAAGCTTCCCATTGAAATCTATCTAATAAAAGAGTAATATGCCAATTGCCCACCACTCCAGTACACAAAATGGCTGACCCCTATGGGCAAAGATGGTTGCCACCATGTGGATACCAGAAGGCCACCTCAAGATGGCCAGCAGAGGAGGGAAGTTGGGAGAAACAGGCCTGCAAGGGAGGGCAGTTGTGGATGATCAGGCCAGTAAGGGAGGGCAGTTAGGGGTGACCAGACAGGCAGAGGATGGAAGTTGGGGGCAACCAGGCCTGTAAGGAAGGGCAGTTTTGGGAATCCAGGCCTACAGAGGAAAACAGTTGAGGGGAAGCAGACCTGCAGGTGAGAGCAGTTAGGGTGACCAAGCTTTCAGAGGAGGGCAGTTAGAGATGACGAGGCCTGCTGGAGAGTGCAGTTAGAGGCAATCAGCCTGGCAGGCAGAAGCAGTTAGGGACAATCCGGAAGCCAGATAGATGAGCAGTTGGGAGCCAGCAGTCCTGGATTATGAGATGGATGTCCGATTTCCCATTTAGGCCCAATACTACTGATGCTTTGAGGGATCCCAGATTGGAGAGGATGCAGGCTAGGCTGAAGGACACCACCAGCCCCCCTTGCAGGAATTTCATGCACCAGGCCTCTAGTATGAGACAAAGGAAAGAGATTGTGTCGTGAACAACAGAAAACCGCTAGGGCATCATCCTGAAGGAGGTCCCGACAGAAAATCCCGGCAGGACTCTGTAGGTTGTGTGCCATTTCCTGCATCAGTGGACAGTGACTCCCAGGGACCCACTGGATAGGAGTCTTCTAGAAGCAGCAACAGCAGATACGGAGGCCCTGAGTGCAATGGCACTCGGCAAGGGAAGGGAAGCCTGGAGAGTGTGCCTCTTGGTGTCAGACAGGCAGGACGCCTCATGTGAGAGAAAAGACTCATCAGTGTAAGTGTTGCCCACTTGGAGCAACCAGACAGCCATCGTGGCTTCAAGTAAAGAAAGAGACATGGGTGAGACCCTGAGAGGTGAGCCAATAGTTAATGAGTCCTAAATGCACTGTCCTCTCTGTGGATGTTTTGGGGCCCATTTCTTCCATCATTCAGCTGCACCCCAAGTTGCCAAGCACAATATTGACTTAGGAAGATGCTAGGAATAAGGAAGGTGGTGTTCTTCTGTGTGCACTCTCTCCCAGTTGACCGTTGTTGGCCATCATTCTAAAGGCACATGAATGACATTCATAATGATTGGGAGACTTCCTCCTTGAACAGGACCCAGGGAGGGCTCTGCTGGTTCCCCGTGGTTATGGGCCTGCCCTGTTGTCTGCTGGACCTTGGGCCTCCTGGCAGAAGCAACTCCCTGCCATTGACACTGAGTCTGTGTTTCTTTACTTCCATGTTTTCTCCAAAGCCCACGATGACTGCGCTCAGGTGTCCAAGAACCATGACTCGGCTCACAAGAGACTCATTTAAAAGTGTTCACAGCAGAAATAGATAAACCAAAAGGTCACATGCTCATATTGCTGGTCTGATGGTCTCTGCTCCCAAAGGTCCTTAGACTCAGGTCCCCAAATTCATTTCAGAAACTGGAGCACAGAAGTCAACTTTAGTTTCCATGTGGGTGTGACATCTCTTGGCCACCTGCTATGACAGACCATGCTGTAGAGGTGAGCTATCCAGTCAGAGGGGGACATAATGTGCGGGTAGAATTCTATTTGACCAGTACTTTGGCTCAACCAAGACCTAAGGGAGACCCATACTAATCTTCTTCATTTGAGGTCTTGCCATCCTTAATAAAAGCAATGACATTCAGTGAGATTTATTGTCATTCTAGGTGATTCACTGAGAATAAAATCGACACAAGGATCTTTAGTGTATATAATCCTTGAATTTCTCACTCGTTGTAAGTTAGTTGAAGAAGTTAGTTCTACGGTATTTTGACACAAGGAACTTTCCACTTTACTTTCCCCCCAATTCTGTAAACGAACTTTGCCCCTCCCTTCTGAGGTCAACGGTGTCCTTGGAGGTGAGCCTCTTCTTCCTTAAGATCCTGCCAGCATCTGGAGGCTGGCTGGGGAAGTGCTTTCCCAGAATGAAATGCATGACAATCCCTGGGCCTGGAGACATCTTGATGGCAGTGAGAGGTTTATTGCTATTGGTGCTTCCCATACCTTGAGCCAAGCCTGTGGTGGGCTGTCACCCCGGGGTCTCTTGGTACAAGGGGAAGAGGCCTAGGATTGTTGTGAGGCCTGAATGACTTGCAGCCCAGAAGTCCTTAGAACGGGGCTGGGCACAGAGTAGGTGGTAGCTACACGTCAGCTGCCAGCTATTAATTATAAACCTGAGAGTGCTCTTCCATTAAACCCTGGAGGCCTAGGAGGACCACTACAGACGATGGAACTCCCTGCTCCTCTCCATCCTCCAAGAGATGCAGAGATCATCCTATTCAGATACGAGGGGAAAGGTCAAAGTTGAAAGTTAAGCACTGCATTTGGATCCATTCTTACCTGATATCTTTCTGACTCCTTGAAAGAGCTTCTTGAGATCCAGTTTACGCAGATCTTCTCTTTCGAACACAGTCTACACAGTGTTGGCCTATGGACCTTCTCAATACCCAGCTGCTCCCTGTGCTACATCTTCCAGCTTCAGGAGAGCATGATGGCAAATAATGAGACAGCGCTCACTCCCTGCAGAACACTGGTTACCACCTTTCTTTGTCTTTAAAACAATGAGGATAGAGATGATGAAATTTAGTGTCCAGCTGAAACCAGTTTGGCTCAGTGGATAGCGTCTGCCTGCGGACTGAAGGGTCCCAGGTTCGATTCCGGTCAAGGGCATGTACCTTGGTTGCGGGCACATCCCCAGTGGGGGTGTGCAAGAGGCAGCTGAGTGATGATTCTCTCTCATTGATGTTTCTAACTCTCTGTCCCTCTCTCTTCCTCTCTGTAAAAATCAATAAAATATATATTTTTAAAAATCTACCCTATTCTATACAGAGGACTAACAAGAATTATAACAGAAAAACAGGTGGTGGTGGGGGGGGGGGGGGGGGGGGAAAAAATAAAAAGAAATTTAGTGTCCAACCTGGGGCACCTCAGCAGGGAGAAGAGGCCACTAAATGCAAGGAATGCCAGGCCAGCAGCAAACTTAGATGTGTGGTCTCCCTCTCTGGAAGTAGGTTTACCATATCTCCCCAGCTGCACACAGTGGGACCAGAGAGGTCAAGTCCCTTGATCAAGGGCACACAGCTAGTCAGGGGGCAGAGACAGGAAAGCAGCCAGGTGTTCTGAGACAGGTCTCCTTAGTGTGATGCTTATGGCCCTTCAGGTTATGACTCAGATGGAGTCATGTGACCTGGACTTGCCCAACTGCCCTACGTGGACTCCAGGTGAATGTGTGGGCTGCCCCCACAGTTTTGTGCACGAGGCCTTTGCTCAAGGTGAAGTCTTCTCCCCTGTCCTAGCCTGAGTCCCTTTAGCTTGAAACTCTTTATCCCCGATGCCACAGCACAGACAGCCCATTTCCTGATTGAAAAGGAAGCCTTGAATCTCCAGGGATCACCTCCCAAGACCCTGTGGCTTCTGGGTGCACCTTTCTCCTGGTGACCAGGACCTGACTTCATGGCCCTTTTCCCCTGTTGAGTCCTAGAGGTCATGCCCTGTGCTCTCTGGTCTTTGAGTGACAGCAGTGATACAGTAGGTGTCTAATTAGGTGTGTAACTTCTGTGAGGAATAGGATTTGCGATTCTAGGACGAATTATCTCATTACAAAACACGTTTACTTACTAGATTTATTGTGGAAGAAGAAACATATTTTAACTAGAAAAATTAATAAAGGAAACCCTAAACCCAGGCATCAGCCTGACATCCTGGTGCTAACACCGAGTCCTTTGTGTTTCTGGAGAGACCTGTGGCATCACCATAGGTGGGACCAGGTCAGGAGAGCAAGAAGTTGGATTTCTGACATCCAGGCCCCGGGCCACCGCTGTCCTCCTCTCCCCACAGTAAATATCAGCTTGATCCCATCTAACCCGGATCCATCTAATGCCTGGGGACAGGGACCGGATTTGGAAGCTGAGCCAGGATCAGGTGCCACCTCCAGCCAGTTCTCCTTGGCTCCTTCATGAAAATACTGACCTTACATAACTTGTTGTTTCCACAAAATGTGTGGTCAAATATTTAAACCCCACCACTTGTGACAGCCCATAAGGTTCATTGGATTTCCATTATCTTCTCAATCTGTTATTCATTTTCCCTCCAGGTCATATTGGTATTTCCTCCAAATCATAGGCCTGCAGAGTGGGCACCTCTGGCCCTTCGGAGAATGGCTAGGGGACTATGATAGATCCCAGAATACTTCTTTCCAATGCCAGAACCGTCACTCTTTCCTGGGGCCGATGCCCCCCTCCATCTGCCCACCATGAGGACATTTGTCCATGTTCAGAGATATCTTTGTGTCCTTCACAGGTGGGTGGTGTGCTGTTGCCATCCATTGGGTAAGACCAGGTTTGCTGCTAAACAGTGCCCAGTGCTCAGGGCATCCACCAGAAGAGAACTCTTCTCCATCCAGTGGCACCAGAGCCATGACTGAGATACCCGTGATGGAGAAATCTCTGGAAGCCTTGGTGCTGGTGGAGTGTGAGGTGCTTAGCCCTCAGTGGACAGTGCGTGGAACCTCAGTGCAGACCTACAGGATGGGGCCCGTGTGCCTTCCAGCTCAGAGCTCAGCCTCAAGGTGGTACCCCCCATGGCTGGTCCTCACTCCTGGAGGGCTGCACGTGTAACCTGTCGGTCCCCCTCATAGACTTTGTCCTTCAAGGTCCAACCCAGTCCTCAGCTCCTCACAGAGCTTCTCTTCCTGGAGAATACTCGCTCCTCAGGCTTGGTCTCCCTTGGATGTCTGTGGGCCTTTCATGTCTGTGATAGGACCTCATGCTAGTGACACACCTCATCTCTCCTCTCTGCCCTGTCTTTGGTCCTGACATTTCACATGATAATGGATTCCTTAAGGCAGTGCTCAGCAAACTGTGGCTTGCGAGCCATATCCGGTTCTTTGGCCCCTTGAGTTTTTAGCAAAGACCAGCTTAGGAGTACCCTAATTAAGTTAATAATAATGGACCTACCTGTATAGTTTAAGTTTAAAAAATTTGGCTCTCAAAAGAAATTACAATCATTGTACTGTTGATATTTGGCTCTGTTGACTAATGAGTTTGCCGACCACTGCCTTAAGGAAAACCATTGGTCCTTTCCACAGAACACATCACATTCCCCCTAAGTTTGATTCAGCATAGCAGCCAAGTTATCTGAAATGATTTGCACCATTTTATCCTATTTGTTGCCAAATTTTATCCACAACCATTTTTTTACTCTTTTTCTTTACTCCTGACATTCCATTGCATTTCTATCTTACAACTTCCTGTAATTTTATACATTTTTATTTGGAAACTAGCGTCCCTGTGCACTGACTCATGCACATTGAAAGGAAATTAATTAGAAGGTGACCGGTGGGGCAAGACTGGGCAAGACAGGCCGGACATGCCCTGGAGCCAACCTCCCACAGTCCCTCCCTGGTTTGAAGGGAATCTTCAGGGTGAGCAATCCTTCATCGTGGCCTGCGGGGTTGGGACCGAAATTGGCTCTCTGACATCCCCCAAGGGGTCCCAGATTGAGAGAGGCCAGTTCTCAGGGGACACACCCCGGAATTGGGCTTCCTCCTCTCTGGTTCTGGTGTGCATCACCCAGGATCCACTGCTGCCAATTCACTGCAGCTCTGCAGCTCCTGCATTGAGCCTCTGCCCCCTGGTGACCACTGCCCATCAAAGCTACCGGGCAGATGGTTGGACGGTCACTTAGCCTTTTCTATATATAGATAATGGTATAGGAGCATTGTTCCATAAATAAAATATTGAAAGACAGCTTCTCTGAGAACATGAGCACTGTGTCTCCTGCTGTGGAAATACTTATGAGGAGTACAGATTCATCTGTGAGCTCCTGTGTTCTATCCCATGTTTACTGGGTTCCATGCCTTTTGTGTTGTGGGTATTTTTTCATCTACTCCTTTTTGTAGAGCAGACTTCTCCCTGCCTCTGAGGGACAGAACATTGCAGATCAACCTTTTGAAGATCTGCATTCAGGAATATCTCTATTTCTTTCTGCTAACATGGTAGTGAGCTTCATGTAGGATGCTGGTCCTGGTCACTGACAGTTCAGAACCTCTGAAGTGTCAGTGTCCCTCAGTGGCTCCCAGTCTAGTGTGAATTCTGTTTTGTTCCCATCCTTGCCTGTGACACGTGTGTCTCCTCCTGAAAGGAGCTCCTTCCTTAGGGCCTTGTTCCAATGAGGCGCACAGAGGTGTCTGATGTGGGGAATGAGTGTCTATTCCAACTCCTATTCTCATTTTAATGTATTTTTCTTGATGTCAGAGAGGAAGGGAGAAGGAGAGAGAGAGAACCATCCATGATGAGAGAGAATCTTCGATCAGCTGCCTGCTACATGCCCCCTACAGGGTATCGAGCCCACAACCCAAGGGCCCAGACCAGGAATAGAACCGTGACCTCCTGGTTCCTAGGTCAATGCTCAACCCCTGAGCCGCGCTGGCCGGGCCCATTTCATGTTCCTCACTGTAGGGAGATTTGCTTGATGTGTTTCTTTGGTGACTTTCTTTCCACCTGGACTGCTCTCATTTTGCAATCCTGTTGGTTGGACCTCCTGAATGGCAGCCTTACCATGCTGTTGTTTCCCCTCATATTTCTGGACTCCTAGGCCTTGTTACACTATTCTGCTCTGTCTTCCAGATGCTTTATATTTTTCCAGCCATTGTATATTTTTTTTCTTTGTCCAGAGCAGCTTGTTTGACTTTGAATGTTTATTCCCCTTGAAGACAGCAGCGGAGCTCGGTCACCGAGCTTCCTGAAGACCCAGGAAGGGCCCCATGGGAGAGCTCTTCCCGGCCCCGAGGGTTGGAGCGGTCTCACAGAACACGGGTCCAGGAGCAGCTTGCCGGCATCTGTCTCTCTCTGTTTGCATGCCATAGACACCTCAGAAATGCTGGTGGTCTGGGAGAGAAAAGTGGAAGGGAAGGAGAGGAGGAAGGCAAGGTGTTGGCTGGAGCAGAAGGGGAGATTCTGATGTACCCACAGGCCTGAGGAGACTGCTTTCTGAACGTGACACTCAGCTCCTACTCTAGGAAGCGAGTGGACAGCGGACATGGCCTGACCGGAGTGTGGACAGCCTGGAGGGTGCACCGGGGTGGGATGCAGGCCCTGCTCCCCATTCCGGGTGTCCTTGCGGCGCCTCTCAGAGCCCTCAGCTGTGTGGGGCTTTCCTGTGTGTTTGGTGGAACATACACAACATAGCATTCACCGTGTTCACCTCCTTTGCATGTAGCATCCACTGGCATTGCTGCATGCACCGTCCTTATGTCACCTCTGTCCATCCAGATTCGGCCCAAACAGGGGCTCCCCAACAAACAGACACCTTCCCTCCTCCAGCCCAGCCTGTGCAGCCTGGGGGCCCTTCCCCCATGGCCAGATGGTTAGGGCCCGGGTCTCTCAGTGGCAGAGCCTGGGAGTGAGGCTGGACCTGCAGCTGTGAGGCTGGCAGGGCTGGGAGGTTAGGGAGGGGGGTGACCAAGGGCAGGGTCCCAGGCACCTGAAGGTGGGAGCTGCTGACCCTTTGGCACTGGGGGCTGCCCTACTAGGTGGGGAGAGGGAAGGTGAGGTCTGGGGACCATGTGGGCTCTCTCCACAGAGATCCCCACACCTTAGTCCTGGGCAGGGCAGGGGCATCTCTGCTTTTGATTCTTCCTGGTGCTTTCTGAGAGGACCTGAGGCTGCAGGGGCCAGGGGAGAACTTCGTTCATCCCATGTCCAGTGGGTGACAGTCTGTGGTGTCCTGTTCGGTGAGGTTTCAGGATCAAAGGAGGGGCTGACACACAAATGAGAATGCTATACAAGAAATACCAATGTGGAAGGCATGGGGGTCAGGTGGAAACCTCTTTGGTGACGAGGCACCCGAGACTGGTCCCCTTGCTTTTTATTCACTGTGAAGACACCTTCGCCCTTTAGCAATGCCTACAGCAAATCAAAGGTAAAGTTCGGGGAAACAATGTAAAGGTTATCAGGTCAGAACTCGCCTGGAGCCATGGCCATCACAGCAGGAGCAGAGCTGGAGCTGATAGTGAGCCCTGCTGGCCATCCAGGTCCACTGGCCGTCCACTGCCTCTTTTTGAAGTTACCTGCTGTTGGCTTTAGCCTCGGACAATGGACGACAATGGACTCTCACCTTCCTGGAGACCAGGCTCCCGGACCACGTCCACCCTCCACCAGGGACTGCTTGCTGCTGGCAAACTCTGAGGCAGTTTGGGAACCACAGCAGTGGGCGATGCCATTTGTCCTTGGTGTCATCACTGTCTTCACTGAGTTCTCACCGCCACTCTGCAATGCGAATAGCACATCACAGAAAGGCACAGAGAGGACACATGGCTGACTCTGCCTGTGTGTGCATGTGTCTCAATGTGTGCTTCTCTGTCTGTTCATTTGTGCCTGTGTGCATGGCTGTGTGTGTGCATGGCTGTGTGTGCGTGTGTGTATGTATGGGTCTTGCTCTGCGTACACCACAGGGAGGACTCTGTGTGAAAATGTGTATCTCTGTGAGTGTGGCTGAGGGTAAATTGTGTGTCTGTGTATAAAGGCTTATTTTAGGGGTGAGAGTGAGAGAGGGCTGCGCGAGGGGCGATGTGGAATAGACCTCACAGAGGAGGTCTCCTGTCCTGTGCAAGGGGCAATGTGGAGGCAGAGCGACTCCGACAGGACCAGGTGCGGGGTGTGACCAGCACACCACCTGTGTGAGTGGCATGGAGACAATATGATGGAGCACAGATCTGGGCCGGGCAGGGAGAGGGGGAGGGGGCAGGGACGGGTCCTGCCAGGCCCGGTGTGCAGCACCAGCGGGGGCCTCGGCCCTCCAGGCGGGACCCCAGCCTGTGTCTCTCAGGCTGTGGCAAGAGCTCAAGAATCCTGCGCCCGCCATGCACGGGCGGGAGGCTGAGCACACCCTGGGCTTCGGGAAGGAGGCAGCTGAGTGTGTGTGTTCCCGCTGGGACCCTGCCACTCACTGTGGAGCGTGGGGCATCGGAGAGCAGAAAGCACGGGGGCCTCATGTGCCCTTCTTCGCTGGAGGCGCTGAGGACTCATGGGCAGTCCTCGTCCTGGAAACATGGGGGCCCAGGCCCAGGCTCTCAGGGGCAGAAGGAGTGCCGACCCCCTTCCTGTGGAGGTCACTGCGTGTGGGTGCCCAGGCGCAGGGCAGGGAGGGCAGCTCCGCCCAGGGGCCCGGGCAGCAGCCCTGGGCACAAGCCGGGAGACGATGGCTGTGCAGATGGAAAGGACAGGCTGTGCGAGGGAGGGCCGTGGAGGGGCCACGGGGTGACTCTCAGGTGTCAGGATCAGAGGAGCAGCCCTGGGGTCATCGCCCCAAGTTCCCCACCCTGAGCCCTGGGCGTCCCTGCTTTCCTTGGGGACTTTGCAGCTGCGATCAAGGGGCAGACCACCCTGGGTTTCCAGGGTCTGCGCTCTGCCGTCCCCCACAGGAAGGAGGCCCTGCAGCCCCTGGAGCAGACCAGGCCTGCCATCCACTGCCAGCGGGAAGCCGCCAGGAAGAGCTGGCCCTGGCCTCGGGCAGCCAGCAGGGCCTCTGCACCTGGATCTGGGCAGAGAGACAGACCGCAGCCTCCTGTCCTGCCCCTGGGGAACGGTCCCTGAGCCACAGCAGGCGCTGGACACGAGGCCAGAGCTCTCAGGCGTCCAGCTGGCTGCGTGGGCGCCTCGGGGATGGAGGTGCGGAGCCGGCGTGGCTCATGCAGGCCGGGCTGGGAGCCTGTGCAGGGACACCGGCTGGGCCCGGAGCCCACGGTCCCTCTTGATCCCTGTGGTCAGGCCCCAGGGTCACTGCCCATCGGGTCAGCGCGATGCACCGTTGTCACCTCCCACCGCGCCTCATGATGCCCACTCCTCCCCCACGGCCAGAGACCGGATAAAACAAGACAGGCAGAGACATTGTGCAGGGAAAGTGATTTATTGAAGCAAGACGTTGAAACCTCTGCATTTGCCAGGGAAGGTCAGCCCATCACTGAGAGACAGGGCGCTCATAGGTAAGGTTTACGCAGACTGCTTCTTACACTTGTTTTCGACAATCTTCTATAATAGACCAAGAGAGAGACAGGCTGTCAGTCAGGCTGCCCTGGAGAGGCCACGGGCAGAGTGTGTTCACAACCAAAACCAGAGACATTGCCAGCAGCGGTGGCCCCGGGCATCCGGCGACCAGGGAGCGGGTGGGGCCTCCAATGGTCCCGGGGCCGCGGCCGCAGACACGTCCCCCGGAGCCCCGGCCACGGCCCCGCAGAGCTAGGGCCCAGGAGCGGCCTCTGTGTCTGAGGGAGCCGGGAGGGGGACACGGCATGGAGCCCCCGGGAGGTGCTTTCTCTGAGTCCCAGGTCCCAGGATGGGACTTTTCACTCAGGAGTGGACGCTGGAGTGGGATGTGGAGGGGGCGGGGGCCGAGGGAGGATCTGCTGCAGAGATCTGCAGCCCAGGCGCGGACCTGCACCTGGAGGCACCCTGGCGTGTCCACACAGGGGACACATGCTTAGCGCCCGGCCTCATTAGGGGTGGAGGAACTAACCCCCTCCCCGCTATGTCTGGTTTCCTCAGAGAGACAGCGTGGAGGTCAGCTCCCCCTGTGCCCCCCAGGGCAGCGCCCTCCTCCCGCCTGCCCCTGAGCTGAGCAGCAGTATCGTGCAGAAAGGAGAAGGAAGTTACCACGAAGTGGGCCATCGCCAATCGGTACATTCTGGGCATCTTGTCTACGCATGTCTTCACCTCCATTGCGGCCTGAACAGCTTCTGCAGGTGCCTCAAAGTTACTAATCTTCCGCTGGTATTCCCCTCTGGGCTCCAACAGAAAGCTGTAAATCACCGAATTAAGGGCTGGACAAACTTCCCCTGCATTGGCTGGAGCCGGAGAGAGAGAAACACAGCTGATGTAGGAAGTCACTTTGCCATGCTCTGTGGCCCCAGAGCGAGATAGGACGCAGGGCGGAAAGGGCTCCTCCAGGGAAGTGCGCCTCCCCCGTCCTCATGGCGCAGGCACAGAGCACGCAGGGGGGCCGGGATGGCGCCCAGGGGACGCCCTGGTCACTCTCACTGCACCAAGTGCTCCCAGGGCTTCCCCACATCCCGGCTGTGCCTGTCACTGTGCCTGGGCCTCAGACTCCGCTCTGCCTCTCACACAGCCCCTCCGGCCTAGCCTGGCGCCTGAGCAGAGAGCTGTCAGCCGCCAGCCTTCCCAGGGAAGGCAGAGGCAGGCCCTAGCCATGGGCCCAGAGGGAGACAGCACAGGCGCAGAAGAGGGAGGAGAGCTACTAGGGAGGGAGGAGGTACCAGTGCTGCCGGGCAGAGCCCTGACCACAGGAGCGGGCTCCATCCTGCTGCCTCTGCACCAGCCCTGGCCTGCGTGGCTGCCCGAAGGACCCGCACTTGCCGGCAGTGCTTTCTGTAGAAGTTCCAGACCCCAGGACCTGACACCCCCAGTCCTGGGCTTGGGGGGCTGGTGCCCGGGAATGGGAAAGGTTTCCTTCTGACCCATCCCCCTCCCCATCTACATCCCCGGGACCAGAGAAGGTCCTCCTTGTCTGCGTGGAAGGGACCCTCACCGTTGGGGCAGCAAAGGGCCAGGGTGACCAGCAGCAGAGGCAGGGCCAGCTTCATGGTGTCTGTGGCCGGAGCGCAGCGGAGTCAGCAGGAACCGAGAGGAGCTGGGTGAGCGGCCTGGGAGCCCAGGGCCTTTTGTAGCCAGTGAGCCTCCCGGGTGCCGCCCTCAGGGGACCTGCAGGTGCCAGGCCTGGCTTCCAGCCCAACCTTCCACGGGGAGGGCTGATGCCATCCGTCACGCCATAGCCCGGGGACGTGGTTGGAGCCAGGCCTCGCTGGCACCTGCACGGCTCCCTGGGGCACTGCTCAAGGCGGGAGGGTGGCCAGTGCGCACCCCTCGGTGGAGGGAGCCCCTGGGAGACAGCTCCCTCCTTGCAGCCGGGGCCGCGTTCTCATATCCTCACCCTGGCCTGGCTCAGAGACGGGGTCCCCACGTGTCCCTGTGGGAGAGGATGGACCCCGAGTGCAGGAGCAATCCGCATGGCGGGTCGCGCCTTTGGGGTCCTTGGTGCCCGCTGTGCCAGGGCTGCTGCGGGCACTGCAGGGAGCCAGGTCCGTGGTGTCTGCTTCCCCAGAGAAAGCAGTGCCCAGAGGAAGACGGCCCTCCCACGGCCCCCTTTGGCCTCAAGCGACGGGTCGTAGCCCCCCACGATTTCTGACCCATCGGCACCCACGTGTGCTGGTGGACGCTTCCATGTCAGTCCTGGGGTGGCCCCTGTGGGCATCGGGCCCCAGCAGACGTGCTCGCAGGCCGGTCCTCCGCCTGTGCTGGCCGTGGCAGCTGCTCCATGGGCCAGGGAGGCCGCAGGAACCGGAGAAAGGCCGTGGGGCAGGGACAGGGCCGCGGACCTGAGGCCACGCAGCGTAGGCAGGGTTCCGACCGGTGCCGGGCGTGGGGCCCCGAACATAAGGGACTGAAGGTCTCGCTCATCTGCTCGCCTCTGGGTTTCTGCTCCATCTAGGGTTCTGGCTGAGGGCGACCTCGTTCCTCACTGATCGCCACCTCCTCCTCTGGCAGAAAGCCCCCTGAGGGGCCTCAGCCTGCGGGCTGCGGGCAGCAGGGGCTCGTCCTCATCGCCGGAGGAGACACAGGCTGGGCAGGTTGGGTCCCGCCACCTCGGGTGCTAGCCAGCAGCTCACACAGCGCTGAGGATTCTGGGGTGGCCTGTGGGTCTCTCTTTCAAGTGTGGGACGTTTCCCATGGAGGGGTGCGGTTGTGAGCAAGAGCCCAAGGTCAGGGCCACACTCTGGGGGCCAAGCTCAGCTCTGAAGCTTCCCGCATGGGGGGTCTCCAGCAGGTGCTGCCCTTCCTGCCTCAGTGTCCCCGTCTGTAACACCAGGGGGACCCCATGTACGTGTGAGGAGGCGGGGATTCATCCAGAACAAAGGCTCGGCATGGTGCCTGGCCATCCTCGCCAGCTGTCTAGTTATGCCCCTGAACGGAAAACCGTGAGTGACAGTCACACAGAAGTGGCTTACTTCCTCCCCACGGCCAACACCCGGCGGCCTGACCGCCCGGCCAGGAGGGCGCGGCCTCTCCTAGGGATGCTCGCTCCTATGTGGGCTCTGGATTGACACAGTCACCACCAGCTGTCCCTTCCCAGTCACCTCCCTGTCTGTCCAATGGACACAGGGAAGCCAGGCTCATTGTGACTCTGTGACCTGCACGCGGGCACTGGAGTCAGGGTGCAGGAGGAGGCAGGCGATGGGGATCATGTCCCCGAGGCCCTCGGGGTCTCTGCTCTCCGCCCTCAGCAGGATGCGCTGGCCACGTGTGCCCCTTGGGTCCCAGGGCCCCTCCAGCGCTCAGGCTCTAACCGGTCTCAGGTGCCTGGGGTGGAGGCGCCTCAGACGTCACCTCTGGGTCATGAGGTCCCCGTGGGCTTGTGCCGTCTCCACAGCCTCTGGAGACACGTGTCCCCATGGTCTCTCCCGTCACACACGTCCTGTTACATGTCACAGGACAGAGGTGCCCACGTCACGTCAGACCCTGCAGGCACTCACTCCACAGGTACAACTCTGGCGCCAATCAGCAAGCGTCATGATGTTGGTGGGACTCTGTGACAGTGGCCTCCTGTCCTCGCTTCCAATGAAATCAATAAGGACTCTTAGCTGTGGCTGACAGCTCCTTAAAAATAATTTTAATATATTTTCATTGCTTTCTGAGAGGAAGGGAGAGGGAGAGAGAGATAGAGACATCCATGATGACAGAGAATCATTGATTGGCTGCATGCCCCACAGTGGGCATTGAACAGGTAACCTGGGCAAGTGCCCTTGATTGGGAATCAAACTGTGACCTTCTGGTTCATAGGTCAATGTCAACCACTGCCCCACTATGACAACCATAGAGGCCCTCCAGGGAGGGCACATGGTCGTTTCTTTTCATTGTTGCCAGCTGATACCAAGATGATTGGCAAAGCCGGGTCTAGGATACACATTTCCACAAGATGGCGGCAAGTGTAATCAGCTTGGCCTTCATCAAGCCCAGGTGTCAGCAGGGGCCGGACTAGATATGTAAATCCAAGCATGCTAGGGCCCACTTAAGAATGGAAATAAGTTGGTGATACTTCCTGCTGTTGGGTATAAAATAAATGCGCTGGGAGGGGTCGTGGTCCTAGTCCTCGTCCTTGCAGCCTCTCCATCAGAGAGGAAGGATGGCGTCCCACCCAGCTCCCAGCTTAGAGTCTATCTCTGCATCTTCTCTCTTTCTTTCTATTATTTCCCAATCCCTGGCCACCTCCACTTAGAACCGGTGGTTCATCTCTCTTTCCGTGCGGGATGCTGAGAAGGGGGATCCCCGGACCTTGGGCCCCTGCCTTGGCCCGATAATCTCTTTTGTTAATATTTACTGGGAAAACTACGGTTTTTGTAAGAGGATTAAATTTGATAGTAAAATAGTCAAGTTTTAAGATTAATTTAAAGTGGCTAAATGAAATAAGTGAATACTCAAGAAAATTTAATTATACAAAAAGCTGTTCCTAAAGTGTTAACCAAAATTTCTATTGGTAGTTCATTTCATGGTAAATTTGCTTAACATGCCATGAGCCTAAAGCAGTCATATTTTTGTGCAAAAATTAAAATGTAAAGTTATCAAAACTGCATTATAAGAATTTTCCAAAAGCCTCCTAGTAATTAAATTAAAAAGTGGAGGGGTGGGAAAATACCATGTAAGAAAAAATATCCTGTAAGTAATTTACACCTAGAAAAAAGTTTTACTTTGAAAATTAATTTTCATTTATAATGCTGGTAACAAGGCACCTATGAAAACTCTTATGGTGTCAAAGTAAGTCAAGGGAAAATCATTTGGACAAAAATCAGAAGGATCCCAAGTCTAATTTATAGAAAAGATTTCTTTATGAACCTTTGGTGGAGAATATGTTTATATTTCCAGAAAATTCCTAGACCATATGGATTCCTGCAACAACGGATCCCAGAGAGGACCTGATAGGACTGTTCCAGCCACAGAATAGGCAGTGGTTCACAAGAACAGAGGAGAAATAGTCCAGAAATAAAGATGGTGAAGATGCCTTGCCATGCTAGCAGTCTGCACCTGTGCATTGCTGCAGGTTGCCCAGGACCAAGGGAAAGAAAGGTCAGTGTGCACGCACTTCTATCAAGTTTTGAGAGACCATGTGTGCACACCCTTCTGCATGGAAGTCAAAATGTTTGATGTTTTGTGTTCTACCAGGACCCTGGTGTAGGGGCTTGCTTTATTTCTAACACAGGGAATGGTTATGGCTGCCACATTAAAAGAAATGTTGTCCCTCAGGCATTAACCATTTTTAGAGCTGGATCTAGTTCTGGAAAGGCTGGATCTACTGCAGCAGAAAGTTAAAGGTCCTTCACACCCATTATAGATCAGTAGAAATGCAGGCTCTTATTTATGCCTGGGATACACAAGATGGCGGGAAGTGTAATCAGCTTGGCCTTTATATCAGCCCAGGTGTCGGCAGAGGTGCGACTAGATATGTAAATCCAGGCATGCTAGGACCTACTTAAGAATGCAAATAAATCGGTGATAACTTCCTGGTGTTGGGGTATAAAATAAATGTGCTGGGAGGGGTCGTCATCCTGGTCGTTGTAGCCTCTCCATCAGAGAGGAAGGATGGCGTCCCACCCAGTTCCCAGCTTAAAATCTATCTCTGTGTCTTCTCTCTTTATTTCTATTATTTCTTAATCCCTGGCAGCCTCCACTTAGAACCCGTTATTTCATCTCTCTTTCCGTGCGGGACGCGGAGAAGGGAGATCCCCGCTGCATGAGGCCCCCTGCAATAACTGTGAGTGGTAGATCGCAGGCCATTTTTGATCCATAGAATTGAGTGGCATGGCTCATTCTCCTCACACCCACACAATCATGGGACAAGCATGTTTGGAGGCAGGCCCCTAAGGATGAAAGCCAGGACTAAAAGGGCTGCCAGGAACCAATTCCAGGATGTAATGATTACAAGAGTTCCATCAAAAGGTTGATGGGGCTTGGGCGGCTCAACAAGGGTGAGATACACAGTGAGTTTACCTGTTGGAAATGGCTAAACAGCACTTCCCCCAAACCTGAATAGGATTGTCTGCTGCCAGACAGCTCAGGGCATTTGATTGCCTCCTGTTGGCCAAACACCTGAACAGCTGTAGGCTATTCCCCAAACTGACAATGCTTCTCTTGGAAGTGTATTATCTGCACCTTGCCTTAGGACAATTGTGTTAAATAAATACCACGGGGACCTTAGACAAGAGTGAGTCTTTAGCTCTTTAGCTGATGATCCTCTGACCCCCAATGTCTTTCAAAATTATCTTTCATCTCCGGACTTTTTAATCATCTACATGCAGCCCTTTCTCCAGAATGCTGAACCCTTTGTGAGGCTGGGAAAAGAAGCTCGGCATTATGATGCCCGAACGATGGACACCAATAAAGGGCCTCTGTTTGATCAATAAATAACACCCCCATCGATATAGACCTTGAAACCAGACCTCCTTCAGTGCATTAAGAGATGCATTGATCAACAGCATTTCGCTTTGATAAGAAGCATCAAAAACTGGAAGGTCCCCGATGGGGCCCAGATCAGCAACGTGCCTCACCTTACACACTCCACAAGCCATGCCACTGCTTCTCCCCTGCCCTGTGCACTGAGCCCTGAGATCCAGGCCCCTGGCTCCAGGGACACACAGGAGTTCTGCACAAGCACCCCTCTTATATCCCCCCACAGAGTGCCTGCCACAGCACCTGCACCCAGCAATGCTCTGACTTCCTGCTCCAAGCTCTGAGCTGCAGAGGGAGCCTAGGACATGGGGTGAAGGGGGTGGGTTGGGCTGGGCCTCAGAGATGGTCTCCTTCCTCTGCTCCTCTGACTCTCGCCAGAACTCAGTCGTCCTGTGGGGCTCAGTGTCCTGTCTTTCCTGAGGGACAGCAATGAAAGGGAGGTTCCCAGCCGGCCTGGCTCAGGGGTTGAGCATCCACCTATGACCCGGGAGGTCACGGTTCCTGAATTGCAGGCAATCCCTACACCCCACCCTCCTTCCTCCTTTGCACAGAAAGCTGCTCCCTCTAGGGAGTTTCTCCAGCCCCTGCTGGGCCCGCACTCCTGCTGAGGTTAAGGCTCACCAGGTGCCCCTCCAGCTCTGTCTACCTGGAGACTCTTCTCACCAGATGTGGCCACTTTCCCCCACTTCCTCCCTCTCCACACTGGGGACCTGACTCCTTTTTCTTCAATATTACCCTGTGGTTGGTCAGACCACTTTGTGGTTTTGTATTTAGTATTTGGTGTGATTTCAGTGGAGGATGGGCAGACATGATCCCCAGGTTCCGTGTGCTGTGGACTCAGCCCCAGGTGACGTGGATTCCCATTGGGGTTGCGGCTTTGACCTTGTGGCAGCCGATGGAGTGCATTTATGGAGGTTTTAAGAAAATGTAACTCCCTCTCACTCCCCTTTGGACGTTGTTTCTCTTCGACAGCCTGGGTCTCCGACGCTGGATGACAGTGACCGAGAGGAGAGGCCGTGGTGATGGGTGACAGTGACAGAGGAGAGGCCGTGGTGATGGGTGACAGTGACAGAGGAGAGGCCATGGTGATGGGTGACAGTGACAGAGAGGAGAGGCCATGGTGATGGGTGACAGTGACAGAGGAGAGGAGAGGCCGTGGTGATGGTGACAGTGACAGAGGAGAGGCCATGGGGGCAGGGAGGTTGTTGCCGTGTCTATGAAGGGGACAGCGAGCCTGTTCCCGGGTCCAGTGTGGAACCTGGCTCTGCAGCCACCACTCTAGGGCCCTGATACCTTCCCGGGGCAGCAGGGAAGGGCAGGGGAGCGCTCAGCAACATCAGGATTTGGGGTGCAGGTTCCCCTTTCCCACGGGGACTCATGTGGACTATCAGCTGGAGTGAGGCCTCTAATGTGTCTGAGTGTCAGCACCCGGAGGCCATTCTGTCTTCACAAGAAATAACAGGAATTCAACAGCGTCTGTATGAGACTCAGCACTGATGATGCACCTCGGTGTGGAGCCGTCCCTGCAGCCCCTGACATTCCTCTCAAAGAGGCACTTCTGAGCCACCTCCCTCCCCTACATTCCTCCTCCTCCCCCTCCCGGGCTTCCCCACCACCAGGGTGGCCACCTGCTGCCCTCCAGGCCCCGTGCCCTCCATGCTCGCGCCTCCCCCAGGCTCAGCGCCATCTGTGTCTCAAGCTTCCGTGGACCCTGGCGGCCTCAATTTCTTGCTGGCTGCTCTGTGGGTGTGACTTCGGAAGAGAAACTGGGGGGAGGAGGGAGACCATGGAAAGGCCTCTCCAGGGGAGAAGAGCTGACCCAGCGGGGTTGGCTCAGTGGATAGTGTGGATTTTCAGTGTCTCTAAAAATCAATGGGAAAATATCTTCAGGTGAGGATATTTTTTAAAAAGGAGACAAGAGGAGTCCAAATCCAAGTGAAACTCATTTGGAGTCTCTTTGGCCATTGCCTGCAGACAGGAAGCTTAAGACGCCACCTGGTGGTGGGCAGTAGACTGCAGGTGTCCAGGGAGAGCCCAGGTTCTGCATGGAATGGCGCACCCTGGTGGGGAGGGCTCACAATTGCTCTCAGTCTAAGGAAACCTCAGGCTATTCCCCCTGAATGCCAGTCCCCCTGGGGACCTGACTGCCCCTTCTTACCCCACGTTCCATGTAAAAGGCCGGACATCCGGGAAATGAGAGCCACAAAGGAAGTGATTGAAACTAAGGGGATTGTAAATAGCTGGATTAATAATCTAGGAACAAATGCCAAATTTATGAGACAGCAGGGCCTAGGGCCTGGGCCCTTTCCGGCTCCCTCCCACCCTCTCTGCACCGTTTCCAAGGCCCCTCAGCTGGCAGCTCCAGCACGTGCCCTCTGACAGGGCACGGCCTCCACCAGGACTGCATCTGGGTCTGAGAAGAGGCCCGAGCCCTTTCCTGGGACAGCTGGTTCCTGAGCACGGAGTGTGTCTGAGCCCTGGAAGGGGGCGGGGGGGGGGGGGGAGGCAAACCTTCAACAAAAATAAGGGGGGTGGGGGTGGGGGTATGGGACATGCAAATAAGAAAAAAATGTCCCTTTGTCTAAAAATCCCCATTCTCCCACTCCTGGCCCGGGACAGAGGGCTCCAGCCAGTGACAGCAGGGGCCTCACCACCTTCACTCAGGGTGGGGGTGTTTTTAAATGTGTGGTTACTGATCTCAGAGAGGAAGGGAGAGGGAGAGAGAACATCAATGATGAGAGAGATCATGGACCCGCTGCTTCCTGCACGCCCCACACGGGGGGTGGAGCCCGCAACCCGAGCATGTGCCCTTAACAGGATTCGAACCGTGACCTCCTGGTTCATAGGTCAATGCTTAACCATTGAGATCCTCCGGCCGGGGAACTTTTTAGCGTTTTATTTGAAAAATGATCACTACCGTAATGTTGGCCCTTTGGGTGTACAGGGTTTTGAATGAGCACACGTATGGATTCCTGGAACTGTCACTGCAGTCAGGATACACAACAGTCCCATGGTCTCCCTGAAAACTCCCAGCAATATTTTATTTTTTATTTTCTTAAATACTTTATTGATTTTTCAGAGAGGAAAGGAGAGGGACAGAGAGCTAGAAACATTGACCAGCTGCCTCCTGCACACACCCCACCGGGGATGTGCCCACAACCAATGTACATGCCCTTGGCCGGAACAGAACCCAGGATCCTTGAGTCCACAGATTGATGCTCTATCCACTGAGCCAAACCAGTCTCAGCTCCTAGGTCTTTCGTGTCTTTTATTAAGTTTACTAGAGGCCAAGGGCATGAAAATTTATGCACTGGAGTGCAGGGGGAGAGGGGGTCCCTCCGCCACACCTGCCCCCAAGTCCAGGGGCCCTCAGGTGCAGGGGGCGACCCAGCGATCATGGAAAGGCAAAGCCATCACACCTCTGCTGCTGCCACTGCCGGCAGTGCAAGCATTGGCCGGCCCTGGTTACATGAGCCTCAGGTGGCCCTGGGTGGTTGTGCAGCTGACATCCAAGGCTTGCCTGCACCTGGGCAGGCCCTGGGCAGCTGGGGGGCTGAGGGGACTGGGCACCACCATCTTTGTGAGGGCATGGCAGTCAATTACAATTAGCATATTCCCTCTATTAGAATCCCTAAGATTTTTATAATTTAGACATTATAAATTGCACTTCCTTAATTTTCATTTCTAGATAATTATTCAAGAATATAGACATATAATCCATTTTTATCGATTTATCTTATATTCTGCAACCATGCTGAAGTCACTTAACCCTTTGGTAGAGCCTCTCAGATTTTCTACAAGTCATCTCTGAAAGCAGTTTTACATTTGATCTTAGTCAAAAGGCCGAGAAGCGATTCCTCATTTACGGTGCCTTTTCCTTTTTGCTCTACTGCCTGGTCAGAGCCTCGGACATGTTCTGAAGCAACAGCCTTGGACATCCTTGCACTCACCTGGTGGGGAGGAATGCATCCATTCATCTTGATGTTAGGTAGTTTCCTTTCTCTGATTTTCTTTGTTTTTCTATGAGCTTTATCAAACCAAGGAAATTCCTTTTAAATTATCATTTGCCTAGAGCTCTTATCATAAATTAGTGAATTGTCAAACCCAACTTCAGCATCTATTAATCACCTGGTTTCCCTCATGTATTGATATGGTAAATTGTATTAGTTGACTTTCAAATATTCAATCTGTCTCACTGAGATAAACCTTATGATTAAGATGTTTATCCCTTTTGATGTAGAATCACATTGGATTTGACTTGCTAGCAATTCATTTAAAACTGTTATGTTGAGGTTCACGAAGAATAATTATCTGGTTTAGGGATCCAGCAATGTTGGCTGGCATCATAGAGGGAGTGGCAAAGTATTCTTTCCTCTTCCGTTGCCTGGGAGACGTAGTGTAGAAATTGCTATTTCCTCCTTGAATAAATGGTCCCACACATGGCGGCAGGGCCAGGGGCCAGGGGCCAGGGGCCAGGGTCAGCCAAGGCCCCTGATCTTCACAAAACCCACGGCAGGCTTAGAGCAATGAACTTTATTAACTTCCCTGTGAGAGCGTCCAGGCTAAATACTGCAACCTATTTACAGAATGCTGCCTGCGGCCACGCAGGACATCTGGGCCACGACTCCCACACACTCACACCGCATGCAGCTCCACACAGCCAGGCCACCAGGACATTCAGAGAACATATAGAACACAGGCAGACGGCACAGACTGACGAGAGGACAGACAGGCAGAGCGGCGGCTCAGAACTTCTTCAGGCTGTAGGTCAGGCCGCTGGGGGCGCGGGGGCCCTGCAGGGGCGGCGAGTTCCAGACAGCAGAGCTGGTGCGCTTGTGGTAGCGCGGCTTGCTCTTCTTGAAGATGTCCTCCAGGTCCAGCTGGGAGATGGTGCCGAAGAGCTCCAGCAGGTTCGGGGGGTGGTAGTACTGGTGCAGGATGGCCTGGCTGAGCTGGGCGCCTGCAGGGGACACAGGCAGGTCACTGCCTTGGGGATCCCCATGCCCCCACCCTACCTAGGGCCCCGTCAGCGTCTCCATGCCAGCAGGCCCCACTGCTGCCAGGCCGGCTCCTCAGAGGCCTGCCCCTCCCGCCCCCACCAACACCATCACCCTCTCCTGCATCGTCCAGCAGCCTCATCTGAACGCTGGTCCTCAGGTGCTCACAGGAGCTGGGCTGTCGTTATCCCACACCCACCTGGGAGCCCGTCCTTCATTCTCCCCACTTTACAGCGGTGAGCTGTGCCCACAGGTACCCAGCTGGTTAACTGGCAGAGCCGGGGTTTGGAGCCAAGCTCAGAACTTAAGTCTCTGATGCCGTCCGCCCTCCACTCCTGTGCGCAGCTATTTATCTCGGCAGCCAGCCTCGGGGCCCTGAGATGGGGGTGCAGACAGAGCTCTGGGAGGATCGGGGGGGAACGCTCTGCGCCAGGCCTTCAGTGTGCAAACTTCCTCCTCAGTAACCCTTCTCAGCTGGAGCTGTGATCACGCCCATCGCACAGATGTGAAGTTTAGGCTGACGAAGGCCAACGACAGTCACGTGGCTTTGCCAGTCATCTGGCTCCCTGGCTACAAGGACCGCTGCTAACGGACACCTCCCAGGTACCGTGCCCAATGCAGCCATCAGGGAGATGGCGTCAGAGCGAGCTGCCTGCTACAGCCGCCGGCCCAGCCCTGCACTCTGTGAGCGCCACTGTATGCACCGGGCTCCACGCGGCGGGCGCACACCCGGCCCAGGCCGCATCGTGCTGGCCCACATCCTGTTTCAGCGCTGGAGCCTGTGAACCGCGGTCAGTCCTCTCCATCCCCACCCTGCGGGCCTCCCTGCCTTCCCAGCGGTCTTCCCCCCGCCCTGCCCCCTCCCGGAGCTCAGGGCGCTGCTAAGCCCATCACCTCAAGAAGCCCCATCCCACCCCCCGCTGCTTAGTTAGGCCCAGGTCTCATGGCCCGTGGGCAGGACTGAAGGAGGGCCTGGAGCCAGGCGAATGTGCTCGGTGAGAACACAGGCATCCGCACCTGCTCCAGGGGGGAGCCCACGGGACAGGGTCCCATTCTTCCCTGAGCGCGTCCCCGGGGGTGCAGGCCACGAGCACCACGGCCTCCCCACGCCGCCCGGCCGAGCCGCCTCCAGGCCCGAGGCACCTGGGGACCAGGACCCAGAGCGCCGGCGCTCACCTCGGGCCCAGCAGGGGATGGGCTTCCGGGGATGCGACTCGTCATCGGTGGAGTCGTCGCTGTTGAGGTCCATCCCGTAGTTGTCCGGGTTGATCTTGGGGGGAGCCCTGTGCCCCTGTGGCGTCATCTGATAGGAGGTGCAGGCTGGAGACTGGAAAGTAAAGAAGGGGGTCGGCGCCCCTCCCCCACTCCCGCACCCCCTCCACCCAGGGGATGTCGCAGAAGTCAAAGGGCTCAGGGTCACACCACATGCACAGCCCGCCTCTTCCTGTTTCGTGTGACGGTGCAGGTGTCCCTCCAGGTCAGCGTGTCTGCACAGCGCTGGGGGCTGCCGGGGGCCCCGTGGCTGACACCTCCCGTGCTGCGCTGAAACCCTTCCCCACAGCAGCTGGGTTTGTAATGCCTCAAGTGCCAGTCACCCCAGTGCCTGCCGGCGGGTGCTGGTTAGAGAAATGCTGTACGACCAGCTGGTGCATCAAACATGAGAGACTTAAAATGCCGACAGAGATGTGCACGATGTATTATTTTAAAATGAAGGAGAAAGAAATATCAAGCTGCCAAGAGGCATGTACTGGAGTAAACACTGTGTCCTCCCCGAATCCCTGATGGACCCATCCCTCCTGTGGATGGTGTCGGGGGGGGGGGGGGGGGGGGGCTTAGGGGTGCGCTCAGGTAATGGGGGTGGAGCCCTGTGAATGGATCAGTGCCCTTCAAAAAGAGACCCCTGACCCCCCTCCCCCCTGCACTCGAGGGCACAGGGGACGACAGCGGAAGACAGTTGCCTGTGAGCCAGGGAGACGCCCCCGCACACTGACTCCGCTGGCCTCGGCCTTGGCATCCCAGCCTCAGTCAGTGCTGCTTCAGCCACCCGGTGCCACCCGGTCCCACCCGGTCCTATCCGGTCCCCACCTCGTTAAAGCAGCGGGGCCTAGGACAGGATGGACAGTCTGTTTATAATGTTTAGGCGTGTAAACATCTCTCTCCTCTGAGGTTCCTTTTACTTTCTACTCTTTTATCAAGTTTAAGTTTCTCTCTCTCTTTTTTTTTAATCTATTTTAAGATTAAGAAAGACCAGTAAGAACTCCTGGCCTCCTGCACCTCCTTCCTCAGGGGCCTTAGATCCCATCGGGCCTTGGGCTTCTCGCGGCTCCGGGCCCGGCCTCACCTGCACGTCCACGGTCGTGTTGAGGCTCTTGCTGGCTGCGGCCACCTCCCTGGCTTTCTTCTCCTGCTCCTCCTGCAGACGCTGCTGCTCCTCCTGGGAACAGCGGCCGGCAGGGGGTTAGGGGCCGCGTGCATGTCCTCTGCCCGACACAACCAACCCCACACGGCCAAGCAAGGCGGTTCCCGCCCAGGAACCTCCATGCAGGGCTCCCCAGCCGAGCTCAGCGCAGACCCCGCGCGAGCCCTGCACCCTGGCTGCCCTGTACCTTTTTCTTCTTCTCCTCCAGCTCCTTCTGCAGCCGCTCCCTCTGCAGCCGCAGGGCCTTCTCCCTCTCCTGCTGCTCCCTGAGGACCAAGCGAGGGCCTGTCAGGGCCGGGAGCTGAGCCCTGGCTCCATTCCCACCCTGCCAGGGAAGCGGGTCCACGGCGCTGGCCGTAGAAGGTGGGATGGCTAATGGGCACAGCGGCCCAGAGCCCACCGCCGTGCCTGGGCCCCACGGATCAAGAGCCATGGCCAGGGCAGGAGCACTCGGCTTTGGAGCCCACCACACCTGGCCCCGCTTCCGGCTGACTTAGCTCTAGCTTCAGCCTTATCTCTGCACACAAGGATCCCCACATCTTCCCTCCAGTCGCCCCGAGAACCAGGTGAGAAAACCTGAGTTACCTGGACGGTCCCAGCCCACAGGGCGGACCTTGGGCTCCGGGCCCGGCGTGAAGCAGGGCTGGCCGTTACTGGGCTTTGGCGCCACCTCCACTTACAGCTGTGGCTTGAGTGAGGCATTTAACCCTCTGCACCTGTCCCCCGCCCCGCCAGGAGTGGAGCTGCTGGCTCCTATGCCACCGGGCCTTCAGATGAGGATTCGCCAAGAAACACGTGTAGAGCGTGTAGCTCAGAACCACCATTACGACCATCACCCGTCACCCCCATGAAGACCGTGGCACTGGGTGGCACACATGCAATCCTAAAGCCACATCACCTGTCCCCCCCCACCCTGTCCCCGCCCAGACCCGTTTCCGACTGCCCCAGGACCAAGGCGCCTTGGTGTCAATCAAGAGGCACAGGGAGCCCTGGATGGTCGGAGGGTCATCTCGCTACACCAAGGTTTCGGGTTCGACCCAGGGTCAGGGCACACACAAGAATCAACCAATGGCCCTAGCTGGTTTGCTCAGTGGATAGTGTCGGCCTGCAGACTGAAGGGTCCCCAGTTCGGTTCTGGTCAAGGGCACATGCCTGGGTCGCAGGCTTGATCCCTAGTAGGGAGCGTGCTGGAGGCAGCGGACCAATGATTCTCATCATGTTTCTCTCTCTCCCTCTCCCTTCCTCTCTGAAATCAAGAACTAAAAAAATAAAAAGATCCAGCCACCGGAGGCATAAATCAGTGGAACCGATCTGTTTCCTCCCACAGAAAAGCAGTAACTGAGGAAGACAAGCACAGGAGCAGGCCCCTGCGCTCAGGCCCGGCTGCCGCTCCCACTCCGCTGAGGACTGGCTGTGGGTCCTGCCCCGCACAGACCTCTGCTTCCGGGAGCTCCAGCCCAGGCTCTGCCCCAGGGATATCAGGGGGGCAGTCGGAAGGGATGGGGCGGGGAGGGGGGCTGAGTTCTCATCAACACAGAGGAGGCATGTTTAGCAGGGTCTGCAGTGCACCTCAAAGAGCTCCTGCTCAAATGCCCCCGGGGTCCTCTGAGCACCCCACCCTGTCAGCTGAGGACAGAATGAACCAAGGGGCAGCACCCTAGCTGGAGGAGAGACAAGAGTCCCCAGTGAGCCCGCCCGTCACACCTTCCCTCTCCCGGAGCCACCGCCATGGGGCCCGCCTGCTGCAGGCCGCTGGGGCAGAGCCCAGGGAAGAGTCGCCCTCCGGGCAGCTGTGCTAGGGGGCCGCTCCGTCTCTCGTCCACACAGACTCACGTGGCAGGACGCCGCCTGGCCCTCAGGCCCCTCACCTCTCGGCCTGGAGCCGCTCCTGCTCCCGCTGCTCCGCCAGCCTCTTGGCCTCGGCCGCCTTGCGCAGCCGCTCCTGCTCCTGCTCCTCCTCCTCCTTCTTCTTCTTCTGCAGCAGCTCTTGGTGTCGCCGCTCTTCCTCCTCCTCCTGCGAACACACAGCGAGGTCAGGCTGCCAGGCCTGGGGAGGAGGCACTAGACGGTCAGGGCTGAGCCAGGGAGGCCCCACGCCAGGATCACAGAATCCCCGCCACCAGCCCACGAAGGCATCCTGCAGTCCCTGCTCTGGCGGACGCGGCAGACTTAGGGTTAAGGGCACAGACTGGGGCCGGGCACACCGCGGAGCCACGACCACCTTTGAAGCCTCTGGCCTTGGCTTCCTCATCTACCAAACGGGGACAAAAGCACGAACACCTGCGCCTCACGGGGTCGCTGTGTTCATGCACATCCCTAGAGCAGTGCCGGCACAGAGCACACACAGCAAGGTCAGCCAGTGTCACAATACAGACCGATGCATGCCCCCGGGGCCGTAAGATGGACAAAGCTCCGAGAAGAAGCAGGTCCCCTCGCCCAGGGAGAGCATCCCACCCCCACAGCAGCCCGACTGCGTAGATCCCGCCGCCACCGGGAAGACCCCAAGCGCAGAGGCCAGTGCCCTGTGCGGGCCACACAGCTCCCAGGGCAAGGCTGAGACATGGGTGTAGCCGCAGAGTGCCATCTCCATCGTGTGTTCATCCCATCAGACTGAAGCCAAAGAGCCTCCAGAATTAAGCCAACCAAGCGGGGTGTGCCCAGCAGCCCCCAGGGGCTCAGGCGGCGCCCCTCTGCCCCACCTCCCCCTCGGTGCCCACGCCGCCCCGCCCGCACCTGCTGCAGCCTCCGGAGCCTCCGCGCCTCCTCCTCCTGCTTCCTGCGCGCCTCCATCTCCTCCATCTTCTTGGCCGCTGCCTTCTTCTTGGCCTTCTCCTCCGCTAATCGCTCCTCCTTGGCCTGCAGAGCAGCCACACGTGCCCGTGAGAGCAGCCCCGCCCTCACCCTAGAGCGGGTCCCAGTCCGTGACAGGCACCCAGGCCCCTGCAACGCCCGGCGCCAGCCCACCCACTCGCCAAGGGCTGCAGCTTAGCCCTCCCGCCTCAGCGGGCTCGGACCAACTCCAGGTCCCTGTCGCAGAGGAGGTGCCCAGGGCGTCAAGCCCCCAACTTACGAGGGCCCAGCCCTCACCCTCGGGACACCAGAGGGCTGCGTGGGCCCCAGCAGGGAGCAGCCCTGACACCCGGCCGCCCACCAGCCCGGCTCGCACCTTCTCGGTCTTCTCATCCAGCTGAGCAAACTTCTGCTCAATCTGCTTCTTCTTCTCCTCCTTCATCAGCTCCACCCGCTCCCGGGCCTGCAGCACCTTGCGCAGGCGCTCCTCCCGCTTCCTGCGGGGACAGGGCCGTCAGGGGAGCCCAGCGCGCCTGGGCCGCCCAGCGCCGGGACCGGGCCACTTACAGCTTCACCTCCTCCAGCCGCTGCCGCTTGGCCTCCTCCACCTTCTGCCGGCGGATCTGCTCGGCCTCCTCCTTCCGCCGCAGCTGCTCCAGGCGCTGCCGCTCCTTCTCCTGGGGGCGGGGGGGGGGGGGGGGGGGCCTGTGAGGAGGACGGCCCAAAACAACCCCCAGGCCCACAGCCTCCAGCCAGACGGGCAGCAGCACCAGACTGCTTCTGAGGGCAGAGTCACCCCCAAACACCCTCCACTGCCACTCAGACTGAGGCCCTCCTTCCGTCTTCCCTCTCAGAGACCCTAAGGCCCTCGACTTAGCCCTGCCAGACTGTGGGCAGCACAAGAATTAGGTGCAGCTGGAGGGCGCTGAGGGTAACTGTTCTGGTGCATTTGAAAGGAGAGCGAGCAACAAGACTGGGAGTCTGCCTGTGCTTTGGAACCTTGTCTTGCTTTGTGTGCCTAACGAACAATCCCGGCTCTCCGTACACCTGGGGAAGCATCCTCTCAGCCAGCAGGAGGTCCAAGGAAGATCGAAATGGGAATTTGAAAATAAAAATCCCCGAGATGAATGCAGTGGGAACAGAGGGAGAAGACAGACGTCAGTAAAACATGCAGACAAATTAACAACATGCACCAATGTGAGCACAGAGAAAACATGGAGGAAAATACAGACACTGAGGCAGCCTTGAGATGGCACCAAAAGGTCTATGGCTCGTGCCCTCGTCATTTCACGACGGGAAGGGTGCAGTGCGGGGGCCGTGGGGGAAGAACGGCTCGGAAGCGCTCCAAACGGGGTAAAAGACATAAATGTACAGATTCACAAAGGTCATCCAAGCGCAAGTGGGATAAATCCAAGGAAAGCCGTGTCTCACCACATCATAACCACACAGCTGAAAACTTCACCCAGAGGGAAACACCCTTAAACACGGCCACAAAAGACATGTTACTGAGGTGCGGGGCTGGGGCAGTGGTTTGAATGACTGAAAACTTCGCATCAGAAATTATGGGTGCCAGAAGGAAGTGCAGCCACATTGGTCAAGGGCCGAAAGGCAAGGACTGGTCCCAAAATCTCCGTCTGCACTCAGTGACAACAGCCTTCAGAATGAAGTGAGGCCTGCTCAAGTGAAGGAAAACTAGACAGCCCTCGCCAGTTTGGCTCAGTGGATAGTGTGGGGAGGCCCTGAGGAGGATGCGAGTTTGGGGCCCCCCTGGCTCTCCAATGGGCCAGACCCAGAGGCCAGGAGGAGGCTGGTCCTCGGCCATCAGACCTGCCTGTCTTCTGAGGAAAGCGCCCGGGAAGCACAAACGGGGGCCTGTGACAGCTGCAGGTCACACCCCCTTTGCTGCCTCTGCCTCGGGGAGGCCCTGACACTCCTCCTCCTGGCGGCAGGGGCAGGGGCAGGGGCAGGAGCAGAGGGAGGGGCAGGGGCAGAGGGAGAGGCAGGGGCAGGGAGAGGCAGCGGGCCCAGCACCTCGGGTTCACCCCCACCTCCCTCACCGTCCCAGCTTAGCGTGTTAGTGCTCTGCGCGGGCAGTGTGCACGGCTGGTTAGAGTAAGTGCTGGGCGGAGGAGGTTAAGGGCAAGAAGAGGTTTACTTACAACGAAGCTGCACTGTGGAGGAGAGGAGACAGGGAAAAGCCGAGTTAATGCTGAGGAGATGCCTTGAAGCTGGCCAGGCTCCGGGCTCTGCCAAGGCATCTGCTCGGGCCACCCCTCACCTCTCCCAGCCCATCCCAACCAGTGACGTCCCTCACCGTCCCTCAGCGAGGCCTCCAGGCACTGGGTGTGGGGTGTGGGGTGTGGGTAGGACGGGCGCCTTCTAGGCCAATTCTGCTACTTCCCAGCCCGGGGTCACGGCACAGCACCCAGGAGTCCAGAACAGCCCCCAGCGGTGGAGGCGGCGCCCGGCCGAGGAGGCCAGCCAGCAGCCTGTGCCGGGCAGCCGCCAGCAGCGCTCGCTCGGGCCCGGGCCCCTCACCTTCGCGTCCACGCGCAGCGGGGTGTTGCGCTTGATGAAGGACTTCATGACGCTGCCGCGGGAGGCGGAGGCGGGGGTCATGAGCATCTGGTTCCGCTGCACGGTGTGCAGGAAGGTCCGGAGAGGCCGCACCGCCTGCGGACGGGCCGGGCTCAGGACTCGGGGCAGGGCACAGGCCCTGGGGAGGCCGACGCCCACTCACCTTGCTGGCCGGACAGGGCGGGGAAGGGGTCTTGCTCCGGGGGGGCTGCAGCTCCTCCTCGTCCAGCTGCTGCTCCTCGTCCAGCTCGCTCACAGCCTGCTTGTAGCTGCGCTTCCTCCTGCGTCGGGAGGCAGCAGCATCACGGCGCTGACCTGGCACCCCCTCCAGAGCCCTAGCCACACCCCAGGAAAATTCACCCCGAGAAGAAAGCCGGGACCAGCCACTGGATGCCAGGCAGCAGAGGCGGGTCTCTCTGACCCCCCTCCACGGCCCAGGCAGGGAAAGGGCAGTGGCCAGTCCGAGGTCGCACGCCAGGAGGACCAGCTCCTCCTGCACCAACCAGCCATGGCCACTCACATGGCACTGGGCACTCCTCCTGGCCAGGCCCCCAGCATCAAGCTGCCGCCTCCAGCAGTCAGAGCACCGCCCTGACCACACGCCCACCCTCCCCAAGGGGCCTGAAGGTCCGTGCCACGCTGGCCCCTCGGAACAGTGGCCCGCACCCCTTCCCAGATACCCACCTGGCGCTCTGCGGCGGCTCCCGGGGGCCCGCTGTCCGGTGGGCCGTGGCCTCTGTGGAGACAGCGATCTCAGCGAGGGAGCAGGGACGTATGGCAGGTCGGGAAGGGGCCCACGGGCACAGCCATGGCAGACCCCAGGGTGGCCCGTGGCAGAGCCTTAGCGCCGACTGGCCTGGGCAGAGCTGTGGACACCCAGAGCCAGCACAGCATCCCCAGCCCACAGACCGCTCACCCCCAGCTGGGCCTCTGTGAGAACTCAGGACAAACCAGCGGCCACCTCTGCCGGCTGAGCTGGGCTCTCCCAGCCCCACTGACGAGCTTCCAGTCCCCTCCTCCTGGCCCCAGCCGGAGCCCACGGGACAGAGGGAGGCGGGGCTCCCTGCAGGGTCCGCTCCGGAGCGGGTGGTACATGTTGTTTCACGCCACCTCTCCCCGCCCTGCGTTCCAAAGGGCCCTCGCAGCCCCGGGGAGCTGTGGAGCTGGCATGGCCATGGCCCTGACCCGCGTCACTGGGGAAGCCGAGTTCAAGGCCCCGCAACTACTGTGCTCTCTCCCACCAGGGAGGCGGGAGCTGCACCCAGCACCTATGGCGGAGCCCATGGAGCTCCCCACTTTGCAGACAGGGACCCACAAAGGTGGGAGGTGAGCCAGTGGCAAGGACAAAACAAGACCCAGCAACCAGCTCCTCCTGCACCAGCCAGCCATGGCCCCTCACCGGCACCAGGCAGCAGCTGCAGCAAGAGGGCGGGAGACGGGTCTCCTGTACCTTCAGCGTCCCTCCCCCCGAGGGCAGGGCAGGCCGAGGCCCCAGCCCGCCTGCTGCTGGTCCATGCACACGGCAGGTCAGGCAGACTCACCGCGCTGTCCCACGGGGGGCGTGTCCTGGCCACCGGCCGCAGGCGGCGAGCCGGGCGTGCTAGCGACAATCTTGGGGACCTGAGGGAAGAGCCAAGACTTCAGGGGTTGCAACCAAGGCAGCAGCAGTTTATCCGAGCAAACCCCTGAACCTGCCCTTTTCTCTGACATCACAGTGAGCCAGAGCAGCCCAGCCAGGGCTCAGTGCGCCCCTAGGTCCCCCCCCGCCCCCCCGTGGTCTGAGCCCTTCCTGTTTCACTGTCCCCAGCTTCAATCCACGTCCTCTAAAACCAAAGTCAGCCCCAGGTGGTTTGGTGTGGTGATTGAGTGTCGGCCTGTGAGCTGAAGGGATCCAGTTTTGATACAGTCACAGGCAGTACCTCGGTTGCAGGCTAGATCCCAACTAGATCCCGCCTCTGGTTGGGGTGCGAGGGGAGCAATCTATCATGGTATGTCTCTCAGATCCACGTTTCTCTCTCTGTGACTCTCCCCCTCCCTCCCACTCGCTCTAAAAATCAATGGAAAAATATCCTTGGGTGAAGATTAACCAAAAAGTAAGTAAATTATGTGTGTCTGTGTGTGTGTATTAAGATAAATAAGTAAAATTTTTAAATAAGACTGTAGCTCTGCTGGTGTGGCTCAGCAGACAGACAAGGGTCATGGGTTTGATTCCCAGTTCAGGGCACATACCTGGGTTGCAGGTTCAATCCCCAGTCCCATCCAGGATGTATGTGGGAGGCAACCAATCAATGTGTATCTCTCATATGGATATTTCTCTCTTTCTTCCCCCATTCCTTTCCACTCTTAAAAAAAAAAATCAATGGGTAAAAGATAGTCAGTGAAGATGAAAACACACACAATAGGACTTTAGGGTTCCGCACTGGGACGCACAGCACAGAGCACACGCCCACGTCCCTGGAGCCCCCTGCCCTGGCCTGTCCGCCTCACCTCGGGCTCAGCCTCCAGCTCCGGCTCCGCCTCCTTGCTGGGGTCCTCCTCCGAGCTGAAAGCGGAGCAGGAGATACTGTGATGCCCGCCAGCCCAAATCCTGCCCACAGGAGCTCCGCCTCCAACCCCAGGGTAAACCCAGAAGCCATGTCTCTTTTGAGGCCTCTCCGTTCACACGGGGCCAGCTAAGCTCTGCAGTCACCCGTGTCCCCATCCCAAGCACCGGCCCTGCTGCAAAGCAAGGTGGGGCCTTGTGTTAGTGCCGGCAGGATGCAGCGCCGCCCAAAGCAGGGCTGGGTGTGACCCTGGAGCAGCCCAGCCGGGTCCTCCCGCCCCGACCGGCAGGCGGCTCCACTGGCTACAATGGCTGGTCCACAGGCCTTGGGATCTGACAACGTCCGGCGCCCACATCCCAGGAGGAGGCGCGGAGGGGCCAGGCCAGGCCAGGGCTGACAAGCAGTACTGGCGGCAATGTAAGAAGACTTGGCCCCGCACCCCTCCTTCCTGGTCAGACTAGGGCAGGGCTGGGCTGCAGTGGGCAGTGCCCAGGAGGAAGGGTCGGGCACAGGAAATGCTTCCAGTCCTAAGCACACCAGGACAACCTGGCCCCAGCGTGTCCTGCCCAGACCTGGGAGGCCCCCAAACCCGGGAACTGGACTCACCTGACTTTTTGGGGCACCTCAACATTTAGGAGTCTCTCCAGGTAACTGTGACCTGAGGGGAAACAAAGGAACAAAGCTGACCTCAGAAACCAGCCAAGTGCCACCTGGATGGTCGCTCAGTGGTTAGAGCGCCAGAGCTTGGGCCTTCTCCCTCTGGACCCTCTTTTCTTTCCACAAATGCAAATCAAATGGCAGGGCCGAGGGGGGGGGGGAGGGCGGCAGGAACGGCTGAAGCGCTGGGGACCTGGGTTCAGATCCAGAAACAGAACAGGCTCTGGGGCCTCGGCCAGGGTCAGGTTCCGGCCTGAGGCAGGCCCACCCGGGCCTTTCTCAAGACCCAGCACAGACAGGGTCAGACCACACGCCTGCATGCGCCCCAGGTTAGGTATCCCCGAGACCTGTGGCCCAGACCTGCTGGCCGCAGCCTCACCCCGGGCTCTCCGGGAGGCTCCCCAGCAAGTGGCTGACAGACTCAGTGACCTCGTTAAGCCTCAGTTTCCTCCTCTGTGAAATGGGGAAATACCAGCAGGTAACAGAGCTACTGGAGGACCAAATGAGGTAGCCTTGAGTTTTATAAATCTTAAAGTGTCAGGTAGGTGCTGACTCTGATCTTAATCCATATTCACCTAAAACCCGGCCGTCCTGTCCACCAACCCAACTCCCTCTCCGTCCTCTGTGACCCTGTAGCAGTCTCCTCCTGGTCCCCCTGCCCCCCTGCCTCCCTGCCTCCCTGCCTCCCTCCCTCCCTCCCCTTGGACACTCTTAATAAAGTGCCAGGAACCTCCCAACAGCCATCAAGGGCCCCAGCCTGGCATTAGTGGGGTCAGCCCCAGCCGGTGGGCATGGGAGTCCCAGCGCCCCATCCCTTGCCATTTCGTGCCTCAGAGTCCGCCTTCGAGCTGGCCGCTCCGCCAGGGACCCCTTCCCCACATCTGGCCACCGGCAGGCCACCTCCTCCGGGCAGGCGGCCTGACTCAGAGCTGCCTGTCCGCCTCCGAGCTCCCACGGGACCATGTCCTCTGAGCTGGGAGCCACTGAGGACAGAAACTGTGAAAGCCACAGCCCCCTGTACACGCAAACACTGTCCTCCGCGCCCTGCGGGGTTAAGGAAAGGAACCCCGACCTTTCAGCAGATCATCATCCCCCAGCTGACAGGTGAGGAGGTTCCTGGAACCTGCCAGGGTCGAGGGGGGGTAAAGGGATGAGCTGGTCCTCACACCCAGCTGCTGTCCCCAGGATGAGGCGGCAGGGTGACTGCTCACTCCCTTCACCCCAGCATCTTCAGGCCCAACCGTTTCCCTCACAGCCCAGCCCACAGACGTGGTGCTGAGCAGCTGCGGAGAGCGGGGCACACTGGCCCCGGGGAGTCTCGGAATGGCGTTAACTACAGGCTCGGCGGTCCACCTCCCTGGCCTCAGTTTCTTCATTTGTAAACCCAGAGGGTTGGCGAGACCTGCACCGTCCAACACAGTCAACACCAGCGAAGTGCGGCCCCGTACACCTCAATAAAGTAGAACATAACGGCAAAGCCCGGTTCCGCAATCACACACTGGTTTGTGGCTGGCGGGTACGGGACACTGACACCCCCAAAGAGTTCTATGGACAGCTCCTCGCTGGATGATTAGATGGGGGCCCCCAGGACCCCCGCACCCCACCCTCTACTGAGCCCCCAACTCACAGATGATGCGGGCAGAGGCGGCCGGCTCTTGGGTGGCATTCTGGGCGAGCCTGTTTGACCTGCGGACGGGGCTCCTTGGCTTGTCCACCAGGCAGTACTTCTGGGCCAGAGAGTTCTGGGGGCCCGGGGAGGACGGGGCGACGAGGCTGCGCCGCACTGACCGCCGGTCCACACGGGCGTCCTTGGGGGTGGACACGTTATCCGGCAGGATGGGCGCCAGCACCCGCCCCTGCCACGGGGAGGCTGGCGAGGTCCGTGCAATCCTGAGCTTGGAGGCAGACCGGCCCGCGTTGACCCCTCGGCCCTTGGGGTCCTGGGGTGTAGCCATCAGAGAGCTCACGGCAACTGACTCCAGCCTCCCGGCCTCTGACTTCTGGGGTGTCGATTCCTCGTCTGAGATGGAGCTGCTGTGGGAGGCCGGGGCTGGGGACGGAGCCCGGGCAGAAACGAGCTGGCTGACGTGCTGCTCCGCTTTGTGGCGCTCGCCAGGGCCTATCTCCACCCTGGGCACGATCTTGGACGTCCTGGTCAGCAGGGTGGGAGACCCGTGGGTGGGAGACCCGTGGGTGGGCGAAGCAGAAGCCACGATGGCCGCCGCCGCGGCTGCCGCTGCCGCCCGAGTCACCCGCCGCACGACGGCGCCATTCTCCCCGGCCGCCGTGGCCAGCCGCTCCCCCTTGTCCCCGCTGCTCGCAGACTTCCTGCGGGACAACCTGCCAAAGCCACAGAGCGGAGGCTGAGGACCCAGCAGGCAGGAGGCACCGGTTCGAGCGGGGGCACCGGTCTCAGGGGAACACAGATGAAGGGCTGGGAGGCAGAAGGCAGGCTCTGGCCCGGCTCTGCCCGTTGCCAGGAGACGCCGGCCGCCCGCTGAGCCTCCTTTTCCCGGCCTGGGAGCTGGGGACAGGCCAGGCCCCTGCACTCCGGGAAGATCAGTCACAGGGACCCTGCTGCAGGCTTTCCTCGTGTTATCACTTAACCCCCGGCCCTGAGAGGCAGGGGCCGTTCTCACTTCAGATTTGGGGAAACTGAGGCTCAGAGAGTGGGAATTAACAAAAGGACAGAGAGCTTCCCAGGGGCAGAGCTGGGGTGTGTGCCCAGGACCTCCCGCCCCAAGAACAGCCTCCTTTGCCGGTCGTCTGGGTGCAGCCATCAGAGGGCCCACCGTCATTTCCATGGTAACCCCACGAGCAGGGCACAGGGGCTGAGCAACAGGCCCCCCCCCGCCACAACTGGTGGCTCTCGCCCAAACAGAAACTTGGATTCTGTCTTTTCCCACCTCTGGAAACCCTTCCCATCCTCCACGGCCCAGATCAGAATCCCCGACCCCAACACAGACACACACGCTTGGACTCCACGGTCTTTGGTCAGGCCATTTCCGGGATGACTCACCCCTCTGCCCAGCGCCCACTACACTCCTGTGGGCACCAGGTCTCCAGACTCCGACTGCCCAGCTGACACCCCCCCCCCCCAACACCGGCTACAGGCAGCCCCCGCCCCTCCTACCTTTTCCGGACGGGGTCTCTGTTTTCATCCTGAACATATGAAATCCGTTTCTTTTTCCGTCGGTTCTTCTGAGAAGGCGTTTTGGGCATCAGCTCAGGCTCTTTGCTGAATTCTCTGTTTGGTAAAAGAGTGATGTTCGTGGCTGCCTGGACCCCTGGCCTCCTCCGCTCCCCAGCCCCGCCCCTACCCATTTCCTAGCAGTGACAGGTCAAGTTGGGGTTACCAGCACCAAGGGAGACCTCCAAGGCCACCAAGGCATGTGCCAAGTCCACAGCCGGGCACTTGGGGCTTCCCCCAGGGAAGCAGCAGGAGAGCACGGTGGCCAGGGAGCACGCGCAGCACCATCCTCTGAGGCCCAGCCCACACTCTCCCATCTCCCCATTGCACTGGCTCGGGCCGCAGCACATGGGCACTGGGGAGAGACCCTGGCAGCCTGTCTGTCCTGCCTGTCCAGGCAGGAAATGGGCAGCTATGTCCCCAGAGCCGTAGCAGCCAGAGCTGGCGCCTCCTGCCGGCCCGGCCGGCACTCACCTGGTGAACATGCGCATGGCCTCCTCCTCGATCTCCTCGAGCCACACCAAGTGCTTGTTGTCCACGTTGCACACGAACTCCAGGAGCTTCTGGTCACACAGCTCCAGCAGGTGGACGGGCCCGGGGGCGGTCGTCCCCATGGCTGCTGTCTGGGAAAGCAAAGACAAAGGCTCAGGGTCAGGGCAGGGCTCAGGGCAGGAGCTGGAACCTCCTCCAGGGAGAGCCTGCCAGGCCACAGCTCCGTCCCCGCCACCACAAGACACCAAGGGCCTGAACCAGAGCTGTGGGATCCAAATGCCAACCCCCTGGCCTCCTCTCTGCAGGAAGGGCCCGTCCTCACACTCTCCCACCGCCTTCCCTCTGCCCACCACCGCCCACCGCCCACCACCCACCGCACACCGCCCCCCCACCGCACACTGCCCCCCCCATCCACCGCACACGACCCCCCACTGCACACCACCCCCACCCACACCGTCCCCACCGCACACTGCCCCCCCCACCACCACACATGGCCCCCCACCGCACACCGCCCCCCCATCCACCACACAGCCCCCCACTGCACACCACCCCCACCCACACCGCCCCCCACCGCACACCGCCCCCCCCATCCACCGCACACAGCCCCCCCACCCCACACCGCCCCACAAGTGCACGCTTCCCACCAATTCCAGTGTCCACAGCCTAAGGTGGCCTTTCTGGGCTCACAGTGAGTCACCCAGTGCCGCCCTGGCTCAGGGAGAAGCTGCGCCGCACAGGACCTGCCCAAACACAGCTGGCTCCTCTCCTGCCACACACACACACACATACACACAAACACACACACACACCCATGGCAGAGCGGGGCTTCCACACGGCTTCCCTGGGCCACTCACGAGCTGACCGCAGGCCTCAGGCCAAAGAGCATGGAGCCAACCGCCTCTTCCAGGCCGGGCCCGGGGGGGGGGGGGGGGGGGGGCAGAGGCTGCTTTTCCTGCCCACCCCAGAGAGGCCCCCCGCCTCTCTCCTGGAGCTGAGATGCCCTCGATGTGGGTACAGAGCAGGAGGGAAGCGGAGCAGCAATGCTCCTTGGTAAGAAAGCTCGTGGTGAGAATACACTCCCCCGTTTTCTTATCTTAAAAACAAGCGGCTCAGGAGGGAAACCCGAATGTGGTGGAGGCAAACGCCTGCACTCAGCACCTCCCACGTAGGTATCAAAATTACACCTCAAATTCAGGTGTCTTCCCATTCCCCAGAACCACCTGGACGCTGCTGAATGGAAGTCCTACAACTAGAGAAGTAAAGAAGAAAGCAGGCTGAGACAGGTAGGAGGGGCAGAGGCGAGAACCACTGGTTCAGCGCCCACATGGGCTGCAGAGGCGCCATGAGGAGCCAGGGTCCCAGCCCCACACCAGACCCTCCACCCAGGGTCCCAGAGCTGGGAAATAAGTCCCCATAGCTTCGGGCCACAAGAATCAGCAGGGTTTGGGGGGAGACACACAGAGGCTGCCGGAGACCCAGGTGTCCCTCTTAAAGGGCCAAGCATGAACTTACTCGGACTCACTGCCTTTGAGCTCCAGCACCAGACGTTGGGGGACCCAGACACATATGGGGAGGCCTCTCTGGCATCAGGGGAGGAACTTGGGACAGCTTTCTACCAGACGGAGGTGCTCACAGGGGTCATGTTCCTATGCTGGGACCATCTCATTGCAGGACTGACGAGCAGCCGTATCTGAGTCCTCATCAACACTGTTTGCTCCACCAAGGTGATTCCCTGAGACCTCGCCCCATCCAATTTACAGCTGCTCCCCTTTCCCCCCACCCCCACCCCAAGCTCTTTGCAGCAGCTATTCCATATGAAAGGCCTGTCCTGGCTCAGGTTTCAGACTTAGCTAAAATCTCTCAAACAAGCTGCAGCAGGTGTCAGCAGGCCCCAAACCTGTCAATAAAGGGCCCAAGATCCAGCACCAGCAGCAGCCTGCCTTGCTTTACAGCTGAGTCTCACCTGGGTACCTCCAGGCCCAATACAAACAGGAGGAAGCTGCAGGCCTCTCTGGAGGCCGCAGAGCCAATGCACTGGGTGGGCAGCTTCAGACCACAGCGATTACAACTCCACATGTCCACAAGCAACACACTCACGGGGCAGACTCATTGAGCACCAAAGCCCCATTGAAGCAAGCCCTGCTCCCCAGGGGTGTCTCCCGCAAAGCAGCTCTCCTACTGTAGTCACAGCTGGTCCTCACAGCCATGGCCTTGGAGGTCAACTCCTCCCAGGGAGGCCAACAGCAACCAAAGCTCACCTACAACACTGTGCACCCAAGCAACACAGGGGGCGGGGCACACGTAGAGCACCCACCTCGGATGACTGGGAGGCTGAGCCACTGGGTCCTATAGGACACCCACTACCCCCGGCCACTCTACCAAGTCCAGCAGACCTCACAGCTCTGCCTAATACACAGAAGCAAACACAGGGAAGCAGCCAAAGGTGGAGACAAAGAAACATGTCACAAGTGAAAGAAATGCAAGCGAGCAAACTACTGGATACAGATTTCAAAACCAGGGTTATGATAGCCATTCCTCGAGGATCCTCATGAGACCTTCTGGGGACTAGGGCTTTCCACAGGGAAGCTTGTGCTTAGCAGAGCTCAGCTTTAAAGGGGCCACAAGTTAGGTCAAAGGTGAGCCTGAGGAAGGAGGAATCGGCGCACCGAGAAAGAGGCTCCTGGGAGCAGCAGCAAACATGTCCTGCTCAGCCCCTGTCAGCCCCGTGCCAGCCCAGAGCGCCCCACCGCCCCTCCCGCATCCTTCCCTCACACCACACAGCGGGCGGGGGAGGGGGGGCACCGCCATCCTCCTTTGCTGATGCCTGTTCTTTGAGGATGCAAGAAGTTAGGGAGCTGCTCCCATTTACCGAGTCCTATCCCATGCCCAAGTCAGGCATCATCTAATTCTCACCCCGGGTGCAGATGAGGTAACTGAGGCAAAGAGAAATTAACTTGGCCATTCCGGGGCCTGGATTTAAACTGTGTTCTTAAACCACAAGCTACGCCACCTACTCCATGCAAACTCTGACAGGCTGGCATCACGTTTTGGCCTCGGGCAAACCGCCGGCCTCCCCCCACCCCCCACCCCTCCAAGGCCTGGATGGAAGTGAACCTCTGACAGCGAGCCTGCCTGGGGAGTGGCAGGGGCGGCCCTGGCATCCGGAAAGGTGCTCAGAGGGAAGGGGAGGGGTTGCCCGAAAGGCCAGCTGCACAGACATGCCATCTGGCATAATCCCATCCCGCAACCTGCAACCTGGGCAGTGAGCGTTACCTCCGCACACAAGTCAGCAAACGGCCTCCCAGACACGCAGCCGGGTGTGGGCACCCGGAGGGGTCGGGTTATGTTCTCAGGACCTGTGACCTAGGTGGAAGGTCGGGGCATCTCCGGCCCCAGGCTAAGGAAAGTCACCTCGCCACCTGAAAGAGGTGACCCATTCCCAGGCCAAAAAGCGGACAGGGCCCCCCACCCCTACCCCTCGGGAGTTGGCGGGAGGAGTAACATTGCTAACCACCACCCCGTTGGACACATTCTTGCACCCGTTAGGGTCTGCTGGGGCTCTCGCCCCACCTCCACCGCCGGCGACTGTCCTGTTATTCTCATTGTGAGTCTCGGGATGAACGGCCTTGGCACCCAGTGGACCGCCTACCCCAAGCCCCCACGCCCCCACCTGCACCCTGCCCTCTAACTGGTCGTTACAGGGACATAAATACCCCGCTCCCCCGACTCGGCCCCGCTGATGCCATTCTGGTCTCAGCCCTTCTGCTAGCAGATGTAACAATAAATGTATAATCCGTTTTCTCTCTTGGCCTCCGGCATTCCTCCTTCAGCGACCCTAACACACACACACTCCCCCCGCCCTCCCCCCATGGCCGCCCGCGCACACTCACTCGGTTGAACCGCGTCTCCTAAGTGCTGCTCAATCCAAGTCCAGCGACCTCCCTAGACGAGGCCTCGGACCGCCCAGGACCTCCGCTCCCGAGCTCGGAGACTCGCGGCTCCGGGGAAGCAATGGGCCGCGCAGGGCGGGCGAAATCTAGGATTTTCAAAACTGACGGCTCCACCAATCCCCGGCCAATTTACCTGCGCGGCTGCGAAACTATAAGCCAATCGGGTGAAAGAAAGCGTCAGCCAGGCCATCTATTGGTTACTTGGGTTGGCAGTCTGCGGGACTAGGAGGCGGGGAAAGGAAGCGTTGAACTTTAACTTGCTTAACTTCCGGGAGCGGAAGCCGCAGAGGAAGTCGTTCGGCGGTTGGGGTATGCGCGCGCAGGACTCCGCACGCCGGAACTACAAGCCCCAGCATGCACTGCGAAGGACCGCGGGGCGTGGGAGGCGGATCAGAAGGGACCTCTCTGGTACCACTCGCCCAGGGAGTCCTGCGCTTCTTCCTTTCTTCTTGCAGCTCTGCCTCCCCTGCAGGAAGAGTGATTGACAACTGGAAGGGGCTGGACAGGGGACGCCCTACAGAATATTATAGGTTTGCCGGGGCGGCTGTAGCAAAAGCACCACAACCAGAGTGGCGTAAGGGACGGAAACGCATTGTCCTCACTCACACTCTGGGGACCGGACGTCCGAGATCCAGGACTTGGGCGGAGGTGGGCCCTTCGGAGAGCTGCAGGGAGACCAGTCCGGGCCGCCCTCCCGGCTCCGGGGGCTCCTGGCGGTGCTGGCCAGCCCGCTCTTTCTTCCTTCACGCCCCGCGGCGTCCTCCTGGGCGTTTGCCGTCTGTGGCCGCACGGCTGCCTCCGAGGCGCCCTCCGCAGCCACAGGTCCAGGCCGGGGTGGCAACCTCTTGCCTGGCACAGGCATCGGCCGCGCCCGGCACTCGGGAATCCGCAGAACCACGTGGAGTCCGCGGCCTCACGGAGCTGCCTGCAGCGCCAGGTGGCGGGAGGGGCCGGGACGGGGGACGCGGAGCCATCCCGCCTGCAAAGTGGAGGAGATGAGACAGAGGGCTGCTTAAGGCCCCTCCAGCCCCTGGGGAATCCTGTTAGAATCTCGATTTTAGAGACCAGCCCCCGCTGTGGCCACTAGGAGGCAGTAACGGTCTGCGTTGGATCCACTGCCCGGTGGCCAGAAGCCTGGCCTTACTAGATGTCAGTTGATGTGGGGGGTGTGGAGGGGGTTAAGGAATCTCTGCACATCCACATCCATGGGGATCGGTGATGGCTGCTTCAGAGAAGGCGGATGTCACACAACAACGCTAGTGCAGGTGCTCACCGCCAGCTCCTTCCGCCTCTGGACCCACCTACAGGAGCCCTCCCGGGAAGTGACCTGAAATTGGCTTTAGGGATTCCTTCCTCCGTCCCTCTTTTTGCCCCGCCCCTCCAAAGGGATCGGAGCCCCACCTTTTGTTGAATCTATAGGGAAAAAATGCGTAGTAAGTGGGAGAGCGGGACGAACCGTTCCACATAGAACCTGCCTCCTCTCCATCTCTCCCAGCAGAGCCAGTGAGCCTGCAGCTTGATTCTTTTCATTCTTTTTGCGCAGCACCTGTCTACGCTGTGTGTGTACAGGGCCGGGGGGGGGGGGGGGGGGGGGGGGGTAAAAATATATCAACTGGTGTTCCCACAAATACGCAAATATGCAGATGGAGAAGAATTAAGCCACATGGAAAGAGGCGAACTTGTTCAAGTCAGAAACATTTTAGTGAAATCAGTGAGGTTGGAACCAACAAAGCCATGAGCTTGGGAGGAGAGGTGAGGGGGCTTGAATAAACGGTGTCTCAGCCAGGCAAACACTCAGGAGGGAGGAAACAGTCTCAGGGCGCTGAGCTTCCAGTGCGGTGACAAGGAGGAGAGTGGTTTCCTTAGTCCATGGACAGCCCCCAAGTCCCAGCCTTGGAGGTGGGGCTGAAGCCTGAGACTCCGGGGGCATCTCTGGAAGACCCCAGCTTACCTGCTTCTCAGAGTACGTTCCCTGCACCAGCAGCAACAGCCTCACCTGGGGACTGGTCTGAAAGGCAACTTTTTTTTTTTTAATATATTTTATTGATTTCTTAATAGAGGAAGGGAGAGAGAGAGCTAGAAACGTCGATGAGAGAGAATCATCGGCCAGCTGCCCCTTGCATACCCCCCACCAGGGATGTGCCCTCAACCAACATACATGCCCCTGACCGGAATGGAACCTGGGACCTTTCAGTCCGCAGACCGACTCTCTACTGCTGAGCCAAACTGGTTTCGGCGGGCAACTTTTTTTTTAATATACATTTTATTGATTTTTTTTTTTTTTTTTTTTTTTTTTTACAGAGAGAAAGGGAGAGAGATAGAGAGTTAGAAACATCAATGAGAGAAACATCCATCAGCTGCCTCCTGCATGCTCCCTATTGGGGATGTGCCCCCAACCAAGGTACATGCCCTTGACCGGAATCAAGCCTGGGACCTTTCAGTCCGCAGGCCAATGCTCTATCCACTGAGCCAAACCGATTAGGGCTTTGTGTTTTATTCTGGATTTGTCTCCCACATCTCGCTTCTCCTCTGAAGAAGCCCACACCCTTTGCCATCTCGAACTGAGAACTGAGACTATTTGTGCAGAATGCCTACATATATATATATATATATATATATATATATATATATATATATTAGTATATAAAAGGCTAATATGCTACGTGCATCCAACCAGTCGCTATGACATGCACTGACCACAAGGGGGCAGATGCTCAATGCAGGAGCTGCTGAGCTGTAGTGACTTGGCAGCAGCAGTTTTCAGGTGATGTACCCCAAAACCAGAGAGCAGGGAGCCCAATCCCTAACAGGGCCATGTGATTCCACCTTCAGCCGTGAGTTATGTTGCTGGGGCGCTGTAGGCCCTGAATCATTCACTGCACTCTTGTGTTTGCATTCCACATCCTGTCTGATAGCAACTTTGCAGAGTGCCCTCTCGCACTCCGGGACTTTTCAGGGGATGTCAGAGAGCCAGTTTCAGCCCAATTTCCAAAGGCGAGGCTGAGGGACCCCACCTGCCTGAGGGACCCTGCTCAAGCCACAGTGCCACCCCAGGTTCAGCCAGTCAGGGAGGAACCATGGAGGTTGGCTCCGGGGTGTGTCCAGCCAGTCTCGCCCAGTCCAGCCCCACCAGCCACCTTCTAATTAATTCCCTTTCGATGTGCATGAATCCCTGCTCCGGATCACTAGCATTCTACACTGTATTTGTGGACACTAACATGTGAGTTTTATGTAATTGTCATGTATTAGTCTCCAAGGCTCTGAGGCTCCGGAGCGCTCCAAAGCTAGACTAGGCTCAAAGACTATGCTCATACACCAGGTTAGGCTCATAGGCTAGGGTCCAAGGTTAGGGTCATAGGCTAGCTCATAGGCTAGGCCAGGCCCTGCCCCTGGCCGGTGGGCTCTGCTCCTTGGTGTTTGAGCGCCGCCCAGCCCTCAGTGGAAAGGGAAACTACACTTGCAGTTGGTTTTAGGCAGAAGTCCCTGCCCCGAGCCCTGATGGGTCCTTTCACACAAAGGGTGACTCCGAATCCTTGCAGTTTGTTGGTTCAAAAGCCAAGGCTCAGCCACACTGCTCGGTAGCACTCCGTGGTGATGGGGCAGGAAGGGCCGCCTTGGGAAAGGCTGGCCCCGGGCTGCCCGTGGTGCAGACGATGCACGGCAGAGGCGACAGCTTCAGCGGCTTCTCCGCAAGTGCAGTCCCGTGAGCGGCCCCTGCAGAGATGGCTGCTACACCTTTCCTTTTTCTCTCTCTCTTTTTTTTTTTTTTTTTTTTTTTTTTGCCCAGTTAGCCACCAAAAGCCCCTCTTATAGGTGTCCTCGTTCTCGATGTTCACATTTAAATGACAAAACCTCCCCCAGCCCCGCACCGGGGCCCCTGGGCGGTGGCAGCGGTTGGGACCCTCTTCCCCGCATCTCCCCAGCAGCGCCGCCCCGCGGCCTCGGAGGAGGAGGCGGTGCGGCACCCGGGCAGCTCGCCTGCTGCTGGGCCCGCGCCCCCCGTCGGGGCCAGAGCCCTGCGGGAGCGCGGGCGATGCGGGGCCGCGCCGCCTGGAGCGTTAGGGCCGCCCGCGCGCGCCCCCTCGCGGCCGCGGCGCCCCTGCAGGCGGGGCAGTTGCGAGCCCAGCGGTTTCCAGACCCGCCGGGCGGAGGGTCTGGGCCCAGCAGGTTCCGAGTCCTGCGGGGCGGCCCGGCCCGTCCCCCAGCCCGGCGTCCGCCTCCCGCAGCGCCCCGGTGAGCCCACGCCCCGGGCCCAGCGGCGTGGGGGCCCCGCAGGCCACGCTCCTGACACTCACACCCGACGTGGAGCCGGGGGCGGTCGGGGCTCTGGGCCGGGGCCACCCCGCACCTGCCCCGTCGGCGGGTGGCCCGGCTCCCGGGGAGAGGGAGGGGCGGGCGGGAGGACGCGGGGATCGGGGCGCTCCGGGCTCCTCCGCGGCGCTCAGACCCCGCCGCCTCTCCCCCGCCGCCCCGGTTTCCAGGAGGGGCCCGAGCTGAACCCCGCTTTCCTCCCGGAGTGGAAACCCGACCTTGTCCCCGATGGAACCCTCGAGCGGCCGGGACCCCTGCGGGACTCCCGCGGCCGCGGCCGTGAGCCCGGTGGTGGTGGTCCACGGCGGCGGCGCCTGCCACATCGCCAAGGACCGCAAGGAGATGGTGCGGCAGGGCGTGCTGCGCGCCGCCTCCGCCGGCTTCTGCGCCCTCAAGGCGGGCGGCAGCGCGGTGGACGCGGTGGAGTGCGCCGTCAGCGTCCTGGAGGACGACCCCGAGTTCAACGCAGGTGCGTGCGGCCCCGGCCCCGCGTCTCCCCGGCCACCTCTCCCCGGAGTCACCCAGCCTTTCCTTCCAAAGCGCGAACCAACGCGGTCTCCTCTTCCTCTTCCTCCCTGTCCACCAAGTTGCTTTAAACTTTTGGAAACTTTTCCTCCCCTTTCACCTCTTCGCATCAGTAAGAGGTGTTACTTATTTTTGTGGGGGCGTTGGGGGTAGACTACATACCATACGCTGTGTCCGTTTTACTATTTTTATTTAAAATATATTTTACTGATTTTTTTATAGAGAGGATGGGAAAGGGACAGAGAGTTACAAACATTGATGAGAGAGAAACATCTATCAGCCGCCTCCTGCACACTCCCCACTGGAGATGTGCCCACAACCAAGGTGCATGCCCTTTACTGGAATCGAACCCGGGACCCTTCAGTCTGCAGGCCGACCCTCTATCCACTGAGCCAAACCGGTTAGGGCAACTGTGTCCATTTTAAGTTGTGAAAAATGCGTAATACAACCGTGTAACCACACCACAGCAAGATTTTTTATTTATTTATTTATTTATTTATTTATTTATTTTAACTTTTGAGAGGACATTTATTGAAGTTGGGGATAGTGACAAAAAGGGCCAGGGTAGAAGAAGCAGTGGGAGAGAGACTGAGCTTTGGCCACGGAGAAGTCAGATGAAAAGGGACCTTGGTGGGGGCGGGGGGGGGGGGGGGAGTTAGTGCTGGTGGAGTGGCCACTGGCCAGCTGGTGCAGGGCTGGGGGGTCTCCTAGAGTTTGGGGGATGCAGGCCTGTGGGGGGAGGGAAAGGCTCAGGCATGCTGCCGGGAAGGGAAGCGCACCCATAATTGAGGTTTAAGAGCTTTCCATCACCCCCAGAAGTGGCTGCTTGGCAGTCAATGTCCCCAACTCAGCCCCAGCACCGAGCACCCGCTGACCTGCTCCTGTCACCGGGGCCGAGTTTGCCTTCCCTGGGAAGCCAGGCCCGTGCAGCCTTTCCTGTTTGCCCTCTTCACTCAGCTGGTTCCAGCGACGGCAATGAGGGCCACCCTGAGTGCCGCGGCTCCCGACAGCGGTCTGCGGAATTCGCATGATTAACTCATTTAACTAGACTAGAGTCTTGGGAGTGAGGTGTAACTATTACGCTCATTTAGCAGATGAGAACATTAAGGTACAAAAAATAAATTTAAAAGAATACAGCCTGTGGAGTGGCTCAGGGGTTGAGCATTGACCTATGAACCAGGAGGTCACGCTTTGATTCCCGGTCAGGGCACAGGCCCGGTTTACGTGCTCATTCCCCCGGGGTTTGATGTGCAGGAGGCAGCCCATCAGTGATTCTCTCTCATCGTTTGGTAGATTTTATTAGATTTATATACCCTGTTATGTCGTGTATTTTGGTGGTGGGATAAAGACGACATGCTTTTTAAAATTTCAGTTACCCCCCCCCCCAACCGGTGTGGCTCAGTGGATAGAGCCTGCAGACTGAAGGATCCCGGGTTTGATTCTGGTCAAAGGCATGTACATTGGTTGCGGGCACATCCCCAGTGGGGGGTGTGCAGGAGGCAGCGCGTCGATGTTTCTAGCTCTCTACCCCTCTCCCTTCCTCTCTGTAAAAAATCAATAAAATATATTTATAAATATCTCCCTTTGGGGACGCAGCGGAGGGCGAGTTAGAGTGGCGGCCTAGCGGAGACCCGGAAGCCAGTTCTAACTCCTGGATTCTCGCTTTCACCTTCCTCGTGGGTTTAGGTTATGGATCCGTCTTGAACGCAAACGGGGACGTGGAAATGGACGCCAGCATCATGAGCGGGAAAGACCTGTCTTCGGGCGCCGTGTCTGCCATCCGCTGTATCGCGAACCCCATCAAGCTGGCGCGGCTAGTGATGGAGAAGGTACGGGCGACCAAGGAAGCATCCTTCCCCTCGGGCCCGCCGCGCCCTAGTGCCCGCGGGCCGGCCCGTAGGGAGGCGCTGGGGGCCACTGTCCCAGCACGCACAAAGGGACGGGGACGTGAAGTTCCTCATCGGCCAGCACATTGGCACCCACCAGTGACCGCGCTGCTTCCGGGTTATCTCCCGGGTCCGGCCTTCTCACACACATAGAACACAGCACATGCAGACAGACAGACCAGCTGTTTACTGGTCGGTATTAAATAAACATGGATATGTTCTCTTAAGTGTAACATCATATGTAGCCCTGGCCGCGTGGCTTGGTTGGTGGGAGCCTCCGTTGTCCATACACCAAAATGTCAGGATTCGATTCCCAGTCAGACCTAGGTTGCAGGTTCGATCCCCGGTCGGGATGCATATAGGAGGCCTCTGTCTCACATCAATCTCTCTCTCTCTCTCTCTCTCTCTCTCTCTTTCTCTCTGTCTCTGTCTCTCTGTCTCTCTATCTCTCTAATCTTTCTGTCTCTCTCTCTGTGTCTCTGTCTCCCTCCTTCCTTCTCATTCACTCTCTTTTCCTCTCTCTCTCTCTAAAATGTTTAAATATATTCTTGGGTATGGTTTTTTTTTTAAAAAGATCATATGTAAGTCCCATTTCTAGCAGTATACCATCATTTTGGTTTTTGTGGAGTTGTGTTTTTTTAATAGAAACCTCAGAGCCAGCCTCTTTACAACACTGAGAAAAGTAAGCCACTGAGATTTGCGTTTGTGAGGTTTTGTGCCGGAGAGGAGTCGTTCTCACACAGTAGGAACAGTTAAAAAGATCTCAGCTTTTTCAGAAGCTCACCGTGTTTCTTCTGGCGCAGACGCCTCACTGCTTCCTGACGGACCGGGGTGCCGCGGAGTTTGCCACCGCCATGGGGGTCCGCACGGTGACCCGGGAGCAGCTGGTGACGGAGAAGAACAGAAAGCGCCTGGAGAAGGAGAAGCGCGGGAAAGAGGGGAAAGACGCTCAGAAACTAGAGTCACAGAAGTAAGCGCCACATGTGGCCGCGGGGGCAGGGGGGCGGACGTTTTGCTCAGGCGTGAACGCTGGGCGGCTGTTGGCTCACTGACAGTTCTTAAAGAAGCCCGGGAGCGCGCGGCAGTCTCACTCTTTGAACAAAGTAATGCCGCTAAGTAACGGGCTTTTTAATAATGAACTTAACGTGGCTCAGTGGATACAGCGTATGAGCGCGATCTTAGGACACTTCCCTTTCTCCGGCGGGCTCATTCCGCTCAGCATGATGCTCCCCAGGCCCATCCATGCCCTTGCAAGTGGTCGGAGCTCTTTGTCTTCCCAGCCGCAGAGTATTCCGCTGTGCAGACGTACCCCAGCTTCCGTGTCCACGCCTCTGCTCACGGGCACTCGGGCTGCTTCCTGGTCTTGTAGGTTGTGAATGGCGCTGCTGTGGACATCGGGGTGCATGCATTCTTTCTGGGACCCCCAACAAACCACCGGCTCCTCCACCTCCTGGCTGGGTTCTTGGGATGTATTCCCAGGAGCGGCATCGCAGAGCCCAACGGCAGTTCCCTTGTCAGTGTTCGGAGGACACTTCCTGCTGTTCTGCACGGGGCCGCACCAGCCTGCACACACACTCACACACACACACACACACACACACATACACACACACCCCCCGGGACCGGGTTTCCCCTCCTCACCCCTCGAGCGCCGCCATGTCTAGCCACGATGCAGACTCTGTGTGATTGCCTAGCAGTTACCTCAAGCCTGTGCCCACAGTGGAACTTGGGACCCTCCTGCCCAGCCCACTCCACACACCACCCACAGCACAGCAGCACCAGCCCCAATGGTCTCCTGCATTTCTTTATTTTTACTTTTAATGTAATTTCCATTTTACTGTAGTCCCCTCCACCTGAGCCAATGCTTCCAGCAGCCTTTCCGTTGCTGAGCCCCGAGCCTTAGCTGCTCCTGGTTCCTCCCACACTTCGTGCCCCGGGGGACGGGCAGTGCGGGGCGGCCAGGCAGCCGCGGCCGCACCCGGAGGTGTCGGAAATGCGGGGTCCCGGGTCCCACCCCGATGGGAAAACTCCGGGTGTCCCGGGGGGAGGGGCCCAGGGAATTCTGCATCCACTCCAGGTGGGGCTGCAGGCTGCTCCCGCTGCCCCTGCGGGCTCCTGGGGCAGGAGCGTGGGGATCAGGGTGCGTCCGTCCGCCTGTGCGTGCCCTGCCCCTGCGGCCCTGAGCCGCGCGGCTCGCCCTCACGCTGCCGCCTCCTCTTCTGTTTCCCTTCTGCAGACACTTGGGCACCGTGGGCGCCGTGGCCTTGGACTCCAAAGGAGACGTGGCCTATGCCACCTCGACGGGGGGCATCGTGAACAAGATGGTCGGCCGAGTGGGGGACACGCCCTGCATCGGTAGCGCTGACAGCGGACTCCTGCCCCCCCCCCCGCCCTCTTTTCCTTTCACCAAGTTCACGTTCCTGGTGGCCCCCGCCCCTCTCCTCCGGTGGCAGTAGTTGGCGGGGTCATGGGGTTTCCCTTCAAGGGCATGACCTGAAAGTTGGGGTGACACAGGGAAGGAGATGGCGATCAGGAAGCTAGCTGAAGGTGCCCCCAATCTACCCACCGGGCCTCTCTCTTCTCTCCAGCCCTGGTTTCCGGATCCACTGACTTAGTCCCAATGGTTACACACGCCACCTCTGCCCAGGCGCCAGCCCCTGCCCAGGCGCTGCCTCTGCCCAGGTGCCACCCCTGCCCAGACACCACCTCTGCCCCGGCACCACCCCTGCCCAGGTGCCACCTCTGCTCAGACGCCACCTCTGCCCAGGCGCCAGCCCCTGCCCAGGCGCCACCTATGCCCAGGCGCCACCCTCTGCCCAGGTGCCACCCCTGCCCAGGCGCCACCCTGTGCCCAGGTGCGGGCATGAATTAGCGAGCTGAGCGAGCAGAGGGCTGGGCTGCCGTGCAGTCATTAGATTTGAGTGGCACCAAAGCGACACGCTGCTCGCCACAAAACGTTACAACCCAGGAGGGGGTCCTGGGAGGGGGTGCAGACTGGGCGGGTTTGGGGCCAGGGAGGAGCTGTCCTGGTGTAGCTGTCCCTCCTCTCCTCTTCCCTCCCCTCCCCTCCCCTCTCCTCCCCACCAGGTTCTCGGCATCCTCCTGGTTTCAGGGCGGTCACCTGTGCTTGCTGACCGGTCCACCTTTGCATCCCAAGGTCATGGCTTCTCCTCCGACCTTGTCCACACTGTGGGGTTAAACGTGGATTAGCATTAGCGTGGCCTGTGTGTGAGCGTCCTCTCCGGCTCAGGCAGAACCCTCTTTCCTCGGCGCAGGATGCGGGGGCTACGCTGACAACGACATCGGGGCCATCTCAACCACGGGCCACGGGGAGAGCATCCTGAAGGTGAACCTGGCCAGACTCACCCTCTTCCACGTGGAGCAAGGTATGTGGGCCGAGGCCGCGCTGAGCGAACAGATGGGGCCGGATCTCACCCCTTCTCCTGTGGGCGCTAGTTGCGTTCAGCTTGTCAGCAGTACCGCCTGCCGCCTGCAGGGGGCGGCGGCGGCTCGAGGCCTGGGTGGGAGAAAAGGCCCTGGCTCAGAGGGAGGAGGGGCTGGCGTGGGGCACTCAAACAGACATCGTCTACCTCGGCTCTGGGTTTTCATGCGCTGATGGTTCTTTTTTTTTTTAATGTATTTTACTGATTTTGTACAGAGAGGAAGGGAGAGAGATAGAAAGTTAGAAACATTGATGAGAGAGAAACATCAATAAGCTGCCTACTGCACACCCCCTTCTGGGGATATGCCCACAACCAAGGTACATGCCCTTGACCGGAATCGAACCCAGGACCCTTCAGTCCCTAAGCCAACACTCTATCCATTGAGCCAAACCGGTTTCGGCTGATGGTTCTGCCATCAGATCCCTTGGCAAGGAGCTTACGCGCCGTTTCCCACCTGCCCCCGTTTCCAGGAAAGACCTTGGAGGAGGCTGCTGAGGTGTCACTAAATTACATGAAGTCAAAGGTCAAAGGACTAGGGGGCGTCATCTTGGTCAACAAAGCGGGACAGTGGGCGGTCAAGTGGACCTCGGAGTCCATGCCCTGGGCGGCCGCCCAGGCCGGCAAGCTGCACTGCGGCATCGACCTCAACACGACCACCGTCACCGACATGCTCTGAGCCCGCTTCCCTGTCCCCCCCGCCCGCCCCCAAGACTGTATTCCAGGTGCCAGCCTGCAGGTAGAGTACATTTCCGGGCGTGGAGTCTTAGCTTAAGCAATTAGAGCTAAACATGGAAAACCTCTGCCGTCTGTCACTCGTCTGTCGCCTCGATCAGTAAGCATGTGGATGTCTGGTGAGGGCGGTTCCCGAGGGATGAGAGTGACGCCCACCGTGACATCCACGTGAGACGGCGAAGACGCCAGCCCCCCGGCCCCCCGGCCCCCCAGCCTCCCAGCTGGTCTCTGGAGCAGCCATGGGGTCTCGGGTGAGGAAGAAGAAACACGTGAGCTTAGCCCAAGGACACTGCCCTTGGCATTGGGGGACCCGCCCCAGGTGTGCACGTTCGGATGGGCCGTGAGGGGCAAAGTGGGAAGGAGAGAGCCCAAGGAGGCGCCCAGAGCCGGGCGGGAGCAGCAGGACCGCTGGGCCATGGCCAGAGAGGCCGCCACAGGTCGCAGCCACCCCTGGGCTCCGGACAGCACGGGGCGCAGTCATCCGGGGGGACACTGATTTTTCTAAGGAAGTCCGGGTCTCCCCCGACTCACTGACAGAGAGGTTTCCCAGGACCCGGGGTAACCCCTAGCGCCCTCGTCTGGGGATGAAGGTGTCACGGGCCAGTCCGGGAGCTCCCGGGGGCCACACAGGAGCCTGCGCTCCTGGTCTCCCCGCTCAGCCGAACGCCCCGCTCACAGCAGCCTCTGCTGAGTCCTGGGGCGCAAACCTCCCATGGCTCGCGACTCCAGCTTCAATGAAATGTGTTTGGGAGAACAGCAGTGTGGTCAGGAGCGTGTGGACAAAAGGGGGGGCAGACGGGGGGGCCGGTGACAGGCCTGCGAGGTGCGGGGCATGCGGAGCGCCCGCGAGGGGTTGGCAGAAGAGCTTGCTTTTCTGAGCGGGCTCAGGAAGGAAGGAAACATGTGCCAGTGTCAGCAGGGTCTGATTCCTGACCTCTGACCCTGCTCCGGACTACAGAGGAAGGGGTAGCCCTTGAAGGCAGAACCGAGTTTAACTCTGCTGGTGACCTGGGCAGGTTCACTTCCTCTGTAAACACAGATCGCTCTGGAGAGCAAAGGGAATTAAAAAATTGCTCAGTGGCCATGGCCGGTGTGGCTCTGTCAGTTGAGCCACCGAAAGGTCACGGGTCCAATTCCCAGTCAGGGCACATGCCCTGGTTGCAGGTTCAACAAGAGGTAACCGATTGATGTATCTCTCTCACATCCATGTTTCTCTCTCTCCCTCTCCCCTCCTCTCCTTCTAAAATCAATAAAAACAAGTTTAAAAAAAATAATAATAATTGCACAGTGTTCACTTTAAGTGTCCTGCGGACCCATGTCGACGTGGTCAGGCCCAGGAGGGAGTCTGTGTGTCGATGTCCTCGAAAACCCCCGCATGCCACAGCTGCCCCTAGAAATAAGGGTTTGTCCGCAGGTGTATTCGTTTGCTGGGCCTGCCGGCCACAGTCCCGCAGACAGTGGCTTAACCACGGGTATTTTGTCCCAGTTCCGGAGGCTGGAAGTTCAAGATCAAGGTGTCGGCAGGTTTGGCTTCTCCTGGGGCCTCCCTGCTTGGCTGGCAGGACGGCCGCCCCCTCACGGAGCCCGCACGTGGCCGTCCCATCATGTACGCTGTGGCCAGATTTCCCTTCCCTCACAGCCCCCCCTGGCCACAGTGGTCCCTCCCAAGGCCCGTCTCCAAATCCGGCCGGGGTTAGGGCTTCCACGTGGCAGTTTTGAGGGGATCATGCTCAGCCGGTCACTGGAGGCTGAGCCGGGTTACTGTAGGGGTCGGGAAGGAAAGGCGGGAGGAGACACGATCACGGTAGAAGAGGGAAAAGGGAGGGAGGCAGGGAGGCCAGGAGGACGTGATGAGCTCATCAGTTCCACGGTTCACCAGGGACGTGACTGATCAGACGCCGGAGGCTCGGATCCTGTGGGGCCCCCTGACCTCTGTGGCCAAGCAGCCCCATGGGGCAGGGGTGTGGCCGCCCCTCGGAGAAAGCCCGGGTTGGCCTGGCGCCTGGACCCTGGTTCTGTGGACAGTCACCTCCACCAGCCGGGAATCCCTAAGCAGAGGCCACGGAGGGGACTCTCTTTGCCCCACACTGGGCGGCGGCCTCACTCCCCATCTGCCCAACAGATAAGATGAGCCACAATGGCATGCCTTTCTGCATCCCAACCACAAGAGGGCGGCAAACTACAGTGTCTTAAGGTCTCCGCTGCCCCGGGGGCTGGGCCTGCATCTGGATCCGAAGCATCTGCTCAGAAAACTTCAAACCACAAGAGGGTTCGGGTTCCCGAGCCTCAGTTCATCCAAATATTACAATTTATTTTAGGGCGGAATTGTCCCACACCCAGGCCTCTGAGACCTGCCGGAGCGCAGAGCGGAGTCCACCCCGCAGCACCCACCTGGCAGCAGGAAGGCGGGGCTGTACCTGGGGGCCGTCACACCACGCCGGAGGCTGCTTTTTCAAATGATGTTTCTCCACGTCCTCCCTCGCTGCGAGCTGATACACTCTGAGGGCGGAACAGGAGCAGGTGGAGGGCGTGCAGGAAGCTAGCCCGGACACAGTCCTCCCAGCCCACGCCCTCCGTCACCCCAAAACCTTCACTGCATTCACTTGTAAAAATACAGATTTTTTTTTTAATTGATTTCAGAGAGGAAAGGAGAGGGAGAGAGAGAGAAACATCAATGATGGGAGAGAATCATTGATCTATCAGCTGCCTCCTGCACATCCCCTACTGGGGATCGAACCCACAACCCGGGCATAAGCCCTTGGCCGGGACCCACCAGTCCACAGGCCGATGCTCCATCCGCTGAGCCAAACCAGCCAGGGCCGTAGCAGCTTTGAGGGAGCTAGGAAGCGCCCCCACAGAGCCTGTCCGGCTCAGAAAATCTGGGGTCCCTCCCTCTGAGGACCTGTAGGCAGCGCCCGGAGAGGAAGGGGTGCTGGGCTGAGGGACAGAGGCGAGACCAGGGTCGGCATGGGCTTGGGCAGAGCTTTGGGCCTGCAGCTCAGGTGGGAGTGGGGCTGGGAGAGGTGCGGGTGCCCATTCGCGGTTCCATCCAGAGTGTCAATGCCTGCTCACCCCCATGGGCAAACAGCCGGCCTGCCTTACCCCCCCACACATGTGCACTCAGTGAGGGCAGCCATGCCAGGCCCAGGATGCCCTGCCCTCCTCGTCCATGCCCCCCCGCCCCCGCCCCGGGCTAACCTGAGGCTTGTCTCAGCCTCCTGGTCCCAAGTCCTGTGGCCTGAGCGACAGTCCGTCCTTATCACATCGGTCAACCAGCCCCCCAGCCCCAGCCCCGGACACCCCCCCAAGACTGGGGGGCAGTCCCAGGAGCGCTCCAGGTGAGAAGCAGGAAAGAGCGGTTCAAGCACTGCTCTTCCTTTTGCTGCCCTTATTAGTCCTCACCCGGGACATTTTTTCCATTGATTTTTAGAGGGAAGGAGGGAGGGAGGGACGGAAGGACAGAGGGACGGAGGGACGAAGGGAGGGGGACCAATGTGAGACACAGGGATTGGTTGCCTCCCGCACATGCCCAGACCGGGGCCTGGGACCGAACCGCAGACCCTTTGGTGCATGGGCTGGAGCTCTAACCACTGAGCACACAGGCCAGGGCAAATCCTGCCCTTTCCCCAACCCACTGTTAAAACGAAGTTGGGCCGAAACCGGTTTGGCTCAGTGGATAGAGCGTCAGCCTGCGGACTGAAAGGTCCCAGGTTTGATTCCGGTCAAGGGCATGTACCTTGGTTGTGGGCACATCCCCAGTAGGGGGTGTGCAAAGAGGTAGCTGATCGATGATTCTCTCTCATCGATGTTTCTAACCCTCTATCCCTCTCTCTTCCTCTCTGTAAAAAAAACAAACAAAAAAAAAAACATGAAACCGGTTTGGCTCAGTGGTAGAGCATTGGTCTTTGGACTGAAAGGTCCCAGGTTTGATTCCGGTCAAGGGCATGTACCTTGGTTGCGGGCACATCCCCAGTAGGTGGTGTGTAAAGAGGTAGCTGATCAATGATTCTCTCTCATCGATGTTTCTAACCCTCTATCCCTCTCTCTTCCTCTCTAAAAAAAAAAACAAACAAAAAAAAACCTGAAACCGGTTTGGCTCAGTGGTAGAGCATTGGTCTTTGGACTGAAAGGTCCCAGGTTCAATTCTAGTCAGGGGCATGTACGTTGGTTGCGGGCACATCCCCGGTAGGGGGCGTGCAAGAGGCAGCTGGTCGATGTTTCTAGCTCTCTATCTCTCCCTTCCTCCTCTGTGTAAAATATCAATAAAATAAAAAATAAAAAAATAAAAAACCGAAGTTGGATTTTCCAGTGGTGAAACCAGACTGAGATTCATAAAAAAATGAGATAAAAATAAATCACTGGTCCCCCGGAGATTCTCGCCCTGCGGTTTCGGCATTTCCTGGACCCCGGCAGTTTGGGTTCTAAGCCGTGGCCAGGGGAGGGTAGACAAAGGGCAAAGAGGCTGGTCCCCAGGCTGTAGCCGAGGCCCGCCACGGAGCCCCTGGCTGCAGCTGCCCTGCGGCTCTCTTGCAGGGTAGTAGTGTTTCACTGAATATGTTTAAGTTGAAAATAACCTCCTCAGCCCTGGCCGGTTTGGCTCAGTGGCTAGAGCGTTGGCCCTGGAACTGAAGGGCCCTGGGTTTGACTCCCATCAGGGGCATGCACCTTGCTGCAGGCTCAATCCCCAGTAGGGGGCGTGCAGGAGGCAGCTGACCGTGTTTCTCTCTATCCTGCTCCCTTCCTCTCTGTAAAAAACAAGAGACGAGGGGAATCTCCTCACCCCAGTGAACATCACCATTAATGCCTAATTAATTCATGGGTGTTTTTTTTTCCCCCACAATGAGATCATACTGTGCATGCTTTCCCCCGTTAACCACTTTCCGCACCAAACTCAGGCCTCATGTAGCCCTCAGTCACTCAGCAAACCCCCAGTTTCCTCCACAATGCCCCTCTCCCGGGGCTGTGCCCTGTGGGCTGAGTGTTGGCTGGGCCAGTCCCCCGCAGGCCACACCTTCCTGGGGGGCGGGCGCCCTCCGAGGGGCAAGGTGAGGTTTGGCCAGAACATTCCGCACGTAGGGCTGGGTGCCGGGCAGGCCCAGGGGCCACCCCGATCCTGTGCGGGAAGTCCGGCGCTGGCTGTGGAGCCCCGCTGAGCCGGGTCTGGGAGAGGACTTGCCGGTCGGGCCACACCCGGGGCCGCCCAGGAGTCTGGCAAAGAGCCGGCGGGGCCGAGTTCACGCCCTGGCCTCCCACGCCTCTCCCAGGTCACTCCTTAGGCCCGGCCACCTCTCCCCGGCCGCCCTGCCCGCAGCCAGCCAGGCTGCCCAGGTGCCCGGGCAAAGGGCACCCCCCCGGGGTGTTCCCGCCGCGGTGGAGGGCGTATCCCCGCAGACCGGACAGTCCCGGGTGCGGGCGAAGGCGGAGGAGAACAACGCCCTGATGCCCACCCAGTGCCCCCCCTGAGCCCGCCCCAAGGTCCTATTCGGAGTCAAGCCTTTAGTCTTTTAAAAAGGAGGCTCAGCCCGCGCTGCTGTGGCTCCGTGGATAGAGTGTCGGCCTGTGGACTGAAGGGTCCCAGGTTCGATTCCGGTCAAGGGCATGTACCTTGACTGCGGGGACATTCCCAGTGGGGGGTGTGCAGGAGGCAGCTGGTCGATGTTTCTCTCTCAGTCATGTTTCTAGCTCTCTATCCCTCTCCTTTCCTCTCTGTAAAAAAATCAATAAAATATATATATTTTTAAAAATAATTTTAAAAAAAATAAAAAGTAGGCTCAGCCCGCACTGGTGTGGCTCAGTGGCTAGAGTAGGGGTGTCGAACTCAATCAGAGAAGGGGCCAAAATCTAAAATCCAGCCTAAATCGCGGGCCGAATGGTTTACTGAACAGTCATAAACTGTCATTGTGATGGAAACGCAGCGGAGTGCAGTGATGACAGCGCGGTGCGGGCCACATTGCAAGGCTGGGCGGGACAGATTTGGCCCGAGGGCCTTGTGTTTGACACATGTGGGCTATAGCGTCGGCCTGCAGACTTAAGGGTCCCAGGTTCGATTCTGGTCAAAGGCACATGCCCGGGCTGTGGGCTCGATCCCTAGCGTGGGCCGTGCAGGGGGTGGCCGATCCATGATTCTCCCTCCCATGATTCTCTCTCCCTCTCCCTTCCTTTCTAAAGTCAAATATTTAAAAATAAATTGAGCCCTGACCGGTTTGGCTCAGTGGATAGAGCGTCGGACTGAGGGGGGGTTCCCAGGCTCAGTTCTGGCCAAGGGCATGTGCCTTGGTTGCGGGGGGGGTGCAGGAGGCAGCTGATGGGTGTTTCTCTCTCATTGATGTTTCTAACTCTCTGCCCTTTCCCTTCCTCTCTGTGGAAATTCAATACAATATATTTAAAATTTTTAAAAAGAAAAAGATCAGGGCGAGTTCTCCCACCACTTCCTCTGCCGTCCTCCTCCTCCTGGGCCCCTGGCTCACTCAGAGTCCACATGCTTCCCCGGTGACCTCACCCTGACGCCTGGACGCCTGGGGTGATGGGGATGGGGGGAGGAGACACACAATCTCCCTTCATCTTATCTCGGCTCGGGCCCAGATATCACACCCGGATGCCTCACAACTGAAAACTCTGCCGCTGTCCCCCGGGCCTTCCCCACCCAGTCTGTGTTCCTTAGAAATTCCAGCTGGGTTTGTCAGTGTGCCTGAGAGCCAGCATGGGGTAGGGCGCCCCGCAGACTGAGGACACACACACACACACACACACACACACACACACCCCGCCCCAGCCCGGACCCGCAGCACTCACGGGCCCACGGAGGGCGGGTGGGCTTGGATGCCTGACCCCCGGCCTGGCCTCAGAGCGGGGTCACAGCCAAGCAGCGCAGCCCCTCCTCCCGCAGCAGCTCGGACCCCGTTCCCACCCCACGTCCTGGCCCAGCTCCACGAGTGCAGGGAACGGAGGCCGGTGCCTGAGAGCGGGAGGCCTGCCTTCAGGGGAGGGGCTCCCAGTGTGTGTTCGGGAAGCTCCTCGGGAAGGGGCTTCGTTCTATTCCAGAGAAGGTTCCGGCAGTGTGCCCGGGGCTCAGACCCGGGGGGGCGGGGGACACGGGCAGCGAGGTCCTGCTGCTGCAGGTGGTGGTGGGGTCGGCTCCCAGGATGGGGCCTGGCACAGCGTCCCCTGCCCCAGGCTGCCACCCCGGCGGGGCCTCGCCTCCGGCCCCACACAGACCACCCAGCTCCGAGCCTGTCCTGGCGCCCGCCTTCCCCGGGGGCCACTTGGGTGGCAGCTGGGCCAGAGCTCAAGTATGAAGGCGGCGGAGTGAGAAGCCCCCCCCCTCCCGCCTTGGCCTCTGCACCCTGCATCGGCCCGGGCCCTCCTCCCGGGAGCCCCACCCGCCCACCCAGGAGCCGCTTCCTGCTGCCTCCCCCCTACCCAGGCCCTCGGCTGCCATCCACGCCCGCTGGTCGCACTGTGCACCCCACTGCCTCTGCGCCCCAAGTCCCTCTCCCAAAATGCCTTTCTACCCTGACGGGAGTTTAAGGGGGGTGACAGTTACCCCCTCCGAGGGCTGTTGCCAGAATCCATCAGCTAAGACGTGGAAAGTTTTGGGGATGGAGCCGGGCCCATGGGGAGGGTGGGCCGTCGCTATGGTGTTATTTTGTTCCCAACAGGAGGGACCCGTCCTTTCTGAGCCCCGGCCACCCCGAATGGGCCTCTGTGGGCCGAAGGCTGTGTGACCGACCATCATGGACGTGTGGCCGGGTGCCCAGCCTGCAGGCCTGGCTGTTCTGTGCGGGGCACGGCCCGGGCAGAGCGCTGCTCGCGACGATGCCAACACAGAGGCGACCCCCACGCTCATGGCGACAAAGCACTCCCACACCTATTTCCACGCGAGGAGGAGGCGCAGCTGACATAATTACTCCCGTTTTGCAGACGGGCCCTGGGCACGCAGAGGCGGTGAGGACCCCACCCCCACCCCGCCCCCAGCCCGCAGCGCCCACAGGCTCACGGAGGGCGGGTGGGCTTGGATGCCTGACTCCCCGCCTGGCCTCAGAGCGGGGTCACAGCCAGGCAGCGCAGCCCTTCCTCCCGCAGCCGCTCGGACGGACGCCAGGGGAAGGAGAGGCACGCGATGGAAGCCAGCCGCCCTCCCGGTCTCTGGGCCCGCGCCCAGGGAGGGAGAACCACCGCCCGGGGCCCGGGCCGCCGTGAGATCAGCTCCTGGCGGGGGAGCGCGCTGCTCAAGGCCGCGGCGTCCGGGGCCCAGGAGGCTCCTCCCGGGGCTGCGCCCAGACGGCGGGCTCCGACACTCCGGGTCAGGACAGGGAGTGTCCAGGACAGCTGTGTTGCCATTAACCCTCTTGAACCCTAACCGCTCCGCCAGCCCAGGGATACGCCCATCGTGCGGATGGGAAATCCAGGCTTGGAGACAGGCAACCTCTGTGCCGGGCTCAGGCCTACATCCGGGTCCCAGACCTTGATGCTGGGGCCCAGACCTCGAACCAAGAATACAGTCCGGTATTGGGGGCGCAGACCTACATCCTTAGTTCAGACACCGTTCCATTAACCAGAGGTCCAGTCCACAAACTGGACCTCCCTTCAGGGCCCAGACTCCCTCCAGGGCTCTGACCTACATCCGGGTCCCAGACCTTCATGCTGGGCCCAGACCTCGAACTTAGTATCCAGTTCTTTATCGGGGTCCAGACCTCACAGTAGTCCAGACCACCATCCCATGACCCAGAGGTCCAACCCCTTACCCAGGCCTCCCCCCAGGCCCAGAACTTTCTCCAGGGCCTGAGCCTCCGTCCCAGGACCCATACCTCCATCTGGGGCTCAGGACTACATCCGGGTCCCGACCTAAATGCCAGAGCCCAGAAGGCCATCCTAGGGCCAATCCTCGAACCCAGCATCCAGGCCTTTATCGGGGTCCAGACCTCCACAGCAGACTGCCCCTGTGCTCTGGGGAAGGGAGAATTTTAAAGTGTAGGAATGGAAGGCCTTCAGGAATGCATGCTGTGTGAGAGCCAGGCTTCCGGAGCCCCCACCACCCCCCAGGTTAGAAAAGGACCCCTAGGCGGGGCGGGAAGTAAAGACCTCGGTTTGTGGTCCCTGCTGAGCTGTGGCCTGCTGCCCAGGCCGGGTGCAGGCGGTAAGAGGATCTAAAAGCAATGACACGCTCTAACTGGTTTGGCTCAGTGGATAGAAGGGTCCCGGGTTTGATTCCAGTCAAGGGCTCATGCCCGGGTTCTGGGCTCAATCCCCAGTAATGATTCTCTCTCATCAATGACGTTTTTTTCTCTCTCTCTCTCTCTCCCTCTCCCTTCTTCTCTGAAATCAAAATTTTTAAAAGCAATGGTAAGACCCACTAGAAAGTATGCTTTATATCACCAGCCATTCTAAACAATGTCCATGATAAAATGCTGTTACCGGACTCAAGGGGTTCACAGCGTGGGCGCCGTATGCAGACCACGGCGTGGCTGTCTGGTGGTAGGCAGGCAGTTCCACCCGCAGGTGAAGGAGACGGGAAAGCTTAGCCATGGCTCAGAGTCAGTTTGGTCAGCCACATGCAGACTTCTTTGCAGTTGGCTACACTTAGGACTAGACTCCTATCAAGCTCATCCTGTATACAGCTGTTGCCTCTGCAAAAACTATGCTCTACATGTTTACATTTAGCAAGATAGCATTTAGTAAGGAGCCCAGACCTTGTGACTGCTCCAACCTAACAATTCTGCTGCCTAGAAAATTCCCTGCTTCTAGTTGTAAGCATTTGGGAGGGTTACCATTGAGTTTGCACAATGCAGGCATAAGCTGCAGATTAGCACATGTTTATCGCTTACCTTTTATTTTTTTAATGTTTATTGTTTAAAGCATTACATACTAGTATGCCCCTTTTCCCCCCCACTGACCCCCTCCAGTCCACCCCACCCTCCCCGCCCCGCCCCAGGCCCTCACCTCCCGCATCCATGGGCCCTGCATACTATTACAATATACTAGCATAGGCACACAAGGTCTTTGGTTGGTTACCTCCTCCTCCCTCTCCCCCCTCCGCCTTCCCTCCGAGACCCCACACTCCCATCCCTGCTTCCACATCTCTGGATCTGCTCCGTTCACCAGTTTACTTTGTTCATTCGATCCCACCGATGAGTGTGACCCCGCGACGCTTGCCTTCCTCGGGCCGCGCGGCTGTCTCTGGCTGTCTCTTCATTAGCAATGCCACCTGCGGGACGCCGTTCCTAAGGCCTCTCCACTGGGCGGGGCGCCTCTCGCCGGCAGAGAAGGCTCAGGGCCGGGCGTGGCTTCAGGTCCGCTCTCGGCTCCAGCTCCCGGGAGCCACCCCCCTGGTTCCGGCAGAAACGGGAAAGCGAGAGGGCAAAAGCCGGGACGATAACGACGGAGGAACGGAACCCGCGTGGACACACTTCAGCTGTCACCCGGGTTTAACGTTTCAGAGAGTGACACGGTGCGAGCGGTAATGTTTCCGTCTGGGGAGTGAAGGCTTTCCTTTGTCCATGAAATACGTCTGCATCAGATATCTTTAAAGTGGAAATGCATTCTTTTTCAACTGTCGATGGCTTTGGCACTAAAGAACAGATCACAGAAATAAACCGTTGCCGTGGCGGTACAATTTAGTAGTTGATTAAACTGTCTGCTTTACGGATAGTTCGGTATGATGAAAGCATCACTTACAGGTGAGTTTTCATTGGATAACTACTCACATCAAGTGTTCACATAAAATATCACCAGGAATCAAAATTCATCATCAGGTAAATATATAAACGACGGAATCAACAGGTGTGTGTGTGAACGTGCTGTGTGCCCTAATGCAGGCATCCTGGGTGTTCTATATTGTTACGATTTTCTCTCTCTGCACCTGCAGGTGTGTTTCAATGAAGGACAATGACCTGAGTGAATACATGAACATGGATCGCTGTCTGCGTTTGCTTTCCGGCCTTTAGTCTTCCTTTCATTTCACAGTTACTACCCAGAATCCTCTCTGTCCCGCCCCTGGAGGTGCTAAGAAAGGCCCTCCCGGCCTGGCCGGTAGCTCAGCTGGTTCGAGTATCACCCGATACACCCAAGTTTCGGGTTGGATCCCTGGTCAGGCACATACAAGAATCAACTGATGCATGCACCGATACCGCCCCCTCACTCTCTTTCTAAGATAAGTGAACACATGTTGTAACGGTCCTCTTCAGGCGTCAGACCCGCTGGGTAAGCCGCTGGACAGACCAGCCTCAGCGAGGTGGCAGAGTCCCCAGATGGTTTGAAAAATCTGGGAGCAGACTGAGACGGGGCGCCCAGGGGGGACAGTGTAGCCCATGGGTGGGGGACCAAGGGCCAGGGCTTCCCAGAGTCAGCAGGAGCCCAGGTCGCCTGCTCTCCCCTCCCAACCCCTTCTCCCTCCGCACAGGACAGCTGCAGCCCTGCAGAGCCGCCCGCTGGCCAGCGGCAGAGCTGGGCCCTGACCCACGTCTGCTGACCACGTTGGCTCCTGTCCCCACCACAGCCCAGAGCAGGCCGTACAACCCCCTGAGGCGCTGGGGCAGGGGGACCTTGGCAGTCCCCTGCCAGGCCGCAGGGAAGGGCAGGCGGGGCGTGGAGAGGGCAGGCACAGGGCAGGACCTGTGACTCACACAGCACAAGGATCCTGCAGAGACGGCAGGGCATGGAGCCAGCTTCCTGGAAAAGGACCAGGAGTGAGTCGTGTCATGTGCGGTCTCCCTCCTGCCGAGCAGGGCCGCCCCACTCGCCGTCCCGCCCCTGGAGGGGCGTTCGCCCCGGGACGGAGTACCTGCTGGTCCCGCAGGCCATGCTCCCAAGCCCGCTCCACCCTCCCACCCCCCAGTTTTAGCTCATCATCAGCCCAAGGAAGCGCTCAGACCCCCACAGGCCGAGGAGGTGCACCCCAACCCTCCCTGAAACCCCGGAAACAGCCCAAGCCAGGTCAGGTGTGTCCCAGGGCGGGGTGGTGATGGTTGCCATGGGAACAGATGGGCTTCGGCTTCTAAGCCCACCTCACCACCCCCTCCTCCCCCAGTAAGAAACCCCAGGGCGGAGGAGGCGTGTAGGTCCCAGGGTGGCTTGTGTCTAGAAGGACGCAGGTGTCCTGGGTCGGGGACGGGCGGCTGAAATACGTGGCCTCCGCAAAGGGACATCCTGGGGCGTGGCGAGAGCAAGTGTGTCTAAGCGTCAGCGTGTGAAAGCTGTCCGAGGCGCAGCACGGGGAGGGAGAAGCGAGGTCTGGAGCCGTGTGGACGCGAATGCTGCTGACCGTAGTGGCATCACCTGCCTCGTCCTCTGACCCCTCCGGGGGGCGCCCTCTGAGGCCTCTGAGGCCAGCGAGGAGCAGGCTCCTCCCGGTCCCTCCAGCTGAGGCCACGGCGGCACGGGGACAGGGTGGGGCCCTCTGCGTTTTGATGTTTCCACCCCGTCATCGCAAACACATCAAAGCATACCGCTCACAGTGAGTATCAATTGGGCTATAAACTTTGCAAGAGGCTCGGATAAAGGCAGCAATTCTGCCACAGGAACAGACTGCGCACTCGGTTCCTGTGGCCTAAGCCAGTGGTTCCAGCCTTCCCAGTGGTTCCAGCCTTCCCAGTGGTTCCAGCCTTCCCAGTGCCCGGCCCTTTAGCGCAGCTCCCCATGTGGCGGTGACCCCCAGCCATACAATTATTTTCCTTGCTCCTTCATAGCTGTGATTTTGCTGCTGTTATGAATGGTAACGTGAATGTCTGTGTTTTCCGAGGGTCTTAGGTGACCCTGCTAGCGGTTCTCAGCCTGCGGGTCACGACCCCTTTGGGATTCGAATGACCCTGTCCCAGGGGTCGCCTAAGACCATCGGAAAACACAGATATGTACATTACGGTTCATTAACAGTAGCAAAACCACAGCTATGAAGGAGCAAGGAAAATAATGTTATGGCTGGGGTCACCACATGGGGGATGTATTAAAGGGCCGCGGCCTCAGGAGGGCTGAGCCGCTGGCTGATCTCCATCGCATCTCTGGATCGCACACGGCCGAGCCGAGCCGAGCCGAGTGCAGGGAGCTGGCTGACTACTGTTACCTAGACAGATTTCCACTCAGACGACGGTGAGCTTCTCTTTCACGTGTGGAGCCGACAGGGACGTGGCGAACGTGCGGCCTCCGGACCAAACGCTGGGCAGCAGCGGTCGCCGGGCCTCTGGGAGAACAAGGCTCTGCTCACGGCTGCTTCCTGAGCCAGCACGGAGCCAGGGCCCAGGGGGATGGGGCGGGGGGGGGGGGGGGGGGAAGGACACAGTTCCCCCCGAATTGACCTTCCAGTCCCCCAGGCACCCAGCCGGATAGGTAGGATCAGCACGGCCCACCCATGGCATCCGACCTGTTTTCCGGGCCGCGCCAGGACTTGCCACAAGCCCTGCACCCCAGCTTCCTGCTCCTGAGGATGGCCGCGCACTGTGCCAGAGGGATGTCTGCCTGAGTAACGCCGCTGGCAGCGAAGGCTGGGCTGCTGCTCTCACTGCCATCGAGCTCTGCGTGGCCCCGGCAGGCTCCTGGGCACTGAGCGTCGCCCACCACCTGCCCTCTGGGAGCACATCCACCTCCGGCCTGGGCGGGCCACAGGCCTTACAGCCAAACCCAGCCCGGCTTCCAGACCCCCGGCCTCTCCCCCTCCACAGGCCGCCTCCTCCCTCCGCCCATCCCTCCGCTGTGCCCTGCAGCAGCCAGGCCCCGCCTCCCACCGCACCTTCCTGCACTCCTCCCGCTGCTCTCACCGTGCTGCCTTGTTTTGTGTTAGTTTGTTTGTTTGTTTGTTTTAAAATATATTTTTATTACTTCCAGAAAGGAAGAGATAGAAGCATCAATGATGAGCCCAGCAGGCCTGGCTCAGTGGTTGAACATCAGCCAGGAGGTCCCGGTTGGGTTCTGGCCAAGGGCACATGCCCAGGTTGCGGGCCCCATCTCCCATAGGGGGCGTGCAGGAGCGGCCGATCAATGGTTCTCTGGCATCATGGATGTTTCCATCTCTCTCCCTCTCACTTCCTCTCTGAGATCAATAAAAGTGTGAGTTTTGCCGAAACCAGTTTGGCTCAGTGGTGGAGCGGCGGCCTGCGGACTGAAAGGTCCCGGGTTCGATTCCGGTCGGGGGCATGTACCTTGGTTGGGGGCACATCGCCGATAGGGGGTGTGCAAGAGGCAGCTGGTCAATGTTTCTCTCTCATCGACGTTTCTAGCTCTCTATCTCTCTCTCTTCCTCTCTGTAAAAAATCAATAATATATATATAGATATATATATTTTTTTAAAGTGTGAGTTTTTTTTAAAGAAGGTGATGACATGGCCAGTGGGCTGCAGAAAGATCTCTGGTGACAGCTGAGGAGGTGAGCGAGGAGGTGGGCAGCCGTTTAAGAGTTGACTCTGACCAGGCTGGCGGGTGCTCCGGGCTGGGGTGGTGAGGGGGGGGGGGGGGAGGGAAGGCGCAGCCCCAGGACACAGAGAGGGAGAGAGATGGAAACATCCAGAAAAGGGGCCACAGGCAAACCCTGGCACCAGGCCGGGGGCGCGGCATGCCCGTGCAGAATCCACACTAAAGCGCAGGGAGGAGGCCGGGAAGGGCCGCGGCGTGGGAACGAAGGAGGCAAACACTTCAAGAAGGAAATGCTGAGAGGGTCAAGGCCACGGAGAGAGCAAGCGAGATAAGGCCCGAAGGGGCCCTGGACCCGGCCACCAGGTGGGCAGGCCTCCCAGGATCGGTGGGGAAAGGCCCCGTGGAGCGGGCGCTGCAGCCGGTGCTGCCTGGGCCTCTGCTGGAGGCTGGAGTCCTGCTCCCCCCTCCCCCCTCCCCCCTTCCCCCTTTCCCCCCTGCCCCCCTTCCCCCCCCCCCCCCCGCACACTCCCGCAGGCCCTCCCGGAGCCTGCCCACCGCGCTGCCCGGCCCAGTTCCCCCACTGCCACCTGTGAGGGCTGGAGCCTCAGTTTCCCCTGGGGTGACGGGTCCAGGGGGCCCTACCGTTGCTTCTGGTGGCTGGACTGCCCTGTGCTCAGGTTGGAGGAGAGAGGCCCAGGCGGCCTGTGACTTGGGTCCCCTTACTGCCCCACGTGGGACGCTGGGCTCCCCCCACCCCCTCTTCCCCCCACCCCCACCCCCACCACCAAGTGACTCACGTGTGAGCTCAGTTTCAATGGGGTCAGAAACTGCTGAGAAAAGAGAATGTTTGCTTTTTCCACCAAGCCAGTGCCCAGATAAACAGTGTGGCCCCCGAGTGGAGCCCAAGCCCTGCCCTCCCCCCTGCCCCCCCCCCCCTGCGGAGAGGGACATAAGAAGGCACCTGATGGACGGTCACCCTGCACACGAGACTACGGAGTCAGTGACAGCCAAGCCTCCCTCCAGCCTGCCGCCACCATGAAGCTGGCCGTCACCCTTGCCCTGGCCACCCTGGCTCTCTGCCGCCCTGGTGAGTGCCCAGCGCCTGTCCCCCACGCTGGACCGGGGAACGCTCCCTGCCACCTAGTCCTGCTGGGGACGGGCATGTGCCTGCCCGCTGCTCGGCTGCTGGGAGCCTGGGGAGGCTGCCCCCAGCCAGGAGTGGGGTCTGGCGCCCGCCGCCTCGGAGACTTGGGAAGAGGCCTGAGGCCACGAGGGAAATGGCACGCATCTCACCTTCCGCCTCCACCGCCCTCAGAACTCCGGGGAACGGACTCCACGGAGAGAGGGACAGCCAGCTCGCCAGCCCAGGCTCGGACAGACCCCAAGAGGCCTTGGGGCAGCCTCCAGGTTAGGGGTCTCCGCCCAATTCTGGCAGCCACGGGGCCTGGAAGGAGCTGCAGAGCCTCGTGTCCCCAAAAGAAACCCAAGCCAAAGCGGGATCGCCCATTCTGGGCAGAAAGGAATCTTCTAGAAAGGGCCCTTCCTTTTAAGAAACTAACAAACCAGCGTGGCGTTTTCTAACATTTTTAAATAAATAAATATATATATATTTTATTGATTTTTATACAGAGAGGAAGGGACAGAGATAGAGAGTTAGAAACATCGATGAGAGAGTCATCGATCAGCTGCCTCCTGCACACCCCCTACTGGGGATGTGCCCGCAACCAAGGTACATGCCCTTGACCGGGATCGAACCCGGGACCCCCGGGTCCCCAAGCCGACGCTCTATCCATTGAGCCAAACCGGTCCCGGCTGTTTTCTAACATTTTTGTCCGCTGAAGAAAGGGTGAGGAGTCTGGGTAGCTGCAGGTGATACTGATATTAATAGTAAAGGGAGAGAGGGGCAGGGGAGGAGAAAGGGGGCCACACCCCCCTCCAAACCTTCCTCTCTCTTGGAATTTGTTACCTGCTTTTTACTCTGTACTTGCCTTCCTACTCCTTTCAGTAAACACACACACACACACACACACACACACTTTGAACACATTCCAGTTAGTTCACTTTGCTATTTTCGTGATATCCAGGGCACTAGCTTTTATGACCCCTAGGGGTGTCGAACTCAATCAGAGAAGGGGCCAAAATCTAAAATCCAGCCTAAATCGCGGGCCGAATGGTTTACTGAACAGTCATAAACTGTCATTGTGATGGAAACGCAGCGGAGTGCAGTGATGACAGCGCGGTGCGAGCCACATTGCAAGGCCTGGCGGGACGGATTTGGCCTGCGGGCCTTGTGTTTGACACATGTGCCCTAGAGGATGGCGGAGGGGACAAAACAAGAGGCAGTGGGGACAGCTACTGTGTGAGGATTTGTCTCAGGAGAAATGACATGTGTGAGCAGTGTGCACATTAGCTAGAGGGTCTCAGAGCTGTGGGCAGAGGGTGACTCCGCCGGACAGGACTGAAAGGAGACTGTGATGGGGGGTGGGGGATGGGGGCGCGGTCTGGATGCGTTTCATGCCTGTGTGCTCGTCTAGCAATGACAGCAACAACCCCCTGCCTTTCTTCACTTCCCGCCTGCCCCTCACTGTTCTGAACCCCTTCACACACTATCGCTTCATCCTTACAACGACCTTATGGAGTAGGGGTTATTCCCATTTCACAGATGAGAAAACTGAGCTGCAGAATGATATGGCAACTTGCCTAAGGACACAGTCAGTTGCAAAGCATGGCACCCAGTTCTGGAGAAGGTTGGTTGGAGCTGGGACCCAGGAGTCCAGGCAGAAAAGCCAGACCTCCACATGAGAGAGACTTCAAGGACGAGGATCTGGGCCTGCAGGGAACAGGAAATGTGACGCCCCTGTCCCTGGGGGCAGGGACCTGGAAAGGGAGCACAGCCTGAGAGCCCCCAGGTGAAGGGGACACGGCAGGGCGGGGCACAGACACAAGAAGCGTGTTCATCTGTCTGTGGGTGAGCATCCCCCAGGGCCCAGTGCTCACCGTGCCACCTACTGGGCCAGGTCCGCCTGACTTTGCCAAATGCCCCAGTGACAAGCAGCTGAGACTGTCTAACCTCTGACAAGAGACATGTGTCTGCTGGACAACAGCCAGACACCCTCAGTGGTCTCTTCCCAGCCCCCACACTGCACCGAAAATCAGGTCCGAGCTTCTAAGATCAATACTCTGCCCAGAGACCTCACAGAAAGAACGGGTGGCATGTTGTTCCCCTCCCCCCACAACCTCCTACCCCCCAGGAAGTGCAAGGAAGGCCCCGGCAAGCCACAAAAAGCTGGCTGCCACCCAGGAAGATCCGCACACCCAAGAGCCAGTGCTTGGAGCGCCACCAATTCTCACGTCCAGGCCGCTGACGCTGACGAAAGGCTGCTATCTCTCGCTGACAGGCCCGGCATTCGCCTCGCAGGCAGACCCTGCCAGGGCGCTGCCATCTTGGGATAGTGTTGCTGATTCGGCGGAGAGCTGCTTGGACTTCATCGTGAAAACCTTCTTCGTGAGCTTGTTTTCCAGTCACGAGGTCTCGGTGGAACTTTTCAGCCCTGACGCAGACATGAGAGATGTGGCGAGCAAGATAAAGGGGCTGGTGGACAGCCTCCCCCAGCAGGACCAGGACAGCATCAGGAGGGGCATGGTAGGCGCTTCCTCCGCCCGCGGCTGGGTGGTGGGTTCCCCAAGTCCCTCGCTGCATTGTTTGGGCCCTTTCCTCATCCAGAGAGGGGAGTCACAGTGCAGATGGGGAGGGGGGGGGGGGTGTGAGGATGGCGGGCAGGCACAGTCATTTCACCTGAGGTCACCAGCCTCCTGAGACTCATCAAAGCCCTTAGGAGCCCACCTCCTCCCACAGCAGGGAACCTTAGTTGACAATGAAATCTCCATGTCTCCTGTCTCATGGTCTTGGTTTAACGTAGAGATCCGAGCCCTCTTAGACAATGGGCTGTTTGTTTCTTTGTTTTAGGACAAAATATTAAAAAAGCCCACGGTGTGCTTAGGATTTAGAAGCTGAAGACCTCCAACCACTGGATCTCCAGCTGCTCCCGGCTCCTCGTTCGCTCCCTCCACCAGCCGGGCCTGGCTCCCCCCATAAAACACAGCATCTCCTCTCTGTGCCTTTTCTTTCCCGACGACAGTGCGCAAGCCCGCCTCTCGGAGGGGTGAGGGTAGCCAGAGCAAATCAAAATCAGCAGATACACGGGGCCCCGCTTCCGGTGGGCCCCGCTTCCGGTGGGCCCCGCTTCCGGTGGGCCCCGCTTCCGGTGGGCCCCGCTTCCGGTGGGCCCCGCTTCCGGTGGGCCCCGCTTCCGGTGGGCCCCGCTTCCGGTCCACCTGCGGGCTAGTTACAGGCAACAGCACTGCCTCCTGCACGCTCTCTCCCGGCTGCCGCCTGGACATGCACCAGGGCCCTGCTCAGCCTTGACCTACAGGGATAGGGGGATCTGAACTGGGTGGCAGCTAATCCCAGGCTGACCCGCCAACCCCAGCCATCCAGGGGTGAAATTAGCTGTTCTGATCCCACCGTCCCTTTGGGATTCTGCTCTTGGGCGAGGTGATAATGGGATCCGAACATGCCTACACGCAAAGATGGGGCTTTCCAAGAGTTCTGCTTCCGAAAGAGAAATGGTGGACATTTTGACGGAGCCCTGGGGAGCTGTTAGGAACGGGTGGCCCTGCGTCAGAGCCCTCAACTCACACGCAGCGCAGGACAATGGCCCGCCCCTGAGGAAGCAGATTCCTGTAAAACTTAGGAGACAAAGGCCGGAGGAGGAATGGACTTGCCTCGATTGGGGACCCGGGGTCCTGGGAGTGACTTTGAGGCGTGACGGACCCATTTTCTTTCCTCGTTTTGTATTTGGCACATAAAATTATTAGTCCAGCTATTGTCTAAAGGGGGCAGAAACAGAAAAAAACAAAGCAATGGTTGGTTTATTTTCTAGACCCTTTATCTGTCCCCGTTATTAGGACCCCCTCTGTCCAGGCTTCACTTGCAGAGCCTAGCAGGCAAACTGCATTCCTGATAGTCTTGCTCACAGCCATCTCTGCCCAGGAACTGGGGTTGGGGGTTGGGAGGGTGAGGGGGCAGAGTCACTGAGGTCGCTGGGTGTGGGCGCTCTGGCTCTCACTCCAGTGCCCCTCGAACTTGCTCCCGTTCCCTGAGCCCCTGTCCAGTCAGCTTTCCTGCAAAGAAGAGAATCAGACACCTCTCTCCTCTGTGGCAAAAGAGCCTTCAGGGAGATTAATCTCTAGTTACTGACTGACACTTCTTGTTGACGCTGTTAATCCTCACCTGAGGATATTTTTCCGTTGATTTATAAAGAGAGTGGAAGGGAGGGGGAGAGACAGAGAGAAACATTGATGTGTGACACATTGATTGGTTGCTTCCCACACACACCCCGGGGGAGCAAGCCGGCAACCGAGGAACATGCTCTTGACCAAAGTCGAGCCCTAGATCCTTCAGTCCGCAGGTTGGCGCTCTAACCACTGAGCAGCCGGCTCGGGTTTGACCGGCACTTTTGATGTGTCCATGGTGCCGGGTGTCTGAGGAACCTGGGAGCAGATTTCACAGCCTGCTGGGCACCACGGCCCCAGCAGGGCGGAGTGCAGAAAGCAGTGGCCTCCGCTCCCAGGAGCGGGCAATCGGAGGGAAGATGGACAAGCGGATAGATTAAGCTGCAAGTGATGCCATACATAGTACACAGAGCGGTGTGAGCAAGAGAAGCGCGGACAGCCCGGCTGGCGGGGCTCCATGGCTGAGCACTGACCCATGAACCAGGAGGTCATGGGTTCAATTCCCAGTGGGGGTACATGCCCGGGTTGTGAACTTGATCCCCAGGGTGGGGCGTGCAGGAGGCAGGCAATCCATGGTTCTCTCTCATCATTGATGTTTCTCTCTCTCTTTCCCTCTCCAAAATATATATATATTTTAAAGAGTGGCATGAACAGGCAACTTCAGCTCAGGAGGCCCCCATCTAGGGGATTTAGGCGGGGGGGGGGGGGGTGAGAGGAGCCATCGCTGGGAGCAGGAAGGAAGGTCAGGCAGCTGCGCAGAGACGCGACGTGGAGGATGCTGGGCTCCCTCCACGCCCACGCCCTTCGCGGGGTCCCCCTGTGGCCTGCACTTGGGACAAGGAGAATCAAGAGCTTTTGGAAAACCCTTCGCTCTGGGTGTCTGTTACCGCCCGGACCTCCTTCCCTTCTCCTTCGTCTCCCCAACACCACCAACGCCAGAGTCCAGGAAGTCATGGCCCTCCCCCTGCTTCTCATCTCAATGAGGTCTCTGTCCATGGGCGGCTCCTGGAGGCCACCCTGCCCCCCCCCAGCCCTGTGGCGCCCTCCAGGGGGCAAGGGACACCCTCCGCCCCCCCATACCCTTCCAGGGGCCTCCTCATTGGCTCCAGCTCACACCTGGTGCCCCGCAGTCCATTCCCACACCCTCCACCCCACACACACACAGAAACTTTTATCCATGAAACCCTTCCCCAGCCGCCCTGCAAAGCTTCCCAGTCCCTCCTCTTAAAACTACAAATCCCATCACTGGCTTCACCCCCACCTCCTGCCTGCCTCTCCCTCCGCCCGCCCCCCCCAACACCATCACCCACCTCCTCTCATCCCCTCTGCACACCATCCCCCACCCCCCCCCTCTGCACACCACCCCCCCTCTGCACACCACCCCTTACCACCCCCTCTGCACACCACCCCCCACCACCCCCTCTGTACACCACCCCCTCTGCACACCATCCCCTACCCCCTTCTCCCCCAACATGCCCCACCCCGCCCTGCACCACGCCTCTGCACACCACCCACCACCACCCCCTCTGCACACGCCACACAGCATCAGCTGCTCCCAACGTGATGATCGCTTTTTAATGCCGCCCTAGAGCCAAACATGCAAAGAATAGAGCTCTTCATAAAGAAGCACAAACACACACACACACACACACACACACACACTCACACACACACACACACAGCGGGGCCGGCAGGGCCACACCCTCCACAGCCGGGGAAGGCTGCCGGGAGGGGGCAGTGTGGGCCAGGGTGTCGGGGAGCGGACGTGACAGCGGGCGGCGCTGGGCTCCGGGCCCACAGGCAGGGCCGCTGGCTCGGCGGGAGGATGATGCAATGCCGCCCCTTCCAGGATCGCTCCTCCGGCCCCGGGGAGCGGCTCTGACCTCTGGCGCGCTCCGAGGTCTGGGCCCGGAGCCGCAGCCCGATGTGGACTTTCTCGCTGGCTCACTGGCTGGCGGGCGCTTTCCAAGTCCTCAGCCAGGGGATCTCCACCACCCGGCCTCCCCACTCCCGGCCTCTCAGAGAGTGCAGGGGGCGGGGGGGAGCATGCGGGGTCTCCTGAGACTGTGCCAGAGCCCCCCCCCCCGCCCCCACAGCACACATCTGGGCTCACCCTCTTTAAGGCCCCACCCCTAGGCCCACTCTCACAGCTCACACCTGGCTCACAGCACACAACTGGGCTCACAGAGCACACCTGGGCCCACAGCGCACACCCGGCTCACAGTGCACACAGCGCACACCTGGGCCCACAGTGCACACCCGGGCCCACAGTGCACACCCGGGCCCACAGCACACACCTGGGCCCACAGGGCACACCCGGGCTCACAGCGCACACCTGGGCCCACAGGGCACACCTGGGCCCACAGCACACACAGCGCACACCCGGGCCCACAGCACACACCCGGGCCCACAGCACACACAGCGCACACCCGGGCTCACAGCACACACCTGGGCCCACAGCGCACACCCGGGCTCACCGTGCACACAGTGCACACCCGGGCTCACAGCGCACACCCGGGCTCACAGCGCACACCTGGGCCCACAGGGCACACCTGGGCCCACAGCGCACACCTGGGATCACCCCTGAAGGCCCCGCCCCCGGGCGCCAGGAGGAGGCACTATCCGAATTCCAGAGCAGGTCAGGGGGACAACCGAGTCCCACGGAGACTCCCAGCCCAGGGTGGAGCTCTCCTCCCCCTCGGCCCCCTCCCAGCCCACGCCCTGCTTCCTGGGCACCTGAGTCACCATTAACCGCACACCTCTGCCCGGGGGGACCGTCCACCCAGGTCGGCATTGATCAAACGGAGGGGATGGGGCCATCCCAGGGTCAGACTGGTAATTGCCGGTTCAGAGCTGGGGGAATGTTGGCCTAGGCCCAGCCCAGCGCAGGCATGGGGGACAGGGGACAGGGACAGAAGAAGGAAGGGCGAGGGTCTGTGCGAGGCCTCTGCCCCCGGAGGCCCAGAGGTGCGGGGATGCGCCTTCCATTTCAAAGGGGCAGACAGAATGCGAGAGGCCCCGCCGGAAAGCAGAGGGCAGAGAGAGGTAGAGGGAGGCTCAGGGGATCGCTGCTGTGCATGGCCTGAATCACAAGCTACAGCGCGGCCTGCAAACTGCGGCCCGCGGGCCCCATCCAGACCGAGAATGGTTTACACCTGAAGGAAAAGGGGGAGGAGGAAAAGTCTGTCCACCCCTGTCTCACAGAAATGCATGGTTAGCCCTGACCGGTGTGGCTCAGTGGATAGAGCATCGGCCTTCGGACTCAAGGGTCCCAGGTTCGATTCCGGTCAAGGGCATGTACCTTGGCTGCGGGCACATCCTCAGTAGGGGGTGTGCAAGAGGCAGATGATCGATGTTTCTCTCCCATCGATGTTTCTAACTTTCTGTCCCTCTCCCTTCTTCTCTGTAAAAATATCAATAAAATATATTTTTTTTAAATAAATACATGATTATATAATCAGCCATTTTTCGCTATGAATATGTCACACTCTGGACAATGAGTGCCTGTAAGCTCCCTGCATTGGAGGAGTAGAATGCACAGGCATAGGCACAATGCCATGTAAAGAAACACCTTACCCCATATCCCAACAAAAGATTAAAAGCCCTCTGTTCATCCAGCACGCATGCCCCTGAGGGCTCCAGGGGGACATGCACATTTCTTTAAAAATACATGTTTGTTTATTTCAGAGAGAAAGGGAGAGAGAGAGAGAGGAGAGAGAGAGAGAGAGAGAGAGAGAGAGAGAGAGAGAGAGAGAGAGAGACATCCACAATGAGAGAGAACCAGTACGCCCTCTTCTAGGGATCAAGCCTGCAACCAGAGCAGAGCATCAGGGCACCTGCCCTTGACCGGAATTGAACCTGGGACCTTCCGTCCACAGGCCGACGACGCTCTATCCACTGAGCCACACTGGCCCCGGCGGAAGTTCCCGTGTCTCCATCACACTGTCACCTACGCTCTGAATCTGGGTGAAAGTTTCTTTTGAAAACCACCTGTGACCGGTCCACCTCCCCCCGCCTGCAGCCACGGTAACATTTGCCCTTGAGGGAAGCGAAGGAGGAATGGCAGCTGCCACACACGGCCGTCACATTGCACACCCCCGGGCTGGCTGCCTGCCGTACGGATGGATGGGTAGGAAGGTGCCTCTTACACCCTGCACGCGTGCGCTGGGCGGGCGAGTCTGGCGGGAGATCCATCAGGGACTCCCCGGGCAGGGGGCGGGCGGGAGGCCAGGCCCCGTCAGCTTTGTCAGGACGATGGGGACAGAGCGGGGTCCGTGTGTGGCTGAGGCCGCGTGTTGTGTGTGCAGGCCACGGCGCCTGTGGGTGGCAGTTCGCCGAGAGCGAGGGCAGCTGGAACGGCTCCCCGAGGTGAGGAAGGAGGCTCGGCGGGGGACGGCGGGCCACACGGGCGCTGCCTTCTGAAGCGTGTCATTAGGGGGCGCTCCTCCCGCCCCCGCGGAGCACACGGGACAATGTGAGGGTGAGTCACGGTGTTTCCATGACGAACTCAAATGATGGGACTCTCATACACCCAAAGGAATCTGAAAGCAGACTCAGGCACGCCGGCCGCCAGCGTGGGGACGGTAAGCCAGCGGTGCCTCCATCGAAGGACCAGAGCCTCTGCCAGACCAAAGCCTCGTGCTCTCAGGGCCTGCCGCTCTGGGCCCCGGGCCCCGCCCAGCCTCACCGCGAGGCACCTCGCTGTGCGGCCCTCGAGGACCCCTCTCCTCCCCAGGTCAGCGGGAGACTGGGGTGGGGGCTCCCCCGGGGGGAGGAGATGGGGAACAGGCCTCCGGGCTGGAGAAAGCTCTGGCCACTGACCCTGTGCGTCCGATGGCTCTCCGAGTCCGGCACCTTCTCAGTCCACCTTGAACTTGCCTGGCCTATTTGGCTCCGTGGATAGTGAGTGAGCCTGTGGACTGAAGGGCCCGGGTTCGAGTCCGGTCACGGGCACCTACTTCGGTTGCAGGCTCCTCCCCAGCCTGGACCCTGGTCGTGGTGCGTGCAGGAGGCAACCCATCGATGTGTTTCTCTCGAATAGATATCTCTCTCTGTCTCTCCCTCTCTCTCCTTCTCTCTCTAAAGATCAATGGGAAAATATCTTCAGGCGAGGATTTAAAATAAATTAAAAAATAAAGTATATATTAAAAAGTTTACCTTGAACGTGTTCCCTTCTCTCTCTCCCTCTGGCCAAGGCCAGGCTTCACTGCCGATGGCCTGGATTCTTGCAAACGGCCTCCGGCCAGCACGCCAGCCGGCGGTGTGCCAGCCACGGCTGGTCCGTGCGGTCCCGCAGGCTGGCGACCGCTGCGCTACCTCCTGTCCTGAGGTCACCGCACAACGGATGCCTTCGAGAAACAAACCCCTCACACCCGCTGTCTGCAGATCGGAGGTCAGAAGCCCAAACACGGTTTCCCAGGCTGAGGTCACGGCGTCACAGTCCGGAGCCCCGGAGCATGCGTGTCCCTGCCAGTCCGTTTGGAGAGGTGCCGTGCTCCTGGGGTAGGCCCTCCCCCTCCCCCTCCCCCTCCCCCTCCCCTTCTCCCTCCCCCTCCCCCTCCCCCTCCCCCTCCCATGTTCATAACCAGATGGCAGCCTCTTGGGGTCTCCGTCCGCCTCTGGCCTCCTCTCCCGCCCCCTCTTCCACGTACAACCACCCTCGTAACTACACAGGCCAGCTGGTTAGGATTATATATATATATTATTGATTTTTTACAGAGAGGAAGGGAGAGGGATAGAGAGTTAGAAACACTGACCAGCTGCCTCCTACATACTCCGCACTGGGGATGTGCCTGTAACCAAGGTACATGCCCTTGACTGGGATCGAACCTGGGAACCACACACACACACACACACCCCCAGTCCATAAGCTGATGCTCCATCCACTGCGCCACATGGGCCAGGGCCAGCTGGTTCGGAGTCTTACCTCCGCTGCACCTTCCCTCGCCGGGTCCGGACTGTGCTCTGCTGCCGCGCCTCGCAGCCCAGAGGCTCTGACGCCAAGAGTTCCGCGGCCTGCCGTGTGCTCCTCCCGGCGTCGACGGCAGCCGAGGCTTCTGCTGAGCACCCTTCCCACCCCACCCCCTCCTACGCCCGCCAGGCCCAGGGGGCCTGCCTCTGGCCGCAGTGTGCGCGGCTGGTGAGCTGGGGGGAGCCAGAGACTGTCTCCGGGAGGAAGCATGCAGCCACACCGCCCTCCGCCGGGAGAAGGGGCCGGGGCCGCTGGGATGTGGTGTGATCGAGGGCGTGGACGTCTCATCGGCGGGCCGCACCCCTGGGCCGAGCAGAGGGGGAGGCGCGGGGGGGCGGGGGGGCGGCTGGGCGTCGGGGGGACGGGGTCCTGCGCAGGGAGGAGCGAGGAGGAGCCTCACGGGCGCCCTCCTCAGCCACGTCCTAAGCTCCTCAGAGCAGCCCTGAGGTTGGCCTCGCTTCTGCGTGCAGATGTGGCACCTCCGAGGGAGAACCCTTCTCCTTTCCTCCCACCCCCACCCCCACCCCACCCAGCCCATGCTGAGGCCCAGAGCCTGGCAGAGCCTGGGCTAACCCACGCCCCGCCCTCCCCCCAGCTCCAGGCAACAGGCCGCGGAGAGCAACTGGGGGAGGGGGGCAGAGAACAAGGGAGAAAGCTCTGATGCCGTCTCCGTCCTCAGGTGCCCCTGCCCCCCCCGACCACAGGGCCTTCCCCCCCAGGTCACCCCCAGACCCAAGCACCAGCCTTGCAACCTGTGCACCGTTTGGGACACACCCCACTGAACACGGGACACACACCGCTGAACATGGGACCCAAGCCCACTGAACACGGGACTGAACACGGGATTGAACATGGGACACACCCCACTGAACACGGGACACACCCCACTGAACATGGGACACATGCCCACTGAACATGGGACTGAACACGGAACACACCCCACTGAATAGGGGACTGAACACCGGACACACCTCGCTGAACATGGGACACACCCCACTAAACACGGGACACACCCCGCTGAACATGGGATGCACCCTGCTGAACACCGGACACAGCCCCGCTGAACACGGGACACTCCTCACTGAACATGGAACACACCCCACTGAACATGGGACACACCCCGCTGAACACGGGACACACCCCACTGAACATGGGACACATGCCCACTGAACACGGGACTGAACACGGGACACAGCCCCGCTGAACATGGGACACTCCTCACTGAACATGGAACACACCCCACTGAACATAGGACACACCCCACTAAACACGGGACACACCCCACTGAACATGGGACACATGCCCACTGAACACGGGACTGAACACGGGACACAGCCCCGCTGAACATGGGACACTCCTCACTGAACATGGAACACACCCCACTGAACATAGGACACACCCCACTAAACACGGGACACACCCCACTGAACATGGGACACCTGCCCACTGAACATGGGACTGAACACGGAACACACCCCACTGAACAGGGGACTGAACACCGGACACACCTCGCTGAACATGGGACACACCCCACTAAACACAGGACACACCCCGCTGAACATGGGATGCACCCTGCTGAACACCGGACACAGCCCCGCTGAACACGGGACACCCCTCACTGAACATGGAACACACCCCACTGAACATGGGACACACCCCGCTGAACATGGGATGCACCCCGCTGAACATGGGACTGAACACCAGACACACCTCGCTGAACATGGGACACACCTCACTGAACACAGGACACACCCCACTGAACACAGAACTGAACATGGGACACACCCCACTGAACACAGAACATACCTCGCTGAACATGGGACACTCCTCGCTGAACATGGGACACTCCTCGCTGAACATGGGACACTCCTCACTGAACATGGCCGTCTACCAGCATCTACATCTGCATTTGCTAAGTCTGCAGCTGTGATCCTGCAGGACATGGTCTGGGGCACCCCACTGCCTCCGGTTTGCTTATGTCTGCCCCCCCTCTCTGTGCCGTGTCTGCCCCCCTCTCTGGAGCGGGGACCCTGTGCCGTGTCTGCCCCCCTCTCTGGAGCGGGGACCCTGTGCTGTGTCTGCCCCCCTCTCTGGATCGGGGTCCCCTGTGCCGTGTCTGCCCCCCTCTCTGAAGCGGGGACCCTGTGCTGTGTCTGCCCCCCTCTCTGGAGCGGGGACCCTGTGCTGTGTCTGCCCCCCTCTCTGGGGCGGGGTTCCCAGGAGGCATGATCCCATTTTTCGTCCTCTCGCCCCTCTTCCGAAAACTCTTAGAAAATCCAAATAAGCAAAAGGAAACGGCACTCACACGGAGCTGCGTCTCGGTCTGACCGCGGGGCCTCCCTCGGGGCCCTCGTGGGAAAGCTGGCGCCAGGTGGACACTAAGCGGGCAGGTAAGCCCGTCTCAGGACCAGGGAGCGCTGCCCCTCCTTCCCGGCGGGACCCTGGCCATCACCGGCGGCTCCCACTCAGCCCACCCCGCAGCCCGCCCGGCCGGGCCCACCCCCCGGAGGAATGCACCGCCCCGCGGACGGGAAGGCCCAGCCAAAGTCAACACATTCCCCAAAGTTTGGAACTCGCTGTTTACCGTCGCTCTTCCCCTCGCTGGTTTCTGGTAGAGATAAGATCAGCTTATGAAACAGGACTCCCTTAAACCGCAAATCCCGGGGAATGGGGGCCTCTCACAGGTGACACATCTCAAGATGTGATTGTGTGGCAATTATTATATCAATGCTGACGAATGTTAAATATTAACAGATCCCCAGAAGAGTATCTTTTGATGTTGAACATCATAGAACAAGAATTTCAGACTGGCCCTAGCCGGTGTGGTTCAGTGGGTAGAGCGGCAGCCTTCGGACTGAAGGGTCCTGAGTTCGATTTCGGCCACGGGCACATACTTCACTGGGTTGCGGCCTCGATTCCCAGTGGGGGCGTGCAGGAGGCAGCCAATCAATCATTCTCTCTCATCATTGATGTTTCTATCTCTCTCTCCCTCTCCCTTTCTCTCTGAAATCAATTTTAAAAATGTATTGTTTTTACCGGGACCGGTTTGGCTCAGTGGATAGAGTGTCGGCCTGCAGACTGAAAGGTCCCGGGTTTGATTCTGGTCAAGGGCATGTACCTTGGTTGTGGGCACATTCCCAAAGAGGCAGCTGATCAATGATTCTCTCTCATTGATGTTTTTAACTCTCTATCCCTCTCTCTTCCTCTCTGTGAAAAAATCAATAAAATATATATATTTTTAAATGTATTATTTTTAAATTTACTTTATTGGTATTTTACAGAGAGGAAGGGAGAGAAAGTTAGAAACATCCACCAGCTGCCTCCAGCACACTCCTCCTCTGGGATGTGCTCGCAACCCAGGTACATGCCCTTGACTGGAATCGAACCTGGGACCTTTCAGCCCACAGGCCAATGCTCTAACCACTGAGCCAAACCAGCTAGGGCAATAGAAAAATATTAAAAAAAAAAAAAAAAAGAATTTCAGACTGTACCCCAGGGACTGGTAACTTTGAAGAAAACCATAAAACCATATGCCTAAAGAAATGTATTGACTGGCCTGTTAAACGTGACATTTCCATGGCCCTGGCCGGGTCACTCAGCTGGTCGGAGCGGCGTCCTCCTACATGAACCAAGGTTGTGGGTTCGATCCCCGGTCAGGGCACAAGCAAACAGCCATGAAATGCATCGCTAAGGGAACAACACGGTGCTGCTTCTCCCTTCCTCTCCCTAAAACCAGTAACAAGCAATAACGCCGTCTTTCCTTTTGTGGACGAAGAAAGAGAAACAGAGGAGGGAGTGAGGAAGGAGGGAAGGAAGAGCGAGGCCCTCGGGCCCCTCACCAGGCCCCTCACCTCGGGAGGCAGCCAGGAAGCTCAGAGCCAGGAAGCCGGACGGCAGCTCTCCCCGGGCCCGGACCAGAGCGGCGGGAGGAACCAGGACGCACTGACGCTCACAGACGTTTATTGGAGGGCACGTGGGGGCAATCACCACCGAGGAGTCCCCTCGGGAGGGAGGGACGTGGGGTGGCGCTGGCGGCCGGCGCCCCAGGAGCTGCAGGTGTGGGGAGCGTTTGGCAGGAGTGCTGGACGGTCACAGCCCCGCCTTCGAGGGGGCGGCCGGCTCCCCGCTGCTAAGGCCCTGCAAAGCAACAGCAGATGGTCACCCACACAGCGAGCGAGCGCCGCCCGCAGCCCCCCCAGGCTGGGGGCCCTGCCTGGGGAGGGGCAGGGAAGGGTCTTGTCCCAGTGTGGGGCCCGCCACGCCTCCTCCTGCACGCGGTCCAGCAGGGAGAGGGCGGGAAGGAAGCTGGGGCAAGCCGGAGCGTGACCCCTGGGTGCCCCCACAAGGGTGCGCCCAGAAGAGGACGCCGTGTCCACAGGAACATGAGAGGGAAGAGAGGGGGGCCGGGGGCGGGGGAAGAGGCCCCGTGGCTCTGACAGTGGACCAGTGCTGGCACGTCCCCCACCAAGCTCCCCTTCTCTCTGTTTCACCCGCCCAGGAACTGGTGCCCAGGCCTCAGGTCCTCCGCCTCCCTGCCACCTCCCGTCACCTCCTCTGCACCCACTTCCACCCACCCCCGGGACCTGGGGCTGCCCTCCTCCCGGCCTCCTGGCCTCCTGGCCTCAGGCTGGCACCTCCCAGGAGGGTGTGCTCCCGGGCTTCCCCCTCTCTCCTCGCTCAGGAACACCCCCGGCTCAGGGACACCCCGAGTTTCTTCCCCACCCCCCGCTCAGGGACACCCCGGGCTTCGTGTATTCTGAAAGTGTATACTTGGCCAGGTATATTTTTTAACCTGCTTCCTTTGGTATTTGTTTATTTGGGGGGCGGGGGGGGCGCGGGCGATGGAGAGAGACTGGTGGCTCTGCTGTGTGTGCGCTCACTGGCTGCTCCTTGCCCGAGCCCTGATGGGGGTCGAACGCGAACCCTTGGCTCATCAGGACGATGTTCAGCCGCCCGGCCGCCCGCCAGGGCTTGCCAGACCGTCTCCCGCAGACACGGTCTCCGAAGCGGAGGCTTGCCTCTCTCGGGGAAGGCACGTGTAGTTTTGCTGAAGTCCCATGCAGTGGTTGGCAAACTGTGTCTCTCGAGCCACATGCGGCTCTTTGGCCCCTGGAGTGTCCTAACGCCACTTCTTCAGAACAGACCCGCCCAGGCCGAAAACCGGCTTCTGCGCATGGGACACGGAGTTTCCGTCACACTGTCTGTGCGCGCCCGCACGTGGCTTTTTGTAGAAGACCCACATTCCAGGGGGCCAAAGAGCCGCGTGTGGCTCTCGAGCCGCGGTTTGCCGACCACGGTTTTTGTGTGTGCTTTCGGGATCCTATGTAATAAGGATGTAACGTGCAAATGGTCCTCACGCCATGACGTGTAACGACCGACCACGTAACGACCAGGTCACGGATCAGCAGGAGGGGGCAGCGAGCTGCTGGCACAGGGATCGCGCACGGGGCTACTCGCTGTTCTAGGAGGGTGCGCCCACCCCAGGGCCCTGAAGGCACCCTGTTCATTTCTCTCTTAGTTGTGTTTTCCAGTTCCAGAAAGACGGACGCTCGTGTCTTTCTGTGTTAGTGAGGTGTGCGGGACAGGGGTTGGACCATCAGGCTTCACCAGGCGCTCCCCCATCCTCCCGGCCCCCCAGCACCACCCACCCTGATCGCAGCGCACAGCCCCCCACGCCTCCTCCCTGCCCTCCTCCTGCCCGCCAGAGGCAGGAGGGAACGTGGGGGTGGCTGAGGTGAGTCAGAGCTTTCTGAAGCTTGACCAGGACTCCAGATACAATCTAGTGCAACCCCCTCATTGCACTTTGCAGAGGAGGAAACAGGGGGGAGGACGTGTCAGAGCCAAGTGTGGGGGGGGGAGGGGCCACAAGTGCCAGGCCAAACAGGAAGTCGAGTCCCAGAGCCCAAGGCAGACTGTCCTGTGCCCACTCCCGGCTCCCTCTGAGCTGCATGTACCTTCCAGAGCAACCAGGCCTATCGGGGGCAGCCCCCTCCCGGCAGCCCCGGCACATGCGCGGCCCTCCCTGGGAGGCCCCTCCCCCCTGGGGGCCTCCAGGGTCAGGGACGGCACCCCCTCCGACGGGTGCTGCAGGATGACTAACGCGGTGGCCACATCTGAGCACCATCCTATAATCAGGAGGGAACTGCCGGCCATGCCCGGCCGCACGGGCTCAGCAGAGGAGGGAGAGCAGCAGGGACCGAGGGCCGGAGGGGGCTGGGGCCTTGTCTGTCCCGCCCTGTCCTTGAGCCACAGGCCACGGGACCCCCCGGGCAGCCAGGAGCCCCCACCAGAGCCTCCCAGTTACGGTGGGTGTTAAGGCCTGTGAGCCCTTATCACGCGTGAAATGTGTTCTAAACGCCCACAAACAATGCACAAGGTCCACCCCAGCCTCCGAAGGGCATGCAGACACGGTGCGGGAACCATGGCCAAGCAGCAGGTGCTCTCCCGAGCCTCTGTGAGGGGTCACAGGCAGACAAACCCCCACCCCTCACTTCTTGCCAGCATCGGCTCCCCCAGCGTCACCATCAGACATGCGTGGAGACCCCCATTGTGTGTAAAAACCCCGGTGGTGGTCAAGATTTCAGTGGGTCAGCCTGCCCGGCGTGGCTCTGTGGCTGAGCATCAACCCATGAACCAGGTCATGGCTTTATTCCTGGTCAAGGGCACAGGCCCACGTTTCAGGCTCCATCCCCAGTGGGGGGAGTGCAGGAGGCAGTTGGTCAGTGATTCTCTCTCATCATTGATGTTTCTCTCTATCTCCCTCTCCCTTCCTCTCTGAAATCAATAAAAAGATTTTTTTAAGAAAGATTTTGGCGGGACATGATGACCATCTCTATTTTACTGGCAATGAACTTGCTTCAACGCTTGTTAGAAAAATGCCAGGTTTTGTTCATGTAGTAACATAACGATGTCTTTTTAACTCAATGTAAGGTTTCAAAAGTAAATTCATTTAAAGAGATCTATTAAACAAACTAGAGGCTCGTTGCATGAAGATTCATGCAATAGGCCTTCCTTCCCCTGGCCGCAGGCACCAGTTTTCCTCCGGCACCGGGACCTGGGCCAGCAGAGTCAAGCCCTGTCTTCTGTCTTCAGTCTTCACTCCGTGTGTGCATATGCAAATTAGCCCACCATTTTGTTTTTTGTTAATTTGCATACTCACTCCTGATTGGCTGGTGGGCGTCGCGGAGGTGCAGTCAATTTGCACCTTTTTCTTTTATTAGTGTAGATGGTTTAAGAATGTGGCAGAACTAGCGATGAGGGCTCTTGAGTGACAAGCCTGGCTGGCCACTCTGTCCCTGTCTCAGCTACTCTGTTTGTTCCAACCAGGGCCGTGCCACCCCCTGGCTCCTCTCACTCCCACCTGCCATTTTCTCAATAAAAACATCCTCTTTCTCAGGAAAACCCTATAGGCCTGAAGCTCACAGTCCCATAGCCCCTCGGCTTCTCCGGCCCCTTTCCAGGCGCAACTCCCTCGCCATGGGGTCCGCTCTGCCTTCTGATGACGAAGGAGAAACCAGGCCGGTGAGCCTCCTGGAATCCACAAGGGCAGGCGAATAGAGAACGGAATGAGGAAACCCCGCCCCGTCCTTCGCCCCTGTCCTGGGCGCCGCCCCAGCTGGCGCCCTCAGCTGCAGGTCCCTCCTGGGCTCCCCGTGAGCCCGCTCGGCCTGGCCATGAGCTCAAGAACCCAACGCTGTGCGCTCCTGCGGGGGCTCCGCAGCGAGGCGTGGCCTCGTGGCCCCCGATCTCCGGCTCACAGCGAGTGCGTGGGCGCCAGGGCCCCTATGCCCACCGGCCTCGGTGGATCCAGTGGTCCACAAAGAACCGTCCTTCCTGGGCCCAGAGGGGCGGCTCAGACTAACACCCAACAACAGCAATAACAATATCATGAAGGAGGGGGGCTTGCTCCAGGCCCGGAGAGAACCACGGACAGCAGGCTGGGGCTCGCAGGGGCCCGGTCACGGTCCCCGATCCTCAGAGGACACGCACCGAAGCCAGGTGCCGGCCGGCACGTCCTCCCCGCCCGCCGTGCCCAGCTGGGCGGCCGCCGCCAGGAAGCGGCTTGTTGGGGGCATTGTTCTCTCTCAGAAGCGGATCTGGAAAGCAGAAGGAAACTGGAAACAACCGCACGATGAATATCAGAGGCTCCTTTCTCCTGCGGCCGGCAGGAGGCTCAGCTGCCGGCGCCCCACCCAGCAGCTGCCCCGTCCAGGGCGGCCCCTCCCTCCCCGCGGGGCAGGGCTGGGCCAGCCTCGCTCGCGCGTCCCCATTGATTCCCAGGCCCGGTCCTTTCTGCAGGGACTCGGGGCTCCCCGAGGGCCCGGCCGCCCCTGAGGCCCCGTCCACCGGGCACGGAGGACCCGCCACAGGCTGTGCCGTCTCGGAGGAACTGCTCCCAGCACGGAGCACACTCACCCACTGAGCCCCAGCCCCGAGGCCGGCCGCCCGCCGGCTGGACGGGCACCTCTGAGGGCACCAAAGGGCCTCTCCTCGCCTCTTACACATCAGCCGCCCCAGGGCGGTCAGGGGACCAGCCCGGAGCCCCCCTAAGTCAAAGCCCCCTCCGCCGCCCTCGCCACGCCGCCAGAGGGGGTGGCCCAGGGGGGACGTGTCACTCAGGATACACCCCGTGAGATGGCGGAGGTGCTGGGGCCATCAAGGCGCTCGGAGGAGGGGACCCGCAATCTCCGCACTTCTGTCAGGACCGTCCGCACAGAACGTTTTCCTAAAAATGCACTTGGTTCCCCATGGGGCTATTAGTCATCTTAACAGGATACGGCGTTCACCTTTTCCCCCTCCTCCCCCTCCTTCCCCTCCTCCCCCTCCTCCCCCTCCTCCCTCTCCTCCTCTTCCTCCCTCTCCTCCTCCCCCTCTTCTCCCTCCTCTTTCCCTTCCTCCTCCCTCTCCTCCCTCTCCTTCTCTCCCTCCTCCCCTCCTCTTTCCCCTCCTCCTCCCCTTCTCCTTTCCCTCTTCCTCCCCCCTCCTCCTCCTCCTCCCTCCTCCTCCTCCTCTTCCTCCTCTTTCCCCTCCTCCTCCCCTTCTCCTCCCCCTCCTCTCCCTCCTCCTCTTCTCCCTCTTCTTTCCCCACCTCCTCCCCCTTCTCTTCTTCCTCCTCCTCCCCCTCCTCTCCCTCCTCCTCTTCTCCCTCTTCTTTCCCCACCTCCTCCCCCTTCTCTTCTCCCTCCTCCTCCCCCTTCTCCCCCCCTCCTCCTTCCCCACCAGACAGTCATGTAAATCCTTACTGATAAAATTGTCTGTTGTTGGAATTGCCTGCCTGGGGGCTACAGGTGTATCCCAAACTGAGTAAAAGGACTGCGAGGCCTGAGCCCAAGCAGAGTACCTCCTCTCGCATTGGCCCCCAATTTCCAAATTATTATTTCTTGTCTTGTTTCTACCATTTGCACACGGCCCTTCTCCAGAGCCCGAACCCAGAACCATGCAGAACGTAGGACTTCACATTCATTCACTGCAAATTCCTAGTCTTCCCCCCTCCTCGTTCTACTCAGTCAGACTCACAGGGGCCAGCGACAGGCAGGTCAGGCACCCCAGGTGATTTTGGGGTTGCCTGACCTGCCGGCTCCTTCATTAACCCTGACCCGTCCCACCAGGGAAGTCCGACAGGCCCTGACGAGAAGCATCAGTAGGGAACCAGCCCTCTCGTGGGGCCTGGGGGGGTTCCTGAGACTTGGGGCTCCCAGCGCTACGACCGGGAGAGCCCAGGACGAGCCCAGGATGAGCCGGGCGGTTGGCCATCCCAGCCCCCCTCCAACCCGCACAGGAGAGGGGGCGGGGGCTCCGGGCCCCGGGGAGAGGGGCTCCTCTGGGTGTCCGGGTATCTGGCGGGAGGGAGCTGGCATGCGCCACGAAGGCACTTGGCTTGAAGTGGGCGTGGGCGGCTGCTGGGATTTCACAACATGAAGCCAGCCCACAGGGAACTGACTCAGGCTCTGGAAGAGTCCAGCTTCCCCAGGCTGCCCCCCCCAAACCTACCCTGGCCACCCACCCTGCGCCTGCCCTGCGCTGACTTGCTCCCACAGAGTCAGGGGGGTCACCCCGGCGGAGGTGGGGGGGAGATAGTGAGAATCACGGGTGTCAAACCAGGAAGTGTCCTGGAGATGAAACAGGCCTGGCCCTCATTTCTCCGCTGAGAAAAGCAAGGCCCCTGAGAGCCAGGCGATTGGCGGGGAACAGGGCTAGCCAGCCCCCAGGTGTCCCCCGCAGTCCTGGCCTCGCCCCTCTGCGCAGGCCCCTTGGCTGGGCAAACTGACAAGAGCAGGAAAAGAAACCAGAAATGGTCCCTGCGAGACTCATGGACGGTCAGGGCAAAGGAGTGCCTGAGGGGCAGGGGCCCTCAGCCCTGCATCTTACGGAGGAAACTGAGGCCGCGAGGCCGGTCACCGAGGCCGGGCACAGGGGCTACGAGAGCGGGCACGGCCACCAACTCTGAAGACGCCGTGTCTGTGCCCTGACCTGGTGACCGTGTCTGCAGAAAGGGGGACGGGACTCCGCAGCTGAACGGGAGCTCTGGGTCCCAGACCCTCAGCCTGGGAGCTTGCCCCCCAGGCCACGTTGGGGGCACTCAGGGGCAGAGGCATGGCCTACCCTGTTCACTTCTAACAGAATTGAGTTGTATAGAATAATCAAAAATAGTTTCGTTTTTGTACCCTAGCCAGTTGGCTCAGTGGATAGAGCGTTGGCCTGCGGACCGAAGGGCCCCGGGTTCCATCTGGTCAAGGGCACGTGCCTCAGTTACAGGCTTCTCCCTGGCAGGAGGCAACCAATCAATGTGTTTCTCTCACATCGATGTTTCTCTCTGTCTCTCCCTCTCTCCCTAAAAATCAATGGGAAAATATCCTTGGGTCAGGATTAGCAAAAACAGAGTTTGGTTTTGTGCTTGTCTTTACAAAACGGTAAAAGGGGGCGCTGAGAACACCCTTCTTTCATGGCAGTGAGCACAGAGCAGGAGGCCGGCCGGGGCGTGGGTGCAGGGATCCCGAGGCCCCGGCCGGCGGGACTGGACTCCACGCCGCCCTTTACCGCAGCGAGGTCAGGAGTCTGTCCCCCTCCATCCGAGGGCTGCGGACTGATTTCTGAAAAGGATTTTGCATTCTCTCAGAGAATTAAAAAACACTTCCTCCCCACCGCCTTCCAGGAACCGCGGCCCTCGGTGGCCGGGCTCCTCGGGGAGAGTGAGTCACTGCACAGAGCAGAATTTCCTGAATGGCTGACGGAGGTGCCCTGAGTGACCGACATTGGAACTGTTACATGGAAGTCTCTCTAAAATGGCCTTTCTGCTTCCCCCTTCCCTAAACAGGGCACCAGGACGTGTGTCCAGCCCCCCGCCACCTGCACTCCCCCTCCCCCTGCGCACGCGCACACACACACACACACACACACACTCCCCACCCAGCCGGGCCCGGGCGGAGCGCCTGGCTCTGCTCTGACCTCAGTGTCTTGCATTCAGAACTTGGCCTCTCTTCCCGCGCCCCTCCCGTGCCCCCCCCCCCCAACACTCCCTGGCACTTCATCTCTGGTCTCCAGCCAGCACCTCAGCCCTCCCGATCACGGGTATGGAAGCAGCTGCCCCTGCTGGGGGCTCAGCAGTTCCTATCCGTTTGTTAGGGTGCAGCCCCGGGGACCTCATAAGACCCCAGAGCTGCCCACAATCGCAGCGACCGCCCCATTCTCACCGCAGCTCCCTGGAGTCCTGAGCAGCCACCCGGCAGGTTTGGCCACATTTTTATGACAAAAGTAAGGTTCATGGCTGAGGTGAGCTTCCAAAGGGGGGTGGTTGGGTCTCAGGTCTCCAACTCCAAGCCCACATGCTCTGCTGGCTTTGCTTGTGTTGTTTTTATGTGTTTTTTTTCGAATTCAGAGAGGAAGGGAGGGAGAGACGGGAACCTCCGTGATGGAGAGAACAGGAATCTGCTGCCTCCTGCACGCCCCCCCCTGAGGATGGAGCCTGCAACCCGGGCACGTGCCCTGACCGGGAACCCAACCCTGACCTCCTGGTTCGTAGGTCGGCACTCAGCCACTGAGCCACACCGGCCGGGCTGCTCTGCGTTCCTGAGCCGCCTGCTGTGGTGAAACATCTGTTCCCTAAGACCTGCCGGGAGAATGGCAGAGTCAGGCTGAGCTCCGCCCTCTCTCTCTCCATCAGGGATAAACTGTTGCTGTGCCAGTCACTGCGACTGCCAGTTGCAAAGAAGTGCTCGGCACAGGCAAGCCACGGAGGCGTCCGTGCAGGAGGCGGGAGGCAGGTGATGTGGTCACAAAGGTTTGGGCAGCCCGGCCAGTGTGGCCCGGCAGTTGAGCATCAACCTGTGAACTAGGAGATCACAGCTCGATTCCCGGTCAGGCCACATGCCCGGTTTTCCGGTTCCGTCTCTCGGGGGGGGGCGTGCAGGAGGCAGCCAATCCATGATTCTCTCTCATCATTGATGTTTCCATCTCTCTCTCTCCCACTTCTTTCCTCTCTGAAATCAATTGTCCTATACAACAAAAGCCTAATAAACAAATGGACAGAACGACTGGTCGCTATAACACACACTGACCACCAGGGTGCAGACGCTCAACGCAGGAGATGCCCACAGGCCCCAGGCCAGCCAAGGCAGGTGCAGAAGGAGGTGACCGGTGGCGGCAGGGGGTGGGGCCAGCGAGCGGGCCGTGCCAGGCCAGCCAAGGCGGGTGTGAGCCCCACGAATCTGCCCTAATCACCAGCCAGGCCAAGGGACCCTCCCCGTGCACCAGGCCTCTCACAAACAAGTAAAAATAAAAAGCCTGCTTTGCTTGGTGGTCAGGCAAAGCTCAGTCCCTTTGCGGCCGCCCCTGAGAGCAGTGTGGCTGACTCTAAGGGAAGCACGTGTCCACGGTCAGGCGTCTGCAGTGACCTCACTGGACAGCACGTGCAATAAGCACCTCCACTCCGGCCTCTCGTCTCCCCCGGGGCCCGCCGGGCACGCCAAGAATTCATCTTGAAACGCTCTGGCCCGTTGGCACGGGGAAAAGAATGCGGGAAGCGGCCGGGGGTTTGGGAAATGAGAGATGGGGATTGTCCCAGCGGCAGGGGCCACAGCGCCTTCCTCCCGTCCGCACGCCGGGCCCGAACCTGCCGTTTTCCCCGTGAGGTCCCGGCTCACAGTTCACCACGTCCAAGTTCAATTCCACTCACCAAACGCTGCCCGGGGCCCGATCTCGGTCAGACCGGCGCCGGAGCCGAGGTCTCAGAGACAGGCAGCAGCCCCTGCCCCCAGCACCTTATCCACTGGGGTGAGGGTATGAGTCACGGCCCTCCAGTCGGGATTGCACCCCCTAACCAGCCTCCGGCAGCAGCGGTGGTGGAGGGAGCCTCAGGGGCCAGGCGGGCGCAGGCAGAGCTACAGGCAGTTCCAGAGAGAGAGGTCAGGGACCGAGGAGCCGACGTGTGGGACCGCCTGAGCTCACACATGGTGACGGGGGGCCACGGGCGCGTCCCTCCGGGTCTGAGGGCCGGACCCTGACCCCGAATCGGCGCGGGAACGCCTCCTGCGAGGAGCCCTGGTCCGGCTGCCCAAACCGCAAACACACGCGTGTGCACGCCGCCGGCCGCCCAGCGCTCCGTCCAGGCCACACAGGCGCTCACGTGCGAGGCACGGCCCGCTGGGCGGCCTCCCGGAGGGCGAGGCTGCAATCTTATGAAAGGCCATCCGCATCGGATCCCATCTCCCGGCAACCCCTCCCCCGGCTCTTTGTTCTCCCGGAGAATCAACAATATTCCTAAGAGCTGGCGCGTTCAGAGCCCTGCCCGCCCGCCCAGCTGCTGGACCTCAGCACGCAGAGCTGACACTGGGTGCTGCTCAGCCAGGCCTCCTGCACCCGGCCCACCGTGGCAAAGCCAAAGGGCATCCCATCTGGCCCAGCCGGTGTGGCTCAGTGGTTGAGCATCGACCCAGGAACCAAGAGGTCATGGGTTCGATTCCCAGTCAGGGCACACGCCCTGGTTGCATCTCCCACCCGGTCGCCTGCAAAGCCTCCCGGAGACCTCACCACGGCCCCTGCCCTCTCACCAGCCACCGCCTGGGCAGCAGATGGCTGCCTCCCAGACAGGAAGGCACTCCTCCTGGGCCTGCTCCTCCTGGCGCCCCCACTGGGGCTGACGCCCGCTCTGGTTTTTCTCACCCTCTGTGGCCCCCAAACCCCCCATCCCTGGTCCCTCCTTCTCTGCTCTCCCTTGTCCGCTCCCCATCCTGGCCTGGGACCCATGGCTCCTGGACAGATGTGCCTGAGCTGACCGGTCCACACCACGGTCCCTCACGCCCTCCCACTGGAGCTCTTGGCCTTGACACACACCACCCCGGCCAGTACTTGCCAAAACCAGCCACGGCCCACCTGGGGCCTCTGTCACCACCCCCTCGCCTGCCCCTCCTGCCTCAACCCCACGGCTCCCTGACTCACCAGCCTCCCATCCTTGTCAGCTCAGCCCTCAGAAGCCCAAGCCAGGCCCCAGCCAGCATGGTTCAGTGGACAGAGCATGTGCCACAGACTGAAAGGCACCAGGTTTGACTCCTAGTCAAGCCAGACACATGCCCTTGACTAAGAGCATGTGTCTGGGTTGCAGGCTCCAACCCGACCCTGGTCCACACGTATGCAGGAGGCAACCAATTAACGTGTCTCTCTCACTTTGATGTTTCTCTCCCCCCAGCCCCCAGCCACTTTCACTCTCTAAAAATCAATGGAGCCAAAACCGGTTTGGTTCAGTGGATAGAGCGTCGACCTGCGGACTGAAGGGTCCCGGGTTCGATTCCGGTCAAGGGCATGTACCTTGGTTGCGGGCACATCCCCGGTAGGGGGTGTGCAAGAGGCAGCTGATCGACGATTCTCTCTCATCGATGTTTCTAGCTCTCTATCCCTCTCTCTTCCTCTCTGTAAAAAAATCAATAAAATATTTTATATATTTTTAAAAAATAAATAAATAAATAAAACATATACATTAAAAATCAATGGAAAAATATCCTTGGGTGAGAATAAAAAAAAAAAAAAAAAAAAGCCTGAGCCAGGGCCAGGACGGCATTTCCCTCCCCCTCCTCCCTCCTCCCATCCCCCCCTGGAATCTCCCCCTCCCCCCCTCCCCCAGCCCAGGCCCCTCCAGCAGGCTTGCTAGGGCCCTTGTTTAAAAAGCTGTGACAGTGAGATTGGCCAGACACAAACGAACACCTACTGCAGGATGCCACGGGGAGGAGGGGCTGGGAGCCGCATTCAGAGGCAGAGATGGAGTGCAGTGCCGGGGAGGGGAGGGGAGGGGAGGGGAGGGGAGGGGAGGGGAGGGGAGGGGAGGGGAGGGGAGGGGAGGGGAGGGGAGAGGAGGGGAGGGGAAGGGAGCAGAGGGGAGGGGAGGGGAGGGGAGGGGAGGGGAGGGGAGGGGAGGTCAGCGTTTAATGGGGACAGAGGCTCGGCCTGGGGGGATGGAAACGTCCCGGAGATGGTGGTGCTGACGGTCGTACAGCCACGTGACTGTGCTTCACGCCACAGAAACGGGACCTACATGGCCAAGGGGGCGGGTGTGCTGTTATGTATATTTTACCGCAATAAGAAGTAGCACAGATATGGCTACTAACTGGTGTGGCTCAGGGTTGAGCGTTGGCCCAGGAACCAGGAGGCCGTGGCTGGGCTCCTGCTCAGGGCAGGTGCCAGGGTTGCAGGCTCCGTCCCCAGTAGCGGGCGTGCAGGAGGCAGCCGACCAATTCTCTCCCTGCCCTTCCTCTCCGAAATCAAGAAAAACACACTAGCCCTGGCCAGTTTGGCTCAGTGGATAGAGCGTCAGCCTGTGGACTGAGAGGTCTCGGGTTCGATTCCAGGCAAGGGCACTGCCCGGGTTATGGGCTCGATCCCTAGTAGGGTGCGTGCAGGAGGCAGCCGATCCATGATTCTCTCTCATCATTGATGTTTCTATCTCTCCCTCTCCCTTCCTCTCTCTGAAATCAATAAAAACATATTGAAATAATACTAAAAACGGGGTGACAAAATCGAAACCCTGGGAGCAGTGCAGGGGCACCCCCCCCCCACTTGGTTCTTAGGCTCCTACGTGTGCGGGGCGCCCCCTGGGACGAGGGCAGGGCATTCCTGGCCAAAGGAACAGCACAGCACATGCCTCCGCACTTGTGAGAAGGAGCAGGAGGGGGGGGTCCGGCTCAGGGTGCCCACCAGCGTTACAGGGAAGCCTGGGCCTCAGCCTCCTGAGGCCCCGCATCCCCTCCTCCAGCCCTTCTGCTCCCGGACAGACAGACAGACGTTCCCCGAAGAACAAAACATGGTGCTCCTTATTGCTCCCCCAGCACTGCCTGCGGCTCCGGGGGCCCAGGCAGGCGTGGTCAGCGCGCGCACAGGCACACACACACACACACACACACACACACACACACACATACACACACATTCCACTCTTGGGAGGGGGGGGAAGGGGGAGCTCCCGGCTGGCCAGAGCCCAGCACTAGTTATCGGCTGGGCCGTTTTAACCGTTTTCCAGCCCTCAGGTGCGAGCTGGTGGGAGAGCGCCTCTCCGTCCCCCTTTTCCTCTCCCAGGCTCACCGCCGCCACGTCTGGAGCAGAGGGGCATGCCGGCCGGCCAGCCTGGCTCCGGCTGAGCATCGACCCGGGAACCAGGAGTCGTGATGGATTCCGGTCAAGGCACAGGCCCCGTGCGGGCTCCGTCCCCAGTGAGGGGCGCGCAGGAGGCCGCCAATCAGAGATTCTAGCCGTGGATGTATGTCTCTCTCCCTTTTTCTCCCTAAAATTTATTTTAAAAGCATTTTTTTTTTTTTTTTTTTTTTTCCCCAGAAAGGAGGAACATTCCGGGCACAGAAAGCACCTCAGGCCCTCCCTCCGGGCCGGGCAGATCACAGAGTGCCCGCTGAGCGCTGCCGGCCATCAGATCTCTAACTGCCACCAGATCTCTGACTGTCCGTCCTCAGATCGCCGGGCGCGTGGTTTGCAGCTTTCCTGTCTCAAGGAGACGGACTGACGAGAGAGGCTGGAGGTCGGTAAAGTGGTGGCTGCCCCAGACCAGTGGCCGGCAAACTCAGCAGTCAGCAGAGCCACGTATCAACAGGACAAGGAGTGAAATTTCTTCAGAGAGCCACATTTTTTAAACGTAAACTTCTTCTGACGCCACTTCTTCAACACAGACTCGCCCAGGCCATGGCATTTTGTGGAAGAGCCACACTCCAGGGGCCAAAGAGCCGCGTGTGGCTCGCGAGCCGCAGTTTGCCAAAGCTAGGAGATTCCCTACACGGTCAGCGAGGCCCACATTCTTGTCTGGGGCACAGCGAGGGGTGGCCGGTCGCCAGGCTGCTCCGGACCCTCTTCTCGGGGTGTCTCCCTCGGCACAGAGAGGACACCTGGCCTCCCCCCGCCCCCCGGCGCCCGCCCCTCCCCTGCAGCTCTGGTCCCGGAAGCCGCCCTCCAAGTGGGTGATCGGCCCGTGTGCAACCCCGGCCTTTCCCCCGTTTGGGCGGAAGCTCGCTGAAAGGGTTCCAACGCGGCTCTAGGGGATGCTCCCGCCTCACAGCTCCTGGCGGCCAGCCGGGCGTGCCAGGGAGCGGGCACTGCCCACAGGCAGAGGGCGGGAAGACACAGGTTCACACACACTCACACACACACACACTCACACACACTCACACACACTCACACACTCACACACTCACACTCACACACACTCACACACACTCACACACACTCACACTCACTCACACACACACACTCACACACACACACACACTCACACTCACACACACTCACACACACACACTCACACACTCACACACACTCACACACACACACTCACACACACTCACACACACACACACACACACTCACACACACTCACACACACTCACACACACACATTCACACACACACTCACACTCACTCACACACACTCACACACACACTCACACACACACTCACACACACTCACACACTCACACACACACACTCACACACGCACACTCACACACACTCACACTCACACACACCACACTCACACTCACACACACTCACACACACACACTCACACTCACACACACTCACACACACACACACACACTCACACACACTCACACACACTCACACTCACACACACTCACACACACGCACACACACACACACACTCACACACACACACACACCCGGGCTTGGCTCCGCACTGAAGGCCGCACCCCCTCTCTCCTCATGGCCGGAAAGATAGGGAGGACGTGGGAGGCCTGGCCAGGCCCGGCTCCCTGCCCGTGCCCACGGGGAGGGGGGAGCAGGCGGACCCAGGGGCCGGAGTCCTCAGCTCCCCCCAGGGACCGGCGCTTCGGAGGCGGGAGAAAATGCAGCTTAAGGGGGAACGCAGCTGCTGGTGGCGACAGAGGGTTCGAGGTCTGAGCAAGCGTCGGACCCGCAGAGCAGACCCCACCCCTCCTTGGGGCCCTGGACGCGCAGCCCTGACCTCTGTCCCGGACACGGCCTCTTCCCTGCTCTGCTATGCAAGGAATTCTACAAGCAATCAAAAAGGGGGGGGGGGGGGGGCCTGGGTTTGCTGCGTTCTGGTCTGACCACGTGGGGGGCGTGGCACAGAGGAACCCCTTGGCCAGCCGGGAGCGCCGGGCAGCAGAGCCAGGCCTCGGACACCAACGCCTCGCCTTGCAGAAAGCTCAGAGGCCGCCCCTGCCAGCAGCCCAGCGGCTGGACCGGTGCCGGCTGACCTCTCACCCCGAGGTCACGTGGGGGAGAAGGAAGGTGGTACGGGTCGAATTGTGTGCCCCCCCCCACCCTGTCCCCAAATTCACAGGGAGACATGCCAGCCCCACAGCCTCAGGGGGTGACCGATCTGACGACGTGTCTTTAGAGAAGCAGTCACCCACCCAAGACACTGACCCTCCAGGTCCAGGCTGACCCCCTGCCTAGACGCTAAGACCTGTCACTGTCTGTGCCCACCCCCCTGCCTCCACCTTCCCGCTGCCCGCCATGCCTCCCCTCCGCACGCAGGGCCAACACCACCTTCCCTGCCGGGGACTGCCATTCCTTCTACCCCAGGGGCCCCAAGCAGACCATCCTCACGCTGCCGGGCACCTCATTCCTCAGGCTCAGCTCAGGGGTCCTCACCGAGCTCCAGGGCAGGTGCCCGGGTTTCGGGCTGGATCCCCAGTGAGGGGCACGCAGGAGGCAGCTGATCGGTGGTTCTCTCCCATCATTGATGTTTCTATTTCTCTCTCCCTCTCCCTTCCTCTCTGAAATAATAAAAGCAAAAATATTTTTTTTAAAATAGAGAGAATGCCATACACATAAGGCAAACGCCACGCCGGCACCACTCGGATGGCACCAGCGATATGACGGGTGACCATCAAAACACCAAGAATTAATTCCTTTTTTTTTTCCCCCCTTGGATTGTCACCGAAATGTGAAAACAAACGTGTGAACTGCGTAGTCTCCCTGAGCCCCGAGGAGACGCCCACAGAGCCGGTCAGAGCAGCAGGCGCACGCATGTCCCTTAGAGGGGCGGCCGAGCTTGGTAAAGTCCTGCGGCCATTGGCACTTACAGGCACCGCGGGCCAAAGGGAGTGGTCAGCACTGCCCACCGCTGCCCTGAGTGACGCAGCCCTGAGGGAGCGGCCGCCGGCCTCGAGGCCGCTGCGCAGCTGTCGGAGGCACAGAAACAGCCAGGGCCGTGAACTCGGCTCCTCAGAGCATCACCATCCATTCATTCATCCCACGGATACAAGCTAAGACTTACTCTGTGGCTGTGCCAGGAGCCAAACTCCTGGAGCTCTGACTGTGGTGGGGAAGAAGGAGAGAGAGGAATGGAGAGGGAGAGAGAGAAACATCGATGAGAGAGAAACAGAGAGTGGCCAGTCCGTGGTAGGACGGGCGTGCCTGAGGTCAGGGGTCCGAGAGGGCCTCCGTGGAGTGAGGCTGAGGGCGAAGAGCTTGTCAGGGAGAACATTCCGGGCACGGGGCACCACGAACGCCGAGGCCGAGGAGGAACGGCAGGGGGACAGGTCGGAAGATGGGCGAGAGGACAGGCCCCTGAGCACGTGTGCTCGGCCTCGGGGAGGCGGGAGCGCCGGGTCACTAGCGAGAAAGGACACTGTCCTGTCCGGGCAGTGACCGGTGCTGCTGCTGGGAGAGCCGGAGGGGGGCCGTTAGTCACAGGGTCACGTCCAGATGAGAGAGGGCGGGGCCGGGGCCGGGGGAGAGGAGACGTGACCAGACTCAGGAGAGGAGCTGACGGAGGCGGGGTCTGACCGTCAGGTGGGAAGGAATGTGAGGATCAGGGTGATGCGGAAGTTTCCTGAACCCCCCAGGGCAGAAAGGACATTTAGGGAGATAAGTGTGTGGGAGGCCCCAAGGGTGGGGCGAAGGTCTGTAAAGAGAGAATTTCCTCCGGTCTTGACTTATAAAGTCTGTACAAGAGACGGATCATAGCGATTCCACTTCTGGGTACAACCCAGAACACTGGAAGCCGGGACTCGTGCCCGCGTCGGCTTGGCTCAGTGCATAGAGCGTCGGCCTGCAAACTGAAGGGTCCTGGGTTGGATTCCGGTCAGAGGCACATGCCCAGGTTGCAGGTTCGATCCCCAGTAGGGGGCATGCAGGAGGCAGCCAATCAATGATTCTCTCTCATCATTAATGTTTCTCTCTCTCCTCTCCCTTCCTCTCTGAAATCAATAAAAATACATTTTTTAAAAGACACTGTGCTGCGGGAAGTAAGCCAGACACGAAGAACCACTGTAAGGGGCCTAAATAGTTAAATTCATAGAAACAGAAAGTGGCCCAAACCGGTTTGGCTCAGTGGTAGAGCGTCAGCCTGTGGATTGAGGTCCAGGTTCGATTCCGGTCAAGGGCATGTACCTTGGTTGTGGGCACATCCTCGGTGGGGAGTGTGCGGGGGGCAGCTGGTCGATGTTTCTCTCTCATCGATGTTTCTAGCTCTCTATTCCTCTCCCTTCCTCTCTGTAAAAAATCAATAAAACATATTAAAAGAAGAAGAAGAAGAAGAAGAAGAAGAAGAAGAAGAAGAAGAAGAAGAAGAAGAAGAAGAAGAAAGAAAGAAAGAAACAGAAAGTGGTGTGTGGTTGCCAGGGACCAGGGGATAGACAAGGGGGCGGGGGGCGGGGGCGGGGGGGGGGTCAATGCTTCGTGGGGACGGCCTCTCTGCTGGGAGGATGGAATGTTCTGGAGATGATGGCGCGATGGTTGCACTGAGAAGGCACTCAATGCCCTGGAGCTGCACGCTTAGCATACGTGGTACATTTTATGTCATGTCTATTTCATGATTCTTCTATTCTAAATATGTTTTTATTGATTGTTAGAGAGAAGAGAAGGGAGAGGAAGAGAGAGAAACACCGAAGAGAGAGAAACACCATCGATGGGCTGCCTCCCGCACCCCCCCTGCTGGGGATCAGGCCAGCAACCTGGGCGTGTGCCCTGCCAGGAATCAAACTGGCCACCTCTTGGTTCGTGGATCAACACTCAACCTCGGAGCCCCACGGCTGAGCTAGTCTTCGTTCTAAACAAACAGACAGCTCTATCTCTCAGGTCAGACCGCTGGCGAGGGCTCCATGGCTTCAGAGATTCATAACACAGACCCACATGGCAAGTCACCCTCCAGCTCCCGCGGATAACTGTGGATGCAGGGATGTCTGCACCCATGCCACCCAGCCCATGCCACCCAAGCCATCCCACCCAGTCCATTCATTCCATCTATCTCATTCCACCCACCCCATGCCACCCAGTCCATGCCACCAGCCCATGCCACCCAGCCCATTCCATCCAGTCCATTCCATCCAGTCCATTCCATCCAGCCCATGCCACCCAGTCCATTCATTCCATCCCATTCCATTCAGTCCATGCCACCAGCCTGTGCCACCCAGCCCGTGCCACCCAGGAGCTTCAGGCAGGGACAGAAGCCTGGGGGAGGGGCAGGGCGGAGTGGAGCCCATCCCAGGGGAAGTGCCCTGAGAGAGGATAAAGCGGGAATAATTGGGTCAGAGGAGCCGAGTGAGCAAACAGGTGGAATCACAGGAGCCGGGGACACCGCGGCCCCAGGCGGGAGGGGACACCTGATGACAGCGTTGGCGACCAGGAGGAAGTCACCATGGTTACCAGACGCCTGGGGACAGGGCGAGGGCGCCTAATTGCAACCACGCACATTCCCTGAGCACAGACCCCGCACCAGCACTGTGCTACCCCCCACACCTCCCCCACCAGCAGGAGTGCCCCGCAGTCACCCTGCTATCACAGGGGAATCGGGCCGGGCCCAAGTTAAAGCAGCAGAAGCAGGACTCAAACCCACGCAGGCCCACCGCTCTCCACGCCTGCAGTGCGGCCTCCAGCTCGTGGCTGTCGGGGGGCAGTCAGCCGCAGGCCTCCACCCTTTAACCCCGGAGCACCCCCCACCGCATGGCCAGGTCCCCTCCGGGTCCCCGGACTCCGCTGGTCCGAGCCTCGCAGCCCCTCGCAGCGCCCCCGCCCAGTCCACCCGGCCGGCCCACAGCGCGGGTGCAGAGGGGCCGCCGCAGGTGCCTGGGGGGGGGGGGGGTCCGGAGGAGGCTGGGGCTCACGCTCACGTCCCCGGCTCCATGGCAACCGGGGCTCACTCAGGGGCGCGGGCGCCTTCCTGGCCCCGGCGGAGCGTGTTGGCGCGGAACTCCGCTCCGAGGCCGAGAAAGTGAGGGACAGGCAGGCTGGTTTCTAAGAAAACAACCCCCATCGGAGAGAAGCCCTGACAGGCCCCGGTGAGGCCTGGCCAGGGAAACCGGAGTCTCCCTCGTAACCATAACCGAGGGCAGTAACCGAGGGCGCGGAGGAGGGCCACGCAGCCCCTCTGCTCTGCGGGCTTGATCGTCCCGCCTGGCCGCCGGCCTGCGCCTCCCTGGGGCTGGCTTCAGTCCATCAATGGACAGACGCACGCAGCCCGAGGGAGACAAGTCCTTGGGGGAAAGGGTCTCATTCCAGTCACCTCTCAACCCCAAGACACCTCGCCCCTGTCTACGGGGTTCCCATACAAGAACACGCTGCTGGGTACCCAGCCCGGAGGCTGCAAGGCAGCCAGAGCTGCTGCCATCATCCTTCGTCCCTCAGCCTTCAGCGGTGAGGTCGATGGGAGCCCTGCCCTGGGAGAGCCAAACCCTGGGGCCTGGGGGTCGGGGGAAGCTTTCAAAAGCCCCACATAGGCCGCGTTCTGTAGGATCTCCTGACGGTTGAGCGCTTGTAACGACGTCAAAAAAAATAAAAAATAAATAAAAAGCTTTCCAGCTGGGCGGCCCAAAACACAGGCTCCCTGTGAAAACACAGGCTCCCTCTGAAAACGCAGGCTCCCTGTGACCCAGGATTCCGCACCCACAGCTCCTCCGTCCCCTCGGCTCGCCCTGCAGGGCGGCTCCCGGGAAGCACTTCCGCTGCAGGGCCAGGAGCACTCCCCTACGGGATGGGTTTCCCCTCAGCCTCGCCCTGCCCCGCCCCGGGCCCGCCGTGAACAGAGGCACCATGTTCCAGGGCGGCGGCCCTCGGACAAAGAACCCCTTGAGGCTCCTTCTGGAGGAGCCAAAGGCCCCGGAGTGAGAGCATTTTGTACCGGCTCCCAGGCGCTGGGGGAGAGAGAAAGGGCTTGAATTCCGAGGCCTGGAGCGGGGCGGGCGGGTCCTGACCAGCTCTTGGCAGAGTGACTTCTGCGGCCCAGGGAGGCAGGGTCACATGCCGGGCTCCTCATCTCCGGGGGGACGGCCCGCTGTCCCCAGGAGGTCACCATCCCTGCTTCCTGCCCCCCCCCTCTCACCTGCGTTGGGAGCGGAGACAGATGCTGCCCGGGTGTGGCCGGGGGCCCCGTTGGGTTGGTTCTGGTCTTCGGGGTCCAGGGGTGACGGCCGGGGCGGGTTCTGTCAACAAGAAGGTGGATCGTTACTGGGTAACTCAACTAGTCATCCGCCGGCTAACACTCTCAGACGCCCGTATGGGTCCATGGTAACCCAGAGGCCCCGCCGGCACCTGCCCGGGCCCGGCCCCGCCCACTGCACCCAGGCCGGACGCTCTGCAGGGAGAAGCGGGAGGCCTGGCTGGAAGACACCCTGAGAGAGTGAACTGGCCACGCGGACACACCCAGAGGCGACACGGCCACCCCAGCCTCCTCTGGTTTGGCCAGGAATCCCGTGCCAGGGGCTGTTCTTCCTCACGGGGCGCCGTTTGGCAGAGGCAGAAGGAAGAGGAGGTTCAGCTCCACATGGAGGAGCCGGCGCCTCCGGAAGCATGTGCAGAGGGGGGAGCATGTGCAGAGGGAGGGAGCACGTGCAGAGGGAGGGAGCATGTGCAGAGGGGGGAGCATGTGCAGAGGGAGGTAGCATGTGCAGAGGGGGGAGCATGTGCAGAGGGAGGTAGCATGTGCAGAGGGAGGGAGCATGTGCAGAGGGGGGAGCATGCGCAGAGGGGGGAGCATGTGCAGAGGGGGGAGCATGTGCAGAGGGAGGGAGGATGTGCAGAGGGGGGAGCATGTGCAGAGGGGGGAGCATGTGCAGAGGGGGGAGCATGTGCAGAGGGAGGTAGCATGTGCAGAGGGGGGAGCATGTGCAGAGGGAGGTAGCATGTGCAGAGGGGGAAGCACGTGCAGAGGGAGGGAGGATGTGCAGAGGGGGCTGGGGTCGCTGTGCAGAGCTCTCCCTGCCCAGCCCTGACCGAGCATAGACTGAGCTCCCCTGGGCCGTCCTGAAGCCTCCAGTGGGGTCCCCACCCGCTCCTTCAGGAAGGACAGCCCCCAGGACGGGATTCCGGGCCAAACCGGATTCTGTCCGGCAGCGACCGGGAAAGCCGGCCGTGGAGCCAGGCCGCCCTCGGTGGCCCGTGGGCTCCTTTCCGTGTCCGTTCAAGGACAGTGCGTTTCCTAACCACCAGGGGCAGGAAAACGCCCACGGCTCTCTGGAAGCCCACACAGTCCCACCCCCCCTGCCCAGCTGACCCAGCACCAGACAGGCTGACGGCGCCCATGTTCCACAGAAGCCGTCCTGCCTCCCCCGGGAAGGACGTGGCTGCATACTTCAGCACTCAGAAACTCCCTTCTCTTCCCAGTTGCTCGGTTTTCCATTGCAAAGTGGAAGTCCACGTGCTTCTGAGCAACCACGGGAGAAAGGCGTGCTTCCTCTCAGAGGACCAACAGCAGCACCAGCCGCCGGCCCAGGCAGCTCGCCATGGAGGCTAACTCCTCAGAGCTGCTCCGAAGGCAGCTGCCGCTCTTGCCCCGTTTGGGGCCGGAGAACACTGGGCTTGGCTCCGGGGGGGAGGGGGGAGGGGGGCTCAAGCCTCTCCCACAAGAGCGAGCAGTGAGGAAGCGGCTGCACAGGAACTGGAACCCAGGCCGCCTGTCTCATGAACCCACACTCAAAACTGGCCACCCACACACTCATGTGTGGCAACATATATTAGAAAATACGGGGGCGGGGGGGGGGAGTCCATGCCAAAGCGCTCAGAACACCCCAAGTAAGAAGTTATCCTGGCCGTAACCGGTGTGGCCAGTGGGATAGAGCGTCGGCCCACAGACTGAAGGGTCCCAGGCTCGATTCCAGGGCCCCTCGGGCATGTACGTTGGTTGTGGACACATCCCCATTGGGAGGTGTGCAGGAGGCAGCTGATAGATGTTTCTCTCTCATCAGTGTTTCTACTTCTCTATCTCTCTCCCTTCCTTTCTATAAAAAATATTTTTTAATATGTTTTATTGATTTTTTTTTTTACAGAGAGAAAGAGAGAGGGATAGAGAGTTAGAAACATTGATGAGAGAGAATCATCGACCAGCTGCCTCTTGCACACCCCCTACCGGGGATGTGCCCGCAACCAAGGTACATGCCCTTGACCGGAATCGAACCTGGGACCTTTCAGTCCGCAGACCGACGCTCTACCACTGAGCCAAACCGGTTTCGGATATATATATGTGTGTGTGTGTGTCTGTATATATAATATATATATATATATATATATTTTTTTAAGAAGTTATTGTGAAGAAAGAATGGTTCGCAGCCACGCGCGCCGTGGCCTCGGCATCCTGTGTGGGGCGTGGCTGCCTGAGGAATAACAGCTCCTCCTGGAACCAGCACGAGCGTGGGCAGTGGCTGGATGCTACATTCGGTTTCCGTTCACTTCAGAAAATGAAACAATCAAATCATGGAGCAAATGCTTTTCTGATGCAAATATGGTATCTGGTACAGACACGGAATCAACCCGAAACCATGGAAACAAGCCAGCTGTCTTCAAACCCTGTGCTCCCTCCGAAACGGTGAGCCTTCGCTGGAGCCATGACCAAAGCTGCCACACTGGGCGGGATTCCCACCGAGGGTTCTAGCTAATATTTGCCACCAGTCGCCAGAGAAAACATTCAGGGAGGAAAGTCCTTTCGCAGGCAGCCACGTTTGCTGTGAGCCTGAGGCAAAGGGTTAGAAAAGCAGAAAACCCTGACATCCAGGCGGAGTGTGGCAGTCGCCCTGAAGCTAAACAGTGTCAGGTTTCAGAGGCTCTTAAAGCTTTTCCCTGTCAAACGCTCTTCTCGATGGACAAGACTGTACGAGGCGATGTGCGCGCTCGGACAAGATGAAGGCCCGCCCTCCCTCGCTGCTCTGGCTCAGTGGACAGAGCATCGGCCTGCAGACTGGCAGGTCGCGGGTTCGATTCCAGTCAAGGGCACATGCCCAAATTGTGGGCTCGATCCCCAGTAGGGGGCGTGCGGGAGGCAGCAGATTGATGATTCACATCCTTGATGTTTCTCTCTCTCTTCCTCTCCCTTCCTCTCTGAATCAATAAAAATATATATATATTTTTTTTAAAGAGTAAGGCCCGTGGTGTAGCTTCTGACATAGCAGGTGGGCCTGCCATCACGTCCAAGCAAAGGGCAAATCAGCAACTTCTGCTGAGCGTGCCGAGCCCACTCAAGGAGAGACCTAGAGGGCGAGCAGAAAATGGCTTTGGCATCGTCATTCCAGGGCATGGCCAAGGAGAAAAGGCCCCTGTAGCCGCAGAGAACTCGGTGGAGAGAGAGAGAGAGAGAGAGAGAGAGAGAGAGAGAGAGAGAGAGAGAGAGAAAGAGAGAGAGAGAGAGGGAGAACAAGCAGGGGAAGGGAGAGGCTCTTTCTCCCTTTCGGCCCGGTCGCCAGCACCCTGCAGGTGTCTGTGTTAATACACACACGCCCCGAGGCACAGAGCGCAGTCCTCAGGGTGCAGGCTTAGAGGACAGACTGCAGGGGCTACGCGAAGGAGGCGTGGCCAACTGAGTGAGACAGGAGGAAGCTCCTGCTGTGCCAGTTCTCCACAAAAACCAACTGCAATGAAAAAGCCAGTCCTTGGAAATGTTAGTCCTAAAAAATGTCCAGTGTCATCCACTGTGGTCATTCCAGCAGGAGGATATGTGCTCACAACTACTTACTGAGCGCCTCCTGGGCGCCAGCCAAAGTTCTAGACTTCAGAGAAATATTTATTTTTGTTATATATTTTATTGATTTTTTACAGAGAGGAAGAGAGAGGGACAGAGAGCTAGAAACATCGATGAGAGAATCATCGATCAGCTGCCTCTTGCACACCCCCCACTGGGGATATGCCCGCAACCAAGACACATGCCCTTGACCAGAATCGAACCCGGGACCTTCAGTCCACAGGCCGACGCTCTATCCACTGAGCCAAATTGGTTTCAGCTAGAGAAATATTTAAAATATCTGAATTGTCCTAGCTGTTTGGCTCAGTGGATAGAGCATCGGCCTGCGGACTGAAGGGTCCCAGGTTCAATTCCGCCCAAGGGCACATGCCTGGGTTGCAGGCTCAATCCCCAGTAGGGGACGTGCAGGAGGCAGCCAATCAATGATCCTCTCTCATCATTGATGATTCTATCTCTCCCTCTCCCTTCCTCTCTGAAATCAATAAAATATATTTTTATAAAAATATCTGCCTTCAGCCCTGAGTGGTGTGCTAAGTGGTTAGAGCATCAGCCTGTGCACCAAAAAGGTCACGGGTTCATATCCTAGTGAAGGGCAAATGTGTGTCTCTCACTTCAACATTTCCCCCCTTCTTTCCTTCCCTCTCTTTCGCTCTGAAAAGCAATGGAAGAACAACCTCAGGTGAGGATTAACCAAAAAATAAATCCTATATAATAAAACCCTAATATGCAAATCAACCGAACGGCAGAATAACCGGTCTCTATGACACACACTGACCACCAGGGGGCAGATGTTCAACACAGGAGCTGCCCCCTGGTGGTCAGTGTGCTTCCACAGGGGGAGCACCGCTCAGCCAGAAGCCAGCTCTCCACGGCAGTGCTAAGGATGCCCGACTGAAGCCTTCAGCCTGCTCCAAGGGGGCCTAAGCCCTCAGTCAGACGTCCCCTGAGGGGTCCGGCCTGTGAGACGGTGCAGGCCGGGCTGAGGGACACCCCCCTCCAGTGCATGAATTTTCGTGCCTCTAGTCTATATATAATCTTCCTTCGTGGAGTTTGAACCCAGTGGCTTTGTCATCCTCCCCTTGGGGGGAGGGCCGCCGGGAGTTTCGTGGGGTGGTGCAATAAGCCCGGGGCAGGGGCGGGGCAGAGATGGCCAGGGCCTCTCCTCTCGCTCACAATGAAACTGCAGACAACCTTGGCCAGGGCGAGAGGAGAAGGTGGGAGCGGATTAAGGGGTTAGTGCCAGCGCATGGCCCCTGGCTGGCCCCCCACTAACCTCTCCGTCTGCTCCAACCAGCTGCACAGGTTGGGGTGCCTGCCCTTGGGCAGCTCCTGAGCCACTCCCAGGCCCCGCGGAGGGAGAGCCAGGGGCGGAGGGGGGAGGGTACAGCCCAGCAGGCCCGGCTTAGGGGACCGCTCCGTCCTCCGGGCTGTCAGCACAGCCCCTGCCGAAGGGGCCACGGGGAACGGAGGACAGCGAGGGGGTGGCCTGGGCGTGGAGAGGAAAGGCGCCGAGCAGAAGCCGGCAGTGCTCACCGTGGCCCACAGAAGGAGGACAACCCCTCGCCAGCCACCTGACCGGGGCAAGGGCAGCGAGAGCTGGCGTCCTCCGCTCCCTCCCTGCCCCTGTCCCCGCACCAGGCCACCTGCCTGTCCACACTGAACGGACTAGGGACAGGGAGAGGAGGGGACTCCTGAGGGGCCCCGCCTGGAAAAGGGGAGGCGAGACTGACTTCCTGTGATGAGCATTTTGCACCCAGAGGGCTGTGCACCTCCCCATGACACAGCTCCTTGGTCCCTGGGATCTCAGATGGGGAAGCAGAGAGGGGAACTGAGTCTAAGGGGTAAGCAAAAGATGAAGCACACACCTTAAAGGAACCCCAGACCAAGATGCATTCACAGGAGAGGGGCCGGGCACACACAGGGAGCGGGGCCTCCGTGGCCGGCCTGCAGGGGCACGGCTCCGGGCTGGGTGGCCTCTCCTGAGCTCACATCACGGCTGACGGGCCCCACCTGAGCCCGCCCAGCCTGCTTTCCCCGTGCGGTTCCCACGGGGCGGGGCGGGGCGGCGGGTCAGTGCTTGGCCGGGGATCCTGTCTGCTCAGGACCGGCTCTGCTCAGCACCAGGTCAGGTTGGAACCCGTTCCGCCCCGGCCTACGTGCCATCCCGCAGAAGCCGGTGAGCGCGGGGCGTGGGCGGCTCAGCGCTGCTCCCGGCCCGGCGCCCACGTGGCCTGGGAACGCCCGCCCGGCTGACCGGCCTGCAGGGCCGCCTGCCCCGCATTCCTCTCCACAAGAAAGGGGGCGCCCGGCCCAGCACTGCACTTCGACAACTGGATGTGAGCTGCTCGATGCCCGCAACACAAGCACACAGCCCCCACCCACTCCCCCATTTTTTAAAATATGTTTTTATTGCCCTAACTGGTGTGGCTCAGTGGATAGAGCGTCGGCCTGCAGACTGGAGGGTCCCAGGTTCGATTCCGGTCAAGGGCATGTACCTTGGTTGCAGGCACATCCCCAGTAGGAGGTGTGCAGGAGGCAGCTGATCAGTGTTTCTAACTCTCTATCCCTCTCTCTTCCTCTCTGTAAAAAAAAAAAAAAATCAATAAAAATATTATTTTTAAATAAAAAATAAATTATGTTTTTATTGATTGTTAGAGAGAGGAAAGGAGAGGGAGAGAGAGACAGAAACATCGATGCCCGAGAGGAGCATCATCCATCTGCTGCCTCCCGCATGCCCCTCACTGCAGCCCTGACATGTGCCCCGCCTGGGGAATCGAACCGGCAACCTCTCGGTTCCTGGGTTGCAACTCAGCTGTTGAGCCGCCCCGGCCGGGCCCCTGAGGAGATTTCTGATCTCAGTGCCTCAAAGTCTGCTCTCTGGAAGGACTGTGCCCGCACCCGAGGCACCGCATTCACTGGCCCCGCCTCGCTGCCCCCCAGGAGGCTGGGAAAGCGCTGGGAGGCGGGCTGTGGTGGCCGGGCGGGCGGACAGCGCCAGTGCCGCCCCCTCGATGGCAGCACTCGCAGCCAGTGCTCCCGGCAGGTGAGGACACAGGGCTTTGTGTCCCGCTGTCCAGGCGTCAGTCGGGCCGCGGAGAACAGCTGGGTGGAGCAGGCAGGCCAGCCCCACAGCGCTCGGGGCGGAAAACATAAAAATGATAAAAATGTCATGAGGAAGGAAGGGGCGGGGAGCAGATAGCGACAGCAAGTGAAGGTGCTCGCTGTTTCACTTGGAATAAAACAAAGCCAGCAGAGGCCCTCGAATCTCGTCAGAAACGTGCGCTGTTATTGATTTCCGAGAGGAAGGGTGAGCGAGGGAGAGAAAGAGAGAAACATCCGTGATGAGAGAGAATCATGGGTCCGCTGCCTCCTGCACGCCCCCTACTGGGGATCGAGCCCACAACCGGGAATCGAACCCGGGACCCTTCAGACTGCAGGCCAGAGGCTCTATCCACGGAGCCAAACTGGCTAGGACAAAAAGATGCAGTTTTTTAATTAATAAACGTTAAAATGATCCATGGGGAACAGAATAAGGAAAAGTGACATTTCCCAGGTTTAAGCAGCACGTGACACTTCCAATGTGAGTTTCCACTGTTAGACCAAGCGGGCCAGATTTGGGGACCCCCCTCCTCCCCCACAGGCCAGCCTCCTTCCCCTCCCCCCTCCTCAGCTCCCACTCTCAGCCAACAAATGTCAGCTGCCCCTCTGGAGGCAGCTGGTTCGCAAACCTTGGCAACAGCCCATTAGGGGACCAGCTGTGGTGTGTGTGTGTTTTGTTAATTTAATGGGGGGGGGGAAGTATATATTTTTATTGATTTTTTTAGAGAGGAAGGAAGAGGGATAGAGAGTTAGAAACATCGATGAGAGAGAAGCATCGATCAGCTGCCCCCTGCACACCCCCTACTGGGGATGTGCCCACAACCAAAGTACATGCCCTTGATAGGAATCGAACCTGGGACCCTTCAGTCTGCAGGCCGACGTCCTATCCACTGAGCCAAACCGGTTTTGGCTGTGGGATTTTTTGTTGTTGTTGTTTTTAATCCTCACCCAAGGATTTTTTTTCCATTGGTTTTGAGAGCGTGGAAGGGAGGGGGAGACAGAGAGAAAGAGAGAAACACTGATGTGTGAGAGACACACTGATTGGTTGCTTGCCACAGGGACCCAGGATGGAACCTGCAACCGAAGTTCGTACCCTTGACCGAAATCCAACCCACAACCCTCAGTCAGAGGGCTGCCGCTCTAACCACTGACCCACACCAGCTAAGGCAGTTTTGTTTGTTTTTTATTTATTTTTACCCAAATCTAGGTGAATGCCTTGGAAGTCCAGGGAAATACACAGATTGGACAGAAGGAAGATTGGAGGATGTAGTGCTAAGGGGAAGGGTATAAAGTGACCTGATGGTGCTAGAGGGCTTCCCAGTTCCTGCCGTGTGCCCTGTGCCCTGTGCCTGTGACCTGTGACCTGTGCCTGTGCCCTGTGCCTGTACCTGTGCCCTGTACCTGTGCCCTATGCCTGTACCCTGTGCCTGCCACTGTGCTGAAGGCATCTGGGGACTAAGCCGGCCACACCCCGCTCCCTCCCGGAGCTGCTGACAGTCTGACGGCGGCAGACAGACAAGCAACTGGTCGCTGACAATCTAACATGAGCAGGTGCTGAGAGCAGGGACATGCAGGGCACCATGAGCCCGCGGACGGACGGACGGACCGACGGATGGCAGGGGGGCCTGGGAGGGGTGGAGGGAGTCAGGAAAGACTTCCAAAAGGAAACCTCCCTCAGCTGAGACCCAGAGGAGGCGGGGAAGCTGCTTGGACAGCCAGGAGCCGGAGAGGGCCGAGTAGGAAAGAGCTGAGGGCCAGGCCGGCCTGAGGGCGGGGCTGCCATGCCTGAGTCCTCAGCGGAAGGGTCCTGGGGGACAGGTGAGCCCCCTCCCCCGTGCCCCGGGCCTGCTCAGAGCCCTGTCCAATCCTTTCCTTCTCCGGGCGGACCTCCCTGCTGCTCAGCTGCCCCCATGAGCATCCCTGTCCAGCTTGTACCCTTTTTCCTTTTTAAAAAAATGTTTTTAGAGAGAGTGGGGAGAGAGAGAGTGAGAGAGAGAGAGAGTTGCTATTCCACATCTGATGCATCACTAGCCGATTCTTGCATGTGCCCCGACTGGGTATCGAACCTGCCCCTCAGTGTGTGCGGCCGCTCTAACCCACTGAGCTGCCCCACAGGGCGATGCCGGTGAGCACAGAGTGGGCAGGAGGCACGCCCGCGCGTGTTTTTTCCTGTGCTGCTCCTGCCGCCAGCACCGCCCTCCCCGCACCCCCTGATTACGTAACCAGAGCGCGGCCAGCAACGGGGCGGCCACGCAGGACCCACCGCTTCCCCTTTGAAAACTGTAAAAGCCGATGACGGGCGCTGGCAGGACAGCCATGCGGCCTCCCCTCGCCTGCCGGCCCAGCCCCCCTCCAGCGGCCAGGGCCCCATCAATCCGCGGTGTTTATTTCCTTCTGATAAACAGTAACATGTAATTTCCCATTTTTAGGAACAGTAATTACTTCAAACAAAGAGCAGTTAACAAAAACAGCACTTAGAGGGAGTGGCTTTTCTCCAGATGAGGACAGCAGCTCAGTTTTAAAAAAATAATAGCTTTTTTTAAAGAAAGCCCTGGGCTTAGAGCATTCATCTGTCTCTTCGCTAGGACTCAGGAGGCAGACGAGGGATCTGTGGGGAAACGGGGCGTTTGAACAGCGAGAGGAGAGCGAGCCTCCCGACCAGCTGTGACCCCGGACGGACGTGCCTGGCTGGGCCCTCCCACCTGGCATGCCCCCCACCCACAACCAGATTCCTAGGATTTATTTTCTAGGAATTTGGGCAATCCACCCCGGCTCTCTCCGCTCTCTCACTTGACCTCCCTAATCTGCCTGAAGGGCCCACTTGAAGTGTAAGTTGCGAACGGCGCGAACTTGCACCCTGACAAGTAGCATGCCCGTCCTCTCTCCTGCCAGCGCACATTCCAGCGGGCACGTGAGGTGGTGGCAGAGGGAAAGCCGGGGCAAAACCCAAAACCCAGGCTGCCAGGCACTGGCTGGAGAAGCCAGAAGGGACCTCCGAGCTGAGGCTTCCCCTTCACCGGGGCCTGAGTGGAGACCTTAAGACAGGCAGGGGCCCTGGCTGGTGTGGCTCACTGGATAGAGCCTTGGTCTGCAGACTGAAGGTCCCAGGTTCAATTCTGGTCAATGGCATGTATTGTACCTTGGTTGCAGGCACATCCCCAGTGGGAGGTGTGCAGGAGGCAGCTGATCGATGACTCTCTCATTGATATCAATGTTTCTGACTATCCCTCTCCCTTCCTCTCAAAAAAAAAAAAAAAAAATATATATATATATATATATATATATATATATATATATATATATATATATATATATATATAATATATTTAAAAACAAAAAAAAAGGCAGGCAGGGATCCCAGGCCTGCTACTGCCCCAGCCCAGGAAGCAGCAGCTCGGCATGGGGGCTCTCAGGTCCCGGAGGGGTGCTGCGGGTGGAGCAAGGGGCAGCAACCACCCACGCTGTGGGCTCACTTTGCTAAAAGGCTCTCCCGTCCCAAAATACCAGAGGGCCACGCTCGCCTGAAATAGCCACAGTGAGGCCCGGGCCCTGTGTACAACGTGAGGGACCATCGTGCTGACAGCTGAGGCCCGGCCCCTCCAGCCCGCAGGCCCCGCGGTCTGCGCTCCGAGCAGCGCTGGGGATGGAGGGTCCGGGCTGCTAGGGGCTCGGGGACCCCCCAGGGTTAGGGGGCTACCGTCCGCCGGCCACGCCCTAGGAAATGTGAACTCGGCCCCAGCAACTGCCCCAAGGCCTCCCGGGTCCAGCTTCCCCGCGGCCCCAAACTGGGCGCCCGCCCCGCCCCGCCCCGCCCCGCCCCGCCACAGCAGCCCAGAGGCGGATAAAATCTGCCTGGCAACGGGTCACGGGACCAAAGTGCGGCCTGGCGATTGGCAGTTCGGATCAGCGGGGCGTGGCGTCAGCTGCTGGGGGACAGCTGCTCCTCCACCCGCTCCCTTCCCTTCCTCCCCTCCCTCCGTCTCTTCTCCCTCCCTCTCTTTCCTCTCCCTCCTTCCCTCCCCTCCCTCCCTACCCTCCCTCCCTCTCCTCTCCCTCCCTCCCTCCCCTCCCTCCCCTCCCTCTTCTCTCCTTCCCTCCCTCTCCCTCCCGCTCCTCCGGACCGGGAGTCTCTGGGCGGCCCCAGGATTGCAGGGAGGAGGGGCAGGGAGGGGGGAACAGGGGGCCATCAGGGTGTCCCGGCTGGACAGGGATCTTGTCGTTGCAAGCGCACTGCTTTCCTTAGGTTGTAAGTCCATCCAGAGCCCAGGGGACTGTCAGAGATGGGAGCGGCGGGCAATCCCCCAAGGCCGCTGGGCGTGGTCCCTCTCACTGGGGGCCTCTTCCCTTCTTCCCTCTCCGCGCCCTTGCAGCCGCTCCCTGCAAACTGCTCCCTCCTCTTCCTGGGCTTCGCCCCACCCCCCACCCCAGCACCCCCGCCCCCAGCTGCCTCCTCCCCTGGCCCCCTGGCCACGCCGCATCCTGGGCTCGCTCGTCTGGTTTCTCCATGGATTCCCATTTGCTTCCTTCTTCCCGCGCGCGCGGTCCCGGAATGAAGAGCCAGTGATCCGAGCTGGGGGAGGCCCGGTTCCTCCTCCCCGGGCGGGTGGGGGCGCCTGGGTGGGAGAGGGGGAAGCCCGGCGGTCCCTCTCCAGCTCACACCGCTCATTTCAGCAGGTTCTAAAAAGCCGGGATTGGCCACAGCCCTGGAGCCAAGCAGCCTGGCAGGGACACACTCCAGGGAGAAAACAGGGGACGTGTGTTGTGGAAAGCAGCTACAGCGTTTAGACAGGTTCAAGCCTCCGACTAAGGAGAGGGCACGGTCCTCTCCTGCAAAGCCACGTGCAGGTCCCAGCACAGTGACAGCCAAAGGCTGTGGCCATGAGCCTGACCTTACGGGCCGAACCTGTGGTCCCAGGAGGCTGAGTGATGTGGGCTTGATAGGGTTCATGTAATTGAGTGGATTTGAAACCCGAGAGAGCGTTGTAAACATCTTGGCCACGCCCTTCTTTGGCCTCGTGGAATCTGGCTGTAAAATAAAGACTCCGGCCCTAACTGGTTTGGCTCAGTGGATAGAGCATCGGCCTACAGACTGAAGGGTCCCAGGTTCGATTCTGGTCAAAGGCATGTACCTTGGTTGCGGGCACATCTGCAGTAAGGGGTGTGCAGGAGGCAGCGGATCGATGTTTCTCTCTCATCTGATGTTTCTAACTCTATCTCTCCCCCTTCCTCTCTATGAAAGATCAATAACATATATTTAAAAAGAAATAAAGACTCGGCTTGCAGGCTGTGACACTGTCTCTCCAATCAGAGGGCAGTGTCCCACCTAGCCCCGGCTTTACTCTCTTGTCTGTGTTCTTTCATCCTTCACCGACCCCCATCAGGTTCACCCACAGCCGTGCTGGCGCGGCACAGTATGTAATACTTTCAACAATACAAGATTAAAAGAAGAGGGAGAGACTCCATCCACAGTTGGGAACAATTGGTTTCTGCCCGAAATTCCTCCCTGGAGTCCCCATCACATTCCCAAGCTGTCCCCCCAGAGACGGGCTTAGCCCTCGGGCCCCAGCTGGCCAGGGGCCTTCCAGCTGCCAGCATGGGCCAGGGACCAGGTGAGACTCATTAGAATGCAAATGGTCTATTCCTCTTTCTCCCTTAGTTATCCTTATTCTGAAAGTGCCACTCTGGAGGGAAAAGACCCAGGGTGGCACTGGCCAGAGGGGCAGGCCGCTGCTGAGAAGGCTGACCTGGGCCAGCAGTTCACTCTGCTTGGGACCTGCCGCCTACCCGCCCCCTTTGGCACATTGGTAAGAGCCTGTCCTTTAACTTTCTGGACTGGACCGGAAACCAGCCAGGCTGCCCGGAGTCTCGAGTTACATTCTAAGTTGTCTGTTCTCTTGCTCGCCGGCCCCCCTCCCCGGCCTCCCGCCCACCTCACTTCCACACTTCCCGCCTGGAGTGCCCTCCCCACACTCCTCTCCAAGCCTGGACACAGCTCACACTGTTATTAGCAGTCTTCCCGGAAAGCTGTCCGTGAGGGCAGAGGCTTCTCCGTCTGGCCAGACCCGGTTTGAATCCTGTATCTGCTACATGCTAATTGTGTGGCACTGGACATATTGCTTAACTTTTCAGAGCCTCGGTTTCTTTGTTGTTGTTGTTGTTGTTTAAATATAGTTTACTGATTTTTTACAGAGAAGAAGGGAGAGAAATAGAGAGCTAGAAACGTCAATGAGAGAGAAACATCAACCAGCTGCCTCTTGCACACCCCCTACCGGGGATGTGCCTGCAACCAATGTACATGCCCTTGACCGGAATCGAACCTGGGACCTTTCAGTCCGCAGACCAACGCTCTATCACTGAGCCAAACCGGATTCGGCGGTTTCTTTGTTTTGTGTGTGTTTTTAAATATATTTTATTGATTTTAGAGAGGAAGGGAGAGGGAGAGAGAGGGAGAAACATCAATGATGACAGAGAATCATTGATCGGCTGCCTCCTGCACGCCCCCTACTGGGGACCGAGCCCGCAACCCAGTGAGCCTCAGTTTCTTTGTAAGAAAAATAAGACCCTCCTCATGGAGTATTGTAGAAAGTAACACATACAAAGCACATACAATCCTATATAATAAAAGGCTAATACGCAAAGCGACCGGACGGTGGAACAACCGGTCGCTATGATGCACCCTGACCACCAGGAGGCAGACAATCAAAGCAGGAGCTGCCCCCTGGTGGTCAGTGCACTCCCACGGGGGGGGGGGGGCTGCTCAGCCAGAAGCCCTGAGCCGTGCTTACAGCTGGGGAGCCCAACAGCGGTGATGGGAGCCTCTCCCGCCTCTGAGGCAGCACTAAGGAGCAGTGAGCAGGTGGGCAGTAAGGAGCAAGGGATCCCGGACTGCGAGAGGGCACAGGCTGGGCTGAGGGACCACCCCACACACACACAGTGCACGATTTTGTACACCGGGCCTCTAGTACTCACATAATGCCTAACAGCTGACACTGACCGTGCTTATTATACGCTGAGCACATTGTATGAGTTCACTTACATCACCCTCGCCACACAACGCTGAGACGGGTACAAGTCACCCCTGTTTTAATATAAGGAAACTGAGGCACGGAGCGGTCTGAGAGCTATCCCAAGATCCCACAGCGAGGAAGTGGCAGCACTGATAGCTGCCATTCTATTAGTGTTTTTTAATCTTTTTTTCTTTTATTAAGGTATTATGTATGCATCCTTATCCCGCTTTCCCCTCCACCCCCATCACTATTACTATTATTCCCCTACCACTTCACAGGCTGGTTGAGGAAAGAGGCTTTGCAAACGACTATTTCTGGGATGTTTGTTGTTAAAAGGTCAAGGCCCTGCAAATTTCAAAAGTCATCTTCCACTTCCTAAAAGCTCCCCAGGAGAACATTCCCAGCTTCCTCGGGGAAACAGCCATGGCATCATGGGAAAGAAAACACACACAGAAAAGTCATTTATCTTTGCAACCAGGACGCTCCGGCTGACCGAGGCGGAGTGTCTCTCCCCAGCTGCGAGTTCAGGCTTCACTTCTCCCGCCCTCGCCGGCCTGGCCCTTCCGGCCGGGCAGAGCCGAGAACCCGCGTGAGATCTGCAGAAGCAGAGCCCTGTGCGGGCTAGAGGCCCCGTCCACACAGAAGGTCTTTTCACTCTCTGCTTTGTTTTGTCGTTAGTCCTCACCCAGGGATATTTTTCCATGGATTTTTAGAGACAGTGGAAGGGAGAGGGAGAGGCAGAGAGAGAAACATCGATGTGAGAGAGACACGTCGACCGGTTGTCTCCTGCACTCACCCTGACCAGGGGCCGGGGAATCTGCAACCATGCTATGTGCCCTTGACCGGAATCGAACCCGGGACCCTTCAGCACCGTGGGCCAATGCTCTGTCCACGGAGCCACACCGGCTAGGCCAGGCCTTTCCGTGCTTAATCCTTTCCACCCCTCGGCCCCTCCGCTGGGAAGTCTTCCCGTCCAGGCCCGGCCTGGGACTGGGGGAGGGAGCGAGCAGAGGTTCTGGAAGGGAACGGCATGCACCGGCCCCAGCAGCACGCTCCCCACACGTGTGCGCGCCCTGGCAGCCGGGCCCGGCCTGGAGCGGCGCCTCTGGAAGCACTTGCTCCTGGGGAGGGACGCCGCGGGCCGTAAACAGCACATGGCATGCTCGGCCCGTGGCTAGCATTCATGCCCCGAATTCTTTGTCCTCGTGAGGAGAGACAGAGGGCTGCTCTGTGCTGCAGAGCCGTCCCAAACCCCCGCCAGGGCCAGGCAGGCCTGCAGCGCCGGCCGTCACAGTGTGCTTGCGGAAGAAGCTCGCCCGAACTTGGACTTCTTCCTTGAAAACTTGGGTTTGCTTGTTCCTTCCAAAGGGAAGCCGTGAGGCTGGTACCGGAGGAAACTGGCCCGTGTCCTCACCCCAGGACCCTGTGGTATTCCTGCCCCCAACAGGCACCCCCTGCACCCGACCAGGAGGAAACGCCAGACAAGCCCAGCCTGAGCGCCCTCTTCCACTGGCCCGGGACGGCCAAACGCTGAGCAGCTGCCGGGCTGGAGGAGCGGCAGAGGCCTCGATGCCTGTCCCAAGGGGCCGGGGACACAGGCTGAAGCCGAGGGAGAAAGGCATGGCCCTGCGGAAGTGATGGCCGGCTGGGAACAGTGACGCGGGGCCTGCGTGCCAGAGAGCCATCCCTCCCGGGAACTTGTCTGAACGCGCCATCGTTTGCTGCTTCTCCAAGGGGGTCCTACCTGCCAACGTGTTCTAGAGTAAAGGATCATGGTGTCTGCAACTCGCTCTCAAATGATTCGGCAAAAATAACAATTATAACATCTAGAGAGAGAGGTTTAAGACAAACAAGGGGACACTGGTAAATCAAAGTGAACGGTATGTGGATAAGCATCGTCTATCCTTGCAACGTCTCTGCCGGTTTGAATTCAAAATAAAGACACACACACAAAAAAAAGGCCTAGCCAATCTGGTTCAGTGGATAGAGCATCGGCCTGTGGACTGATCAAGGGCACATGCCCGGGTTGCAAGCTCGATCCCCAGTAGGGGACATGGATGAGGCAGCCGTTCCATGATTCTCTCTCATCATTGATGTTTTCATCTCTCTCTTCCTCTCTGAAATCGATAAAAATGAATAAATAAAAAACATGAACACCAGTGACATGTTTAACTGCATCTCCCAGGTAGTATTCATGTTCTGTCCTGGGAACCGTGGGGCGTCTTCCAGGCCTTTTGGTTTTTTGCAAAAATCAAGAGGGAGGTTTTTGTTTCCCCAAGAAAATACCTTCCTTAACGTGCAGGTGACGCTGAGAGGGGGTCCAGAGAGAGGGAGCTCGGGCTGGGCTCCAGAAACGCCACTGCTCCCGGGCCCCACGGCCGGCTCCCGCCCGCACACAGCCCCTGAGTACAGGCCCAGGGCCGAGCTGCCGTCCGCGGGGACTGCAGTTCCTACAGGGACCCTGACGGACACAGGAACGAGTCCGAGCTGATGACAAATATTTACTACCGTCGGCGAGCACATGATGCATTCCAAAATAATTCCACTTTCCCAGTGTCGCCCTAACCACACGCTTCCCACACAGGCAGGCTGCCCAGAGCCCGGCCGGCAGGCTGCGGTCCCGCTCTCTGTGCCGACCCACCTCTGACCCGCCTTCCCAGGCCCCGGCTGCTCCCACGGGACCGGGGCCTCAGCATTCCAACCGGGAGAAGCGGGACCCTGCCACGCTCAGGGGACTCATTGGCCCATCCCCCCGGTGGCGGTGGTGTCGGGAGGAGCAGGAGGAGAGGGGCGATGGGATTAGGCGGGCAGCACCGGCAAAGCCAGCCGGGGTGGCCTCCAGCACCTCTGCAGCCCCTGGCGCTCCTCCAGGAACACCCCACCCCACCCCCACGGGCCCGGGAACAGCCCCCGTAGGAAAAGGGCAGCTCTGAAGCTCCTCCCGTCTGAGTGGCCAGTTTCCTTTTCCATCCTACTCGCCAGCCCCTGGCTGTCCCCGCCAGTGAGATCTGGTCTGAGAGCCGGGGGGCCATCCCGTCCTCGTTCCCACACTCCCAGGCATGGAGCCTGGTGTCCTGTGTCTCTTCGCCCCCCCCCCCCCCCCCCCCCCCCCCCACCCACCCAGCCCTTGGCCTGTGAGGATGCTCAGACCCGTGGGGCTCGAGAAATACTTACTGGCTGAGTGAGCACAGGGCCCTTACCAGCGTCCACGCCCCCTCCTCAGGCTTAAAACCCGCATTTCACCGGTAACTCAGGGCACGGCCTGGGTCGCTCCGCCTGGAGGGTCTCTCCAGTGTCCCCGGGGGCACCCCACCGTCACCCACTCACCCCACCCTCCCGACTCCAGGGCTCACCCTGCAGAGCTGTCAGCTGCAGAGCTGAGGGCCGGGCGCTGGGCTTTGCCCGTGGCTGAGTGGCAGCTCCCTCGGAGGTGCCAGGCCCACGGGGCAGAGGCAGCTGCGGGGCGGGGGCCGGGGGTGTGTGCAGGGCCCCGGGCCCTCTCGGACGCCACACACGCCCTCATGCTTCCACGACTAGCAGGTGGCCGTGCCAGGGGCGCTGCTCGTGTAAATGGGGTGCCCTCGCAGCGACAGACACCCCGAGGGACTCCGGTCCTAGGGGTACTACCCCATTACGTGGACGAGGAAACTGAGGTTCGTGGGGGCTCCGTGCCTTGCCCAGGTCACAAAAGCAGCAGGAGGATCCAACACCTCCCGTGTTACCTCCTAGCTCTCCCCAAACCACAGCCCCCCTGGGTGCTGGAGCCGGCTGTGCTGGCTGAGCGGGAATGATGGGCGGAGCTGGCAAATACTGACCTGAGATCCAAGCACGGGCAGGTCCCACTGCTGTGGGCAGGAAATGGCAAGCCGTCCCGGGGAGGACGGGATGGGGTGGCAACAGGGACCTGGTCCCAGGGTGACGGGAGAGCTGGAGCTTGGGGAGGGGGGGGGGGGGAGATACACACACACACACACACACACACACACGCTTCATCTACCTGCTTTGGTGCCGAGGGCACTAACCCCTGCCCAGCCATGCCCAGCATGGGGGCACTTCCTACAAGGCTCCCCGCCACGCGCTGTCTGCAGAGCTGGGAATCTGAAGGGCCCCTTGGTCAGAAGACACCTGGCATCCAGTTCTGCCCTAGGAGGGACTAGAAGGAGCCTCAGAGACAATCTCCTACAAGATCAGCGCCCACTGCAGCGGGAATGGAGGCCTGGGCAGGTGACGAGAGCAGGGGGCAAAAACCCAGCAGAGCTGTAGTGAGAGGGGGCAGGGGGCAGGGACCCAGCAGAGCTGCAGTGAGCGGGGGGCAGGGGGCAGGCCGCCCAGCAGAGCTGTAGTGAGGGGGGCAGGGGGCAGGGGGCAGGGACCCAGCAGAGCTGTAGTGAGGGGGGGCAGGGGGCAGGCTGTGGTTCAGCCAGACCCTTCTCCTGCACCAGCAGGCCTTCCCCAGCATTCGCACCTGTACCGCCTTCTACCAACGCAGACCCGGCTCTGAATCGTGCGTTCACATCCGAGGGAGCAAAGGTGAGGGGGGGGCGGTCCCTGGTTGGGTGGGGCGGGGGGCTGCCAGTGACCAAGCCTCCTGACTTCTCAGTGACAGCCTCGCCAGGAGCATCAAGAATTCCGCCCGCTGCCCGTGACTGAACCAGCAGTGCCGGGCGGACCCGGACCCGGACCCGGACCCCCGGGGCACAGTCGGGGCTGGAGCACCGCCTCCCGGGGCTTCCTCCCCCAACACAGTGCAAAGGCGCAGACATCAGGTTAATAAACAGCTTTATTTGCCATCGACAGCTTCCATTTCCTTACATCCTTAAGTTGCCATTAAAGTGCGGGGAGGCCCTTAACCACGGTAACGCTGGTTAAAAGGAGTCAGAACTAGCGTCAGGAACAGGGTGCTCCCCTTACCCGGCCCAGAATGGAAGGCCTGGCCCACAGATTCTCACTCCCTCTCCCCGCGGGGGGACAGACACCCACTCCTCTCGGCCACCCGGGGGTGTCTGCTGCTCGCGCGGACCCAGTCTTAGGAGGCACGGAGGTCCGGCTCCCGCGACTGCCTTCTCCCCCGCCCGCCCTCACTAACAGAAACCCGCCATGTTGGCAATGAAAAAGGAAGTGGGTTGCCAAAGACCCCGACACTACCCAGGTCCAGTAAAAATAAGGGTAATAAACACAAAGCTTGCGTAGTAAACGGGAGTTCTCGTCAGCGTTCAATGCAAAAAAATTAAAGATAAAAAATGAAAAAAGAAATCTTAAGGCAAATACTGCTGACTCCGCAGGCGGCTGGCCGAGCCGGGGGCTCCGAGCCGGCGGAAGCGCTGGTGGCACCGGCCCCGCGGCCGCTCCGTGCCCGCTGCGGAGGCTGCGGCCTGTGCTCGCCGGAGGGAATATACAGACACACCCCCGAGGCGTGTGTCCTCCTGCATGTATGTACACGGGCCGGCTACTCCTTCTTGGTGGAAACCACCAGCTCCACCTCGGGCAGCTGGATGCCGACCTTCGTCCCGCTGTCGTTGCTGGAGGAGGAGGACAGCCGGGACTTCTGCAGGGACACGCCGCTCCCCTGCAGCCTGCCTGCCTCGTCATCGCTGCCCGTCACCTCGTAATGACCTTTGCTCTTTGACCCCAACCCGCCGAAGGTACCAAACTTCAGCTTCCCGTGCTTCCCTTTGACCTTCCCGCCCTCCAGCGACACGTCGCCGCCCTCGAACTCCAGAGTCCCGGTCGGGGTGGTGGGCGCCGAGAACTCCCTCTCGTCGCTGAAGGAGTTGGAGCGGTGCCGGGGCTTCTTGCTCTTGAACAGGGAGAACTTGGCCTTGGGCGACGACGCCTCGGCCTCGGCCTCTCCCTCCAGAGAGCCCAGGCTGGCCTTGGAGCTCTTCAGGTCCCCCTTGGAGCCCGAGATGGAAGCTTCCGGCGAGCCGGTGGCGCCGCCCTTCCCTTTGGGTTTGGAGAAGGTGAACTTGGGCATCTTGATTTTGGACTTTTTCAGTTTGACGTCGGACTCTTCCCACTCGCCCTCTCCGGCACCAGCCTGGCCGCCGGCCTCCCCTTTAGGGAAATTGATATCCACCCCCACCTCTCTGCCCACCAGCTCGCGGCCAGAGGCGGTGAACTTGGGGATTTTCATCTTCGGGAATGTTACTTTTCCAGATCTGCTCTCCAAGTGACCCTGGGGCCCGGACACGCTCAGCCCCGGGCCCTGGAGTCCGACGTGGCCTCCTTTCCCTGCTCCTTCCGCCTTTGGTCCGGAGAAATGGAGCCCGCCGGCGACCGTGGGCGCGCCCAGGTTGAGAGCAGAGACCTGGGGGCCTCTCCACTCGACCCCGGGGCCTTTGGCGCTCAGGTGCCCTTCGCCCAGGCTGACGTCTGGGGCGCCGACACCCCCCGACACATCCACGCCTCCGTGGATTTTCGGGCCCTTCAGGCTGAAGCCAAGATTGGACTCGGGAGAGGCCACAGAGAAGGAAGGTCCTTTCAGGTCGCCTTTGATGTCAGGGCCGGAAACCTGCCCAGCGGGGAGCCTCACCTCGCCCCCCTGCAGCTCCAGACCGCACGCAGGGGCCTTCACGCCGTGAATGCTCACGCCCGGAAGGCCTCCTCCGACAGAGGGCCCGTGCAGCTCCCCGGAGCCCCCGAGGCTCCCTTTCACGTTTGGTCCTTTCACGTGCAAGTCCACATCCGGGGCCGAGATCTGAGGCCCCTTGAGGCCGAGGCCTCCGAGATTCACGTCCATGCCTGGCGCCTTCAGCTCTCCGGTCAGCTGGGGCCCCTTGACGCTCACGTCCACGTCGGACCCGGGCGTGGAGATGCCGAACTGGGGCAGCTTCATCTGGGGAAGCTTAATGCCACCTTCCGGCGCCTCCCAGCTCAGATCGGGAGCGCCGACTGACACTTTAGGGCCCTTGATGTCACCCGAGACGGCCAGGTCTCCCTTCACACTTGGTCCTTTCAAGTTCAGGTCAAGGTCAGGCCCGGAGACCTTGGGCATGGAGAGGTTCGCCGAAGGCAAGTCTACCCTCGGCCCCTTCAGAGACACGCCAGGCCCTTCGAGCCTCACATCCGGTGCGCCCACGCTTCCTTCCAGCGAGGGCAGCTGGACCTCAGCTCCCACGCCCTCCACGTTCACGCCGGGGACACCGATCTTGGGCATCGAAAACTTGGGGAACTTGATTTTCGCTTCCGGACCTTGCAGGTCTAGGTCCGGTCCTTCCAATCCCACGCTGGGGACGTCGCCCTTGACCTTCGGTCCTTTCAAGCTCAGGTTCACATCGGGGGCGGAGACCTGAGGGGCAGAGATGCCGAAGGACGGTGCTTTGACGTGAGCACTGGGGCCTTCGAGGCGGACGTCAGGGGCGTCCACGTGAATTCCCGGCGAGGAGACGTCCAGGCCGCCCGCCTGGATCTCGCCCTCCATCTTGGGGCTGGGGAGGGAGGCCTCCGCTCTGAATTTGGATGATTTAATGTCAAATTCCACATCGGGGAAGTACATCTTCCCGAACATGGGCTTCTTGGTTTTAGGGGATTTCACGTCCACTTTCAGCGAGGCATCCGGCCCCGCCACGTTCACGTCCACGTCCGGAGCCTTGAGGCTGGCGTCCATCTCGCCGCCAGGAAGGTTCAGATCAAACCCTTGCTTCTTGGTTTTGATTTTGGGGCCGCTCATGTGGATCTTGGGCATCTTAAACTTGCTCTTCTTGCCCTTGCCACCGACGCTGATGTCCGGGGTCTCGACGCTGAGCTCCGCCTCAGGGACAGTCACCTCGGCCGACGGCGCCTTGAAGTCAGCTTTGGGGCTTTTGGTCCCAAATCCAAACTTGGGTTTCTTAAGTTTGGGGACTTTGACATCCGGCCCCTCCAGGTTCACATCTGGGCCCTCCATGTGGACGTCCAAGGCCGGCACTTCCAAGTCAACTTTAGGCCCCTTAAGGTCCAGTTCTCCGCCTTCTACTTTGGGGCCGGAAAGCCCAATCTTGGGTGTCTTGAGATGCAAATCAACATCAGGAACAGTTACTTTAGGGGCAGATATATCCAGCGATGGCATCTTGAAATGTGGGCCACTGAGTTTGGCCTCAGGGCCTTCGAAATCCAGACCTGGGCCTTTCAAGTCTACTTCTGGGCCTTTGAAAGTACCTTCCATCTTAGGAACGGACATCTCAAAATCTCCTTTGACTTTGGGGCCCTTCAAATCTAGGTCAACATCAGGCATGGAGATCTTAGGAGCTTTGATATTTATCTCAGGCATCTTGAACTTGGGACCCTTCAGTTTTGCATCTGGACCTTCGATATTTACATCTGGAACATCAATGTCCACCTTGGGTCCAGAGACATCAATGTCGGCCTTGGGAAGGTTCACATCCACATCTGGGCCCTCTCCTTTGAAGCCTGGCATGCTGAACTTGGGCATTTTCACCTTGGGCATCTTCAGGTGCCAGTCAGGACCATGCATGTCCACATCAGGGACATCGATGTCCACTTTGGGGCCTTTGATGTCAATTCCAGGGCCCTTGAGGTCACCTTCCACTTTGGGCAGGGAAACGTCCACATCGCCCTTCATCTTGGGGCCCTTCAGGTTCAGATCAAGGTCAGGCATGGAGATCTTGGGGGCTTTGATGTTCATCTCAGGCATCTTGAACTTGGGGCCCTTCAGTTTTGCATCTGGACCTTCGATATTTACATCTGGGACATCAATGTCCACCTTGGGTCCGGAGACATCAAAGTCAGCCTTGGGCAGGTTCACATCCACGTCTGGGCCCTCTCCTTTGAAGCCAGGCATGCTGAACTTGGGCATTTTCACCTTGGGCATCTTCAGGTGCCAGTCGGGACCATGCACGTCCACATCTGGGACATCGATGTCCACTTTGGGGCCTTTGATGTCAAGTTCAGGGCCCTTGAGGTCACCTTCCACTTTGGGCAGAGAAACGTCCACATCGCCCTTCACTTTGGGACCCTTCAGATTCAGGTCGACTTCAGGCATGGAGATCTTGGGGGCTTTGAGGTGCAGGTCAGGCATTTTGAACTTGGGGCCCTTCAGCTTCCCTTCTGGGCCATGAATGTCAATGTCAGGAGTGTCTATGTCCAGCTTAGGGCCTTTAATATCCACTTTGGGGCCTTTCAGATCACCTTCCAGTTTAGGAACGGAAAGGTCCAGATCTCCTTTTACTTTAGGTCCTTTCAAGTTCAAATCAATGTCACTCATGGAGATCTGTGGGGTTTTGAAGTGCACATCAGGCATCTTGAACTTGGGGCCTTTGAGTTTCCCTTCAGGTCCCTCAATGTCCACCTCTGGTCCTTTCAGGTCACCTTCCACCTTGGGCAGCGAAAGGTCCACATCGCCCTTCACCTTTGGCCCTTTCAGGCTTAAGTCAAAGTCAGGCATGGAGATCTTGGGGGCTTTGATGTTCATCTCTGGCATCTTGAACTTGGGGCCCTTCAGTTTTGCATCTGGACCTTCGATATTCACATCTGGGACATCAATGTCCACCTTGGGTCCGGAGACATCAATGTCGGCCTTGGGCAGGTTCACATCCACATCTGGGCCCTCTCCTTTGAAGCCTGGCATGCTGAACTTGGGCATTTTCACCTTGGGCATCTTCAGGTGCCAGTCGGGACCATGCACGTCCACATCTGGGACATCGATGTCCACTTTGGGGCCTTTGATGTCAAGTTCAGGGCCCTTGAGGTCACCTTCCACTTTGGGCAGAGAAACGTCCACATCGCCCTTCACTTTGGGGCCCTTCAGATTCAGGTCGACTTCAGGCATGGAGATCTTGGGGGCTTTGAGGTGCAGGTCAGGCATTTTGAACTTGGGGCCCTTCAGCTTCCCTTCTGGGCCATGAATGTCAATGTCAGGAGTGTCTATGTCCACTTTGGGTCCTGAGATGTCAATGTCGGCCTTGGGCAGGTTCACATCCACATCTGGGCCCTCTCCTTTGAAGCCTGGCATGCTGAACTTGGGCATTTTCACTTTGGGCATCTTCAGGTGCCAGTCTGGGCCGTGAACATCCACGTCTGGGACATCAACATCCACTTTGGGGCCTTTGATGTCAACTTCAGGGGCCTTTAAGTCACCTTCCACCTTAGGCAGGGAAACGTCCACATCCCCTTTGACCTTAGGACCTTTCAGATGCAAATCAAAGTCAGGCATGGAGATCTTGGGGGCTTTGATGTTCATCTCTGGCATCTTGAACTTGGGGCCCTTCAGTTTTGCATCCGGACCTTCTAGATGGACATCTGGAATTTCAACGTCTACTTTGGGTGCTGAGACATCAATGTCGGCCTTGGGCAGGTTCACATCCACATCTGGGCCCTCTCCTTTGAAGCCAGGCATGCTGAACTTGGGCATTTTCACTTTGGGCATCTTCAGGTGCCAGTCTGGGCCTTGAACATCCACGTCTGGTGCATTAATGTCCATTTTGGGGCCCTTGATGTCAACTTCAGGGCCTTTCAGATCACCTTCCACCTTAGGCAGGGAAACGTCCACATCCCCTTTGACCTTAGGACCTTTCAGATGCAAATCAAAGTCAGGCATGGAGATCTTGGGCGCCTTGATGTTCATCTCCGGCATTTTGAACTTCGGACCTTTCAACTTTCCCTCGGGCCCCTCAATATTAACGTCAGGGCCTTCAATGTCCACTTTGGGTGCTGAGACGTCGATGTCAGCCTTGGGCAGGTTCACATCCACTTCAGGGCCCTCTCCTTTGAAGCCTGGCATGCTGAACTTGGGCATTTTCACCTTGGGCATCTTCAGGTGCCAGTCTGGGCCATGGACGTCCACATCAGGGGCATTAATGTCCACTTTTGGGGCCTTGATGTCAACTTCAGGGCCTTTCAGATCCCCTTCAATCTTGGGAAGAGAAACGTCCACATCACCCTTCACCTTGGGGCCTTTCAGGTTTAAGTCGATGTCAGGCATGGAGATCTTGGGAGCCTTTAGGTGCATCTCTGGCATCTTGAACTTGGGCCCCTTCAGTTTCCCCTCTGGGCCTTCAATGCTAATGTCAGGAGTGTCAATGTCCACTTTAGGGCCCTTGATGTCCACCTCAGGGCCCCTTAGGTCGCCTTCCACTTTTGGCAAAGACACGTCAACATCGCCCTTCACTTTGGGGCCCTTCAGGTTCAGATCAATGTCAGGCATGGAGATGTGGGGGGCTTTGATGTTCATCTCAGGCATCTTGAACTTGGGGCCCTTCAGCTTCGCATCCGGGCCTTCGATACTCACATCGGGAACATCAATGTCGGCCTTGGGCAGGTTCACATCCACTTCGGGGCCCTCTGCTTTGAAGCCAGCCATGCTGAACTTGGGCATTTTCACCTTGGGCATCTTCAGGTGCCAGTCCGGGCCATGGACGTCTACATCAGGGGCATTAATGTCCACTTTGGGCCCCTTGATATCAATCCCTGGGCCTTTCAGATCTCCTTCCACTTTGGGCAGGGAAACATCCACATCACCTTTTACCTTGGGGCCCTTCAGATTTACATCGATGTCAGGCATGGAGATCTTGGGAGCTTTAATATTCATGTCAGGCATCTTGAGTTTGGGGCCTTTTAAGCCTCCTTCTAGACCTTCCACACTGATTTCTGGGCCCTCAATGTCCATCTTGGGAGCCTCTATGTTGATATCTCCTTTTGGTAGATCCACAGACAGATCTGGCCCTTCTGCTTTTAAGCCAGGCACACCAAACTTGGGCATTTTCATCTTGGGCATTTTCAAATTAAAGTCTGGGCCATGAACATCCACATCAGGTGCATCAAGATGGACTTCTGGTGCCTTAATGTCCACTTGGGGTCCTTTAAAGTCACCTTCTAAATCAGGGCCTGCAACACTTAAGTCTCCTTTGCCTTTAGGACCTTTCAGATTTAGCTCTACATCAGGCATAGAAACTTTAGGAGATGAGATACTCAGGAAAGGCATTTTGAACTTGGATCCTTTCACTTTCCCTTGGACTTCAACATCAGGAGCATTGATGTCAACTTTTGGGCCTGTGACGTCAATATCTGGCTTTTTAACTTTGACATCCACCTCAGGTGTCTGGACTTTGGAGCCGGAAAAATTAAATTTGGGAAGCTTAAAACGAGACTTCTTTGACTTGCCTTCGATATTGAGCTTAGGGCCAGAAATGTCCACTTCCGGGCCCTTTACATCCAACTTGGGAGCTTTAATGTCCCCTTCTAATTTGGGCCCAGAAACATCCACCTCTCCCTTAAGCTTTGAGCCTTTCAAATTCAGGTCAATTTCTGGCATAGAGATCTTGGGCATGTTTACATGCATGTCAGGCATCTTCACTTTTGGGCCTTTCAGCTTGCCTTCTGGACCATGAATGTCAACAGCTGGAGCATCTACATCGATCTTCGGGCCCTTGATGTCAAGAGTGGGCCCTTTCAAATCTCCTTCTACATTTGGCAGTGAAACATCCACCTCTCCTTTCATCTTAGGGCCTTTAAGATTAAGGTCCAAATCTGGCATGGAGATCTTAGGAGCCTTGATGTTCATCTCAGGCATCTTGAACTTGGGGCCCTTCAGTTTCGCATCTGGACCTTCAATATTCACATCTGGAACATCAATGTCCACCTTGGGTCCTGAGACATCCAAGTCAGCTTTGGGCAGGTTCACATCCACATCTGGGCCCTCTCCTTTGAAGCCAGGCATGCTGAACTTGGGCATTTTCACCTTGGGCATCTTCAGGTGCCAATCAGGACCATGAACATCCACATCTGGGACGTCAATGTCCACTTTAGGGCCTTTGATGTCCACTTCAGGAACCTTAATCTCACCTTCCACTTTTGGTAAAGACACGTCCACATCGCCCTTCACTTTGGGGCCCTTCAGGTTCAGATCAATGTCAGGCATGGAAATCTTGGGGGCTTTGATGTTCATCTCTGGCATCTTGAACTTGGGGCCCTTGAGCTTTGCATCAGGACCTTCGATATTCACATCAGGACCTTCAATGTCCACCTTGGGTCCCGAGACACTGATGTCAGCTTTGGGCAGGTTCACATCCACATCTGGGCCTTCTCCTTTGAAGCCAGGCATGCTGAACTTGGGCATTTTCACCTTGGGCATCTTCAGGTGCCAATCAGGACCATGAACATCCACATCTGGTGCTTCAATGTCCACTTTGGGGCCCTTGATGTCAACTTCAGGGCCTTCCACTTTAGGCAGGGAACCGTCCACATCTCCCTTTACTTTGGGGCCTTTCAGGTGCAAATCAAAGTCAGGCATGGAGATCTTGGGTGCCTTGATGTTCATCTCGGGCATCTTAAACTTAGGCCCTTTCAACTTCCCTTCTGGTCCTTCAATGTTCACATCAGGGCCCTCAATGTCCACCTTGGGTCCAGTTACATCAATGTCAGCCTTGGGCAGGTTCACATCCACTTCGGGGCCCTCTGCTTTGAAGCCAGGCATGCTGAACTTGGGCATTTTCATCTTGGGCATCTTCAGGTGCCAGTCTGGGCCGTGAACGTCCACATCTGGAACATCAATGTCCACTTTGGGGCCTTTGAGGTCAACTTCAGGACCTTTCAGATCTCCCTCTAGCTTGGGACCTGTGACATCCACATCTCCTTTTATTTTTGGTCCTGTTAGGTTAAGATCAATATCTGGCATGGATATCTTTGGAGTCTTGAAATGCATATCAGGCATCTTAAATTTTGGACTTTTCCACTTTCCTTCAGGCCCTTCAATATTCACATCAGGACACTCCAGGTCAACTTTGGGTGCTGAGACGTCGATGTCGGCTTTGGGGAGGTTCACATCCACATCTGGGCCTTCTCCTTTGAAGCCAGGCATGCTGAACTTGGGCATTTTCACCTTGGGCATCTTCAGGTGCCAGTCTGGGCCATGGACGTCCACATCTGGGGCTTCAATGTCCACTTTGGGGCCCTTGATGTCAACTTCAGGGCCTTCCACTTTAGGCAGGGAACCGTCCACATCGCCCTTTACTTTGGGACCTTTCAGGTGCAAATCAAAGTCAGGCATGGAGATCTTGGGGGCATGAAAGTGCATTTCCGGCATCTTGAACTTGGGGCCCTTCAGTTTTCCTTCTGGGCCCTCAATGCTCACATCTGGGGCTTCAATGTCCACCTTGGGTCCAGAGATGTCAATGTCAGCCTTGGGCAGGTTCACATCCACATCTGGGCCCTCTCCTTTGAAGCCAGGCATGCTGAACTTGGGCATTTTCACTTTGGGCATCTTCAGGTGCCAGTCTGGGCCTTGAACATCCACATCTGGGGCTTCAATGTCCACTTTGGGGCCCTTGAGGTCACCTTCCACCTTAGGCAGGGAAAGGTCTACATCTCCTTTGACCTTAGGGCCTTTCAAATGTAAATCTACATCAGGCATGGAGATCTTGGGGGCTTTGATGTTCATCTCTGGCATCTTAAATTTAGGCCCCTTGATTTTTCCCTCTGGGCCCTCAATGCTCACATCTGGGGCTTCAATGTCCACTTTGGGTGCTGAGACATCAATGTCGGCCTTGGGCAGGTTCACATCCACTTCGGGGCCCTCTGCTTTGAAGCCTGGCATGCTGAACTTGGGCATTTTCATCTTGGGCATCTTCAGGTGCCAGTCGGGACCATGAACTTCAGGTGCACTTATGTCTACTTTGGGGCCCTTGACGTTCACATCTGGCACTTTAATTTTACCTTCTACTTCTGGCATAGACACATCGACATCCCCCTTGATTTTTGGTCCTTTCAGATTTAAGTCCACATCAGGCATAGATATATGTGGGGCTTTGAAATGCATGTCAGGCATCTTGAACTTGGGGCCTTTCAATTTGCCCTCTGGTCCCTCAATGTCTATATCTGGCCCACTGATGTCACCTTTGAGGTCACCTTCCAACTTGGGAACATCTACATCCACCTCTCCCTTGACCTTGGGGCTTTTTAAGTGTAGATTGATGTCTGGCATGGAGATTTTAGGGGCTTTAAAATGCATGTCTGGCATCTTGAATTTCGGACTTTTCCATTTGCCATCTGGGCCTTCCACAGCTACATCTGGTATGTCAACATCCAATTTGGGGCCCTTAACATCCAATTCTGGACCCTTCAACTCTCCTTCCATCTTTGGGGCTGAAACATCCAAGTCTCCTTTAATTTTAGGCCCCTTCAAGTTGAAGTCAACATCTGGCATGGAGATCTTGGGGGCATGGAAGTGCATGTCAGGCATCTTGAACTTGGGGCCCTTCAGCTTCCCTTCTGGTCCCTCAAGGCTCACATCTGGAGCTTCAATGTCCACCTTGGGGCCGGAGATGTCAATGTCCGCCTTGGGCAGGTTCACATCCACTTCTGGGCCCTCTGCTTTGAAGCCAGGCACGCTGAACTTGGGCATTTTCATCTTGGGCATCTTCAGGTGCCAGTCTGGGCCATGCACGTCCACATCTGGGACATCAATGTCCACTTTGGGCCCCTTGAGGTCCACATCTGGCACTTTCATCTCACCTTCTATCTTGGGCACAGAGACATCCACATCCCCTTTGACCTTGGGCCCTTTCAAGTGTAAGTCCACATCAGGCATGGAGATCTTGGGAGCCTTGAAGTGCATGTCAGGCATCTTGAACTTGTGCCCTTTCAACTTTGCATCAGGACATTCGAGATCAACATTAGGCACTTCCACATCCACGCTGGGACCCTTCAAATCTCCCTCCAATTTCGGCACAGACACATCGACATCCCCTTTGACTTTGGGGCCTTTCAAGTGTAAGTCCACATCAGGCATGGAGATCTTGGGAGCCTTGAAGTGCATGTCAGGCATCTTAAACTTGTGACCCTTCAGCTTCCCTTCTGGTACCTCAAGGCTCACATCTGGAGCTTCTATGTCAACCTTGGGTCCGGCAATGTCAATATCAGCCTTGGGCAAGTTCACATCCACATCTGGGCCCTCTCCTTTGAAGCCAGGCATGCTGAACTTGGGCATTTTCACTTTGGGCATCTTCAGGTGCCAGTCTGGTCCATGCACGTCCACATCTGGGACATCAACATCCACTTTGGGCCCCTTGAGGTCCACATCTGGCACTTTCATCTCACCTTCTATCTTGGGCACAGAGACATCCACATCCCCTTTGACCTTGGGCCCTTTCAAGTGTAAGTCCACATCAGGCATGGAGATCTTGGGAGCCTTGAAGTGCATGTCAGGCATCTTGAACTTGTGCCCTTTCAACTTTGCATCAGGACATTCAAGATCAACATCAGGCACTTCCACATCCACGCTGGGACCCTTCAAATCTCCCTCCAATTTCGGCACAGACACATCGACATCCCCTTTGACTTTGGGGCCTTTCAAGTGTAAGTCCACATCAGGCATGGAGATCTTGGGAGCCTTGAAGTGCATGTCAGGCATTTTGAACTTGTGACCCTTCAGCTTCCCTTCTGGTACCTCAAGGCTCACATCTGGAGCTTCTACGTCAACCTTGGGTCCAGAGATGTCAATATCAGCTTTGGGCAGGTTCACATCCACATCTGGGCCCTCTCCTTTGAAGCCAGGCATGCTGAACTTGGGCATTTTCACTTTGGGCATCTTCAGGTGCCAGTCTGGTCCATGCACATCCACATCTGGGACATCAACGTCCACTTTGGGCCCCTTGAGGTCCACATCCGGCACTTTCATCTCACCTTCTATCTTGGGCACAGAGACATCCACATCCCCTTTGACCTTAGGCCCTTTCAAGTGTAAGTCCACATCAGGCATGGAGATCTTGGGGGCCTTGAAGTGCATGTCAGGCATCTTGAACTTGTGCCCTTTCAACTTTGCATCAGGACATTCGAGATCAACATCAGGTATTTCCACATCCACCTTAGGGGCTTTCACGTCCATTTCAGGAACTTTCAAGTCTCCTTCCACTTTAGGAAGGGAAACATCCACATCGGTTTTCAGTTTAGGGCCTTTCAGATTAAGTCCAACATCAGGCATAGAAATTTTGTGTGTCTGTATATTCATGCTTGGCATCTTGAACTTGGGACCCTTTAGTTTCCCCTCTGGACCTTCAAGAGTCACATCTGGTGCATTAATGTCCATCTTGGGTCCAGAGACATTAATGTCGGCTTTGGGCAGGTTCACATCCACTTCAGGGCCCTCTCCTTTGAAGCCTGGCATACTAAACTTGGGCATTTTCACCTTGGGCATCTTCAGGTGCCAGTCTGGGCCATGGACGTCCACGTCTGGTGCGTTTATGTCCACTTTGGGACCTTTAATGTTGACATCAGGAGTTTGTATCTCTCCTTCTACTTTTGGAACAGTCACGTCATAATCTGCTTTCACTTTCGGACCTTTCAAATGCAAACCAACATCTGGTATCGGTATCTTCTGAGGCTTTATATTCATTTCTGGCATCTTAAATTTAGGACCTTTTAGTTTTGCATCTGGGCCTTCAATGTTCACATCTGGGACTTCAACATCCACCTTGGGTCCCGAGACATTGATGTCAGCCTTGGGCAGGTTCACATCCACATCTGGGCCCTCTCCTTTGAAGCCTGGCATGCTGAACTTAGGCATTTTCACCTTGGGCATCTTCAAGTGCCAGTCTGGGCCATGGACGTCCACATCTGGAGCACTGATGTCAGCTTTGGGCCCTTTAAGGTTAACATCTGGCACTTTTATTTCACCTTCTACATCAGGCAAGGAAACATCCACATCTCCTTTCAGTTTTGGTCCCTTCAGATTCAAGTCCACATCAGGCATGGAGATCTTGGGGGCATGGAAGTGCATTTCCGGCATCTTGAACTTGGGGCCCTTCAGCTTCCCTTCTGGTCCCTCAAGGCTCACATCTGGAGCTTCTATGTCAACCTTGGGTCCAGAGATGTCAATGTCGGCCTTGGGCAGGTTCACATCCACTTCTGGGCCCTCTGCTTTGAAGCCAGGCACACTGAACTTGGGCATTTTCATCTTGGGCATCTTCAGGTGCCAGTCTGGGCCATGCATGTCTACATCTGGGACATCAACATCCACTTTGGGCCCCTTGAGGTCCACATCTGGCACTTTCATCTCACCTTCTATCTTGGGCACAGAGACATCCACATCCCCTTTGACCTTGGGCCCTTTCAAGTGTAAGTCCACATCAGGCATGGAGATCTTGGGAGCCTTGAAGTGCATGTCAGGCATCTTGAACTTGGGGCCCTTCAGCTTCCCTTCTGGTCCCTCAAGGCTCACATCTGGAGCTTCAATGTCCACCTTGGGTCCAGAGATGTCAATGTCAGCCTTAGGCAGGTTCACATCCACTTCTGGGCCCTCTGCTTTGAAACTAGGCATGCTGAACTTGGGCATTTTCATCTTGGGCATTTTCATGCTCCAGTCTCCACCTTGTACTTCCACATCTGGTGCTTTAATGTCTACGCTGGGCCCTTTGAGGTCCACGTCTGGAACTGTCATCTCACCTTTTATTTTTGGTGCAGACATCTCTACATCTCCTTTCATTTTGGGTCCTTTCAGATTGAGGTCAACATCTGGCAGAGTCATCTTAGGAGCTTTGAAGTGCATCTCAGGCATCTTAAACTTGGGGCCTTTCAGCTTCCCTTCAGGTCCCTCAAGGCTCAGATCTGGAGCACTCACATCTAACTTGGGTGCAGAAAGGTCTACATCAGCCTTGGGCAGGTTCACATCCAATTCTGGGCCCTCTCCTTTGAGGCTGGGCATGGTGAATTTGGGCATTTTCATCTTGGGCATCTTCAGGTTCCAATCAGGGCCATGAACTTCAACATCTGGGGCGCTGACATCTACTTTTGGCCCTTTCAGGTCACCTTCCAGCTTTGGCACTGTAACGTCATATTCGCCCTTTACCTTGGGCCCTTTCATATGCAAGTCCACCTCAGGCATGGAGATCTTGGGGGCCTTGATGTTCATCTCAGGCACCTTGAACTTGGGGCCCTTCAGCTTTCCTTCAGGTCCTTCAATGTTCACATCTGGAATGTCAACATCCACCTTGGGCCCCGAGATGCCAATGTCGGCTTTGGGCAGGTTCACCTCCATTTCTGGGCCCTCTGCTTTGACACCAGGCACGCTGAACTTGGGCATTTTCATCTGGGGCATCTTCAAGTTCCAGCCTGGGCCTTGCACGTCTGGAACATCAATGTCCACTCTGGCACTCTTAAGTTCAACATCGGGAACTTTCACCTCACCTTCTGCCTTTGGCACCGTCACATCGTATTCTCCTTTGACACTAGGGCCTTTCAAATGCAAGTCCACATCTGGCATGGAGATCTTGGGGGCTTTGATATTCATCTCGGGCATCTTAAATTTGGGTCCTTTCAATTTTCCTTCCGGTCCCTCCATCCTCACATCCGGAGCACTCACATCTACCTTGGGCCCGGAAATGTCCACATCAGGCTTGGGCAGGTTCATGTCCACCTCTGGGCCCTCCGCTCTGAACCCTGGCACGCCGAACTTGGGCATTTTCATCTTGGGCATCTTCAGGTGCCATTCTGGGCCATGAGCATCCACGTCGGGGGCATTAATGTCCACCTGGGGGCCTTTCAGCTCCCCTTCAAGTTTTGGTGCCGATACGTCGTACCCTCCTTTCACCGAGGGGCCTTTCAGGTGCAGATCGACATCTGGCATGGAGACCTTTGGCGTCTTGACACTCACTTCAGGCAGCTTAACATCAGGGCCTTTCAGCTTGCCCCCCAGGCCTCCTACACTGACACCGGGAGCCTCCACGTTGACCTTGGGCCCCGTAATGCTGACATCTCCTTTGGGTAGATGGACGTCTACCTCTGGGCCTTCCCCTTGGACTCCCGGAGTGCCGAACTTGGGCATTTTCATCTTGGGCATTTTCAGGTTCCACTCTGGGCCATGGAGTTCCACATCTGGGGCACGGGCATCCACTTTGGGGCCTTTGACATCCACTTCGGGGACTTTGACTTTGCCTTCGACTTTGGGGAGCGTGACATCTACACCCCCTTTCCCTTTAGGGGCAGCCACCTTTAAGTCGACATCTGCCATGGAGATGCTGCAGGTTCCCATCTTCCCAGAAGGGCTGCTCAGCTTGGGTCCTGCCAGGGTCCCCTCTAGGCTGGGCGACTCTATGTCCACTTTGGAGCCTTTAACTGCCACTTGAGGGCCTTTGACATCGCCTTGCATTCCCGGAGCGGAAACCTTAACGTCTCCTCTCAGTTTGGAGGACCCCAGGCTCAGATCCACGTCCTGCATGGAGATTTTGGGTTTCTGAATAATCATTTCGGGAGTCTTGACTTTAGTGCCCTTCAGCTTCCCTTCCAGCCCGCCCGTAGCAACCTCGGGCAGGCTGACGCCCCCCGAGACCCCAGGAAGTGTCACGTCAATCCCAGTTCCCTCCCCCTTAGGGCCTGACACAGAGAATTTGGGCGCTTTCATCTCGGGCATGGTGAGTTTGCCTCCAGGCCCGTGAAGGTCAACATCAGGGCCTTGACCTTGCACATGGGGGCCGGGGATGGTGCCCTTGACTTTGGGAGCAGAGATGTCCACCTCGACGCTCCCCTGGGGCTTGGCACCTTTCAGGCCTCTGTCTCCCTCAAAGGACGGCCCAGTGATTCGGGGGCCCTGCAGCTTCCCCTGAGGCCCCTGAGCCGTGGCACCGGCAGCTGCAGAAACATACCACCCTGCCTCCGGGGCCTGGGGCTGGGGCCCCGTGGAGACACCAAATTTTGGCATCTTCATGGTGGGAATTTTAATTTTCCCATTACTGTCACTCTCCAGAGATGGGCCCTGAACCTCTACCGCCCCACCACCAAGAGAAGACGAAACGCCCACTCCTGGACCCTGGGCCCCCCCTCTGCCGCCCAAGTCCAAGCCCTTGGCGCTGACTCTGGTGTCTGGGCTTCCCACCTTGATCCCGGGCACGGAGACCTGCAGCTTCGAGTGGCCAGCCCCGTGGAGCTCTGGTCCCGAAGCAGCCATGGCGCCGGCTCGCACGTCCACAGCCCCCGGGCCCGAGGGCAGTCGGATCACCGTCTTCCCAGACTGGGTCTCCACGTCCACAGTGGAGATTTCGGTTAGCTCGTGCCGTGGGATCTTGACCTTGAACTCAGGGCTGCTGATGTCGATGTCCTTGGCTCCTTCCCGGCCCGTCACATCCACAGTGTAGGCCGTGACCCTCCTGGTCACCGTGATGGTGCGGCTCTGGGTCTCCCCGGGGTCGCCTTCCACTCCGTCCTCCGACTTCAGCCGGGGCTTGATCTTGGTGGCATAGATGCGCTGGTACTCCTCGTCATCCCCGCTCTGCAGAGAGACATGCCCGGCAGAGGTTGCAACGGAGTCTGCCCGCGTTCCCGACGCCCGGCCGCAGCCCAGCCCTTTCCCAGAGGAGCCGGGACCGAAACAGGGGTCCGCGGAGCCTCCCGGGGCAGAGCACGGAGGGCTGGCGGCCACATCGCAGGAGGAAGACAGATTACGTGGGGAAACTCCGGGAAGCCAAGGCCACGGGGCGACGAGGCTGCAGGCGACTGGACTGCCCGGTCTGGGAGGAGGAATTACCATCAGTTCTGGACTCCAATCGGCCAGCCACATACCCAGGATGCCTCCGGGCGAGCAGCTCTGCACTGACTTAACCCTAAGGCTCTCAACTCTTTTTTTTTTTTAATTATTAATTTCAGAGAGGAAGGGAGAAGGAGAGAGAAACATCAATGATGGAAGATTATTATCACTGACTGCCTCCTGCACGCCCCACAATGGAGACCAGGCCCACAACCCAGGCATGTGCCCTTGACCAGAATCGAACCTGTGACCCTTCAGTCCGCAGGCCGACACTCTCTCCACTGAACCAAACTGGCTAGCTCGGCTCTCAACTCTTAACTCCCTGGTGTGTTTGTTTAAGCAGGAGGGGGACTTCCTGGGAGCGGCTGTGCTTGGGCGAACTCCCCCTGCAAGCACCCCTTCTTTGTTACATAAACAAGCCGTCAGAAGGAGCAGGGAATCGTCCCTCAGGCACTTTGCGGCCCAGCTTCTGGCTCACAGGTGAGTCCAGGCCTCCGGAAGCAGACAGAGGTTCTGTGAGCGCTGGCCGGCATCATCCCAGGCACCGAGCGGTCGCCGTTGGATTCCCGGTCAGGCTGTCAATCCCCAGTAGGAGGCGTGCAGGAGGCAGCCGATGGTTGTTTCTCTCTCTTTCCATCCCCCTTCCTCTCTCTCTAAAATCAATTAAAAAAAAACAAAAAACATATTTAGAAAAGAAAAGGAAAGGAAAATGTTCTGTGAGACAGACCCGAAAGTCATTTCAAAGGTTCTGGCGCAGCGTTGGGAACCCAGCAGCATGAGCAGGTTCCCAGGCCGTGGCACTCAGGACAGACAGACACCTAGAGGCCACATCCGCCACGGGCCACACGTGGAACAACAGGGACAACCAGGCCGACTCCGCAGAGGGCAGAGGGGTGAACTCAGGAGAAGGGATGGCCCGAGGCCCCGCAGGCAGGCAGCGGCCTCGGGAAGGGGGACCGGCGGGCGGCGGGCGGCGGGCGGCGGGCGCCGGCGGGCACTCACCAGAACCACCTCAGAGGTGCGGGAGCTGAAGACCTCGTGCGTCCAGGTCTGGCCGGGCTCCGGGGAGCGGTCCCCCTTGCGGTGCAGCTTCAGGCCCACCGTGTGGTGGCCCATGGTGCTCAGCAGCTGCGTCACCTCGCCCGACTGCAGGTTGTCGAAGTAGATGGTGGCGCCCACAATCTGGTCCCCTGAGCCGGAGGAACAGGAAGCGGGTCTCAGGAAAGCCACACACACACATACATATTTCATGCAAGGCAGGCGTGGCAGTGCCCACCGTCCAGGGCTTAGACCGGCCAGCTGATCGCCCAAGTGTAGCAAGAGCTCCCGAGGACTGGGAGCGAGTGACGGACACAGGGTGGGCGAGAGAAGGCTGGGCTTGGGTACTGGCCATCCTGCTGGCACTGGGACCAGACCTTCCATTGCCACGTGCCCACTGCTGCTTGCCCCCTGCCCTTCCCTCCCCCGCCCACGCCCGCCCCCGAGGACTCACCCTCCTTGACCACGCCGGTGCGGGCCGCGGGCGAGTTCTGCACGACCTCCTGCACGAAGACGCCGTCATCTGTCTGGGCGATGGTCAGCCCGTGCGAGCCGCTGCCCTGCCAGTTGGGCAGCAGCAGCTCCCGCGTGGTCTCCTCCTCCTTCTCCATCTGGGACGAGGGGAGGGAGCGAGCTCAAGACCGGGGGCGCCAGGCACGGCGGTGAGGGGCGAGGAGGCCGGGGGTCGTGGGTGGGTGAGCTCCCGGGGCCAGAAGCACCGGCTGCCAAGTGCCCCCCGAGCCCCACCCCCCGGTGCCACCCAGGGGTCTCCGCACCCCCACCCCCACCCCACCCCCGCCGCCTCCTCACCACCCCGTCCTGCTGACCTTTTGCAGGACTCGTTCAGGAGCGAAGGCCTTGCCAGGAGCCCGCCCCTCCTTCCGGTCCCCTCCTCAGTCCTCTCCTCTCCTCTCCTCGGTCCTCTGCTCAGTCTCTCTCGGAGTCTCGGTCACACAGCCTAGGGGAGAGTTCACAATGAGGCTCGAACCCCGGCCAGCGGCCACAGGCGATGATATTCTGTGCCCCAGGCTGGACCCTCGCTGCCGCCCACCGTCCATTCCCTCCAGACGTGACTCAGCCTGGAAGCCAGGGGTGGGGCTCGGAGGCCAGACCCAGAGTCAGAGCCGGCTCTGCACGCTCCCCGAGGGCGCCCTGGCCAAGCCCCTGCGCCTCTCCGCCCCCCCCCCCCCCCCCCGCCCACGGTGAGGCGTGAGCCGGCGAGGCGCGGCGATGAAGGAAGTGGGTGAGGACGGAGGAGAGAGCGTGTGTGAAGCTCTGCGCACAGGACCCCGGACAGACACCAGCCTCAGGAGGGGACGCCACGGCCCCAACCGGCAGGTGGGAAGAGTGACAGTCACAGGCCGACTGCTCCGGGTCCACAGTAAGGAAGCAAGTCTGCCTGGGCTCAGACCCAAATCTGTACCCCCTTCCCCGGCACCCTGTCCCTCCAGGCACCCTGTCCCTCCCGGCACCCTGTCCCTCCCAGCACCCTGTCCCCTGTCTGTGCCCCACCCCCGGCCCCTGTCCCCCCAGCACCCTGTCCTCCCTGGATCCTGGCCCCCCGCACCCTCTCCTCCCCGGATCCTGGCCTTCCGCACCCTGTCCTCCCCAGATCCTGGCCCCTCACACCCTGTCCTCCCCGGATCCTGGCCCCTCACACCCTGTCCTACCCGGATCCTGGCCCCCCGCACCCTGTCCTCCCCAGATCCTGGCCCCTCACACCCTGTCCTACCCGGATCCTGGCCCCCCGCACCCTGTCCTCCCCAGATCCTGGCCCCCCGCACCCTGTCCTCCCCGGATCCTGGCCCCCGCACCCTGTCCTCCCCGGATCCTGGCCCCCGGCACCCTGTCCTCCCCGGATCCTGGCCCCCCGGCACCCTGTCCTCCCCGGATCCTGGCCCCCGGCACCCTGTCCTACCCGGATCCTGGCCCCCGCACCCTGTCCTCCCCGGATCCTGGCCCCCCGCACCCTGTCCTCCCCGGATCCTGGCCCCCCGGCACCCTGTCCTACCAGGCTGCAGCTCTAACCTGCAGACACTCCTGTGGCCCAGCACCGGGGGCACCGGCAGGCCGGGGAGCAGGGTGTGGGGACAGTGACTCTGGGCCTTCCTGTCCAGCTCAGTCCTCAGGACCAGGGGCCCTCGCCCTCGCCCTCGCCCTCGCCCTCGCCCTCGCCGGCGGGACTGAGGCCTGGCCGGGAGCAGCCGGACAAAGGAGCCCGGCCCCAGGCGCTGGCCCGGCCCCAGAGGCTGGAGTCCAGCTGCGTGGCCGCGGAGGGTGAGTCAGGCTGCTGCTGCCCACGCCGGGCAGGGCCAGGCCCAGGTGCTGGCACGGAGACCCGCCCCGCGCGCAGCCAGGAGCGGCAGCAGCAGAGGGGCCCGGAGAAGGCCCCGGGCACGGCCACAGCCCACAGGCGCCCACAGGAAACGGGCGTCTGTGTCCCCGCAGCAGGTCCGTGTGACGGGGGAGGGTGTCAGCCACGGAGCACCCGCCCAGCACCCCGCCCCGCAGCTGTGCACCCAGGAATGAGTCAGCCGCCGATAAAGGTGCGCCTGCTGCCCGGGCCACAGGCGCAGCGGGCAGAAGGGTCCCGGGTTCGATTCCGGCCAAGGGCACAGGCCCAGGTGGCAGGCTCGACCCCCGGCCCGCTCAAGGCCCGTGTGGGAGACAACCAGTAGATGTGTCCCTCTCACACCGATGTTTCTCTCTCCCCCCCTCCCTTCCACGCTCCCCAAAAATCCCTGGAAAAACACCCGCGGGTGAGGACCAACAAAAATAAAGACGGAGGTGCGCACGCCCCACAGTGCCCGTCGCCCACTCACTGCTGACCCGCTCACACTTGCTCAGCGCGCTCCGCGCCAGACCTGGAGGTCTGGGAGACGCAGTCCCCGTCCCGGATATAAATCATGAGCCAGGTGCTCTGGGTGTGCCCAGTTCAGAATGTTCCGGAGGCCTGGGAGACTTGGGGTGGGGATGAAACAAAAATAGGGTCCTGACGGCGTAGTTTGCCTCTGAGAAACGGGATTGCTCGTGGGCATTCGAGGGCACTCGGCCGTTCCAGTGTCGGGCAGATCACAGCCTGGGGGGGGGGCCAACTTCATGGACCCAAGTGCCCCCATCGCCTGAACTCACACCTGCGGTTTGTGGCTGGGAGCCGAGCCGTGCAGGGGGGCCACACCCCCTCCCTGAGGGCAGAGGAGCCTGAAACAGCAGAGCTGGAGCCTCAATGGCGCCCGCCCGTTCCTGCCCCCTCCCTACCCTCCCCCCACCCCCATCCAGGACTAAGAAGCCAGCCCTGGACAGACAAGCACCCGGCAGGGTGGGGAGCTGCCCGCCTGCAGGCCCTCAGGCCTCAGATCCCTGCAGCACCGACGCCTGGCACCCCGACTTCCTCCTTGGGCGGCCCCACCCTCAGCCTCGCATCCTGGTGCTGAGCCAGCAGCAGGTGAGGGGGGAGCGCCAGCTCAGCCGCCCGCATCTCGCCCCACCCTCCCCGCTTCCCCGATGAGTCACCGCGGCCACAGCGGCTCCAAACATGCGAAGGGTCACACCTAAACGCCACCCGGCAGTGCTTCCGGGCCAGACCCGGGCTCCAATGGGCACGGCCGTGGCTTCCCTGCCAGCTCCTCAGACGGAGCCCCAGGCCGGTCAGGGCCCTGCACACAGCCGGGAGGGCCTGCGCCAGGCCTGGACGCGGAGGGGGAAGGCCCCCCGGGGAGAGAAAGGCCCACGGCCGTGAGAACGGGAGGCCTCGCCTGCCACCCTGCTGCCGGGCTCGGCCGCGTGCTGGCACCGCCGGGAAGGACCCCCCTCCTGATATGGGCCATGAGGACGGCTGGCAGGGGTGCTGGCAGGGGCCTGGAGGCCCCGTGGCCAGGGCTGTTCTCTGCATCTGGGCCCCAGCCCTCGGCTCCCCCACCCCAGAGCCTGCGCCCAGGGCAGCTGGCCCTCCCTCCGCCCACTGGAGCCCAGGGGAGCCGGCCACCCCCCGGCGCCACCCGGAATTCTGTACGTCCAGCCAAGGTCACAGCCTTTGGAGCTGTGCTGGCCAACATGCTGGCCACGTGGGGTGCTTACATTTAAATGAATGGAATTCAATGTAAATTTAGTTCCTGGCCCTGGCTGGTGGCTCAGTTGGTTGGAGCTCTGCCTGGGTTCAATTCCCATTCAGGGCATTTCCAGAGGCTGTAGGTTCGATCCCCGGTTGGGGAAGCAACGGATCAACATTTCTATCTATCTCCCTCTCTCTAAAAAACCAATAAAAACATGTCCTTAGGCCCTCGCCTGTGTGACTCAGTGGATAGAGCGTCAGCCTGCGGACTCAAGGATCCCAGGTTCGATTCTGGTCAAGGGCATGTACCTTGGTTGCAGGCTCCTCCCTGGTGGGGGGCTGGGGGGTGGAGTTTGGGGAGGAAGGGGCTCTGTTCCCGGGGGGGCGGGGAGAGGATAATATATATATTATTGGAGAGGATTAAAAAAAAATCCACAAACATATCCTCAGGTAAGGATTTAAAAAACTAAAAAAAAAAAAAAATTGCTGGGTCAATGTGGCCCAGTGGTTGAGCGTCGACCTATGAACCAGAAGGTGGAGGGTCAGGGTCTGATTCCTATTCAGGGCACTTGCCCGGGTTTCAGGCTGGGTCCCCAGTAGGGGGCGTGCACCGGAGGCAGCCGATCGATGAATCTCTCTCATCACTGATGTTCTATCTCTTGATTTCAGAGAGGAAGGGAAAAAGAGAATCACTGATTGGCTGCCTCCTGCACGTCCCCCACTGGGGATGGAGCCCACAACCTGGGCGTCAAACCATGGTGCCCCGACCAGGACCCACACCCTGCCCTCCTGGCTCACAGGGGACCCTCAACCATCGACCATGCCGCTGGGCAATAAAAACATTTTGTTTGTTTGTTTAGTTTGCTGGTTGCGTGAGCCACATTTCAAAGCTTAACAGACACCATGGGGGCAGACAGAGAGCATCTCCACCTGCAAACAGGTCCCAGCGGGCCTGCTACCCCCCACGGGGAAGTGAGGAGGGGGCGAGCATGGGGGACGCCGGGGCCCTTGCCCAGGGCCTGCTAGCTGCCCCCTGCCCGCGCCCCTCCACCTGAGGCCGCCTCGCGGGGCCTAGTGATGGGCAGCAGCCGGAGTGGGACTAGAAGGCAGGGGCCGCCAGCAGGGCAGAGAGGGAGATGGCGAGGCCACTCCGCTAAGGCCGAGAGGACACAGGTCTGAGACCCCGGGACAGCGTGCAATTCCCGCCAGAGACAGCGGAGAACGAGGCGCCTGTCCACGCGAAACCTCCGAGGGGCTGTGCAGAGCAGGCCTGCGCGCCTGGGCCCGGGCCACCCTGGAGGGGGGCTCCTCGCCCTGGGCAGGGGTTCCCCCAGGTGACCCAGAGGCGCATCCTCTCCCCGCCCCCCGGGAACACAGCCCCTCCCTCCCCGAAGCCCATGGGAGGGGCCACAGGCAGCTGGGCTCCGGAAACAGGTGGGGCTGGAACGTGCCAAGATGACAGGGACCGCCAGAACCGGCGTGGCTCAGAGGACAGAGCGTCGGCCTGCGGGCTGGGGACCCAGGCTGATTCTGGTCAAGGGCATGTGCCTTGGTTTCGGGCACATCCCCAGTAGGGGGTGTGCAGGAGGCGGCTGATTGATGCTTCTCTATCCCTCTCCCTTCCTCTCAGTAAAAAAATCAATAATATATGTGTATATTTTTTTAAAGATGACCGGGACGCATACACACCCCCGAGGGACTGGCCCTGGGCCTCCGGGCCTCTGTGCCCCAAACCTGAAGACATACAGGCCAGAGAGGCACCCCCCTGCCCAGCCCCCAGCGCCGGAGAGATGGCATCGAGGGAGAGCGCACACACCGGCCACGGAGAGGACGTCACCGCAATGCGGCTCCCTCCGCCCGGGGCGACCACCACACACACAGGCCGGGAGGGCAGGCCCGGCCCCGAGCGTGACTCACCGCCAGAGGCAGAGGGACGCCAGAGGGGAAGCCCCCGCAGGAATCGCAGGACCGAGATCCCCGTCCAGAGAGGGACACACCCAGGGCCCCCTCCCTGCCGCTCACCAGCCACCACAGAGGAAGCGAGAGCTCCCGCCGGACACCGGCTGTTCCACGCCCGGGGCCGTTCCGTCCCCAAATAACTCCCCATTAAAAATTCATCACCGCCCGGGGCAGGGGACTGGCCCCGGCAGAGACGGTGGAAATGCACGCGCCGCCGCCCCTTACATACATACACACACACGTACACACACACACACGTACACACACACAGAGAGACGCACACATACACACACACACAGAGACGCACACATACATACACACATATATACACACACACACACAGACACACACATACACACAGACACACACAGACAGACACACACATACACAGAGACACACACATACACAGATGCACACACATACACACACAGACACACAGACACACACAGACAGACACACACAGACACACACATACACACACACATACACACACATACACAGAGACGCACACACACACACACAGAGACACACACACAGACGCACATACACACAGACACACACAGACGCACACATACATACACACACACAGACGCACACATACATACACACATATATACACACACACAGAGACACACACACAGAGAGACGCACACATACATACACACACATATATACACACAGAGAGACACACACACAGACGCGCACACACATACACACACACATATATACACACAGAGACACACACAGAGACACACACATATACACACACATATATATACACACACGCAAACATACACACAGAGACACACACATACACACAGACGCACACATACATACACACACATACACACACAAACATACATACACACAAACATACATACACACAGAGACACACACACACACACACACACACACACCCTGAGCAACCACAGAGGACTGTGCAGGGGAGACCACAGAGACAGAAAGCTGCACCGGAGGTGGGTGAGGACCAGGGACACGCCCACAGGAAGATGGGCCTCACCTGGTCCAGCGAGCCCTACACCCCCAGTGCGCACGTCCAGGCGTCCGGCGCCCGTCCAGGCGTCCCGGAGCCCGTCCAGGCGTCCGGCGCCCGTCCAGGCGTCCGGCACCCGTCCAGGCGTCCCGGAGCCCGTCCAGGCGTCCCGGAGCCCGTCCAGGCGTCCGGAGCCCGTCCAGGTGACCGGAGCCCGTCCAGGCGTCCCGGAGCCCGCCCAGGCGTCCGGAGCCCGTCCAGGTGACCGGAGCCCGTCCAGGCGTCCGGAGCCTGTCCAGGCGTCCAGGCGTCCGGAGCCCGTCCAGGCGTCCCGGAGCCCGTCCAGGTGACCGGAGCCCGTCCAGGCGTCCCGGAGCCCGTCCAGGCGTCCGGAGCCCGTCCAGGCGTCCGGAGCCCGGGGTCGGAGGGGTCTTCTGACCAGGAGTCTAGGCGAGGCTGCCCGAGGCCCAGCTCACCCGCACACTGTCCTGGGCCCCGGGTCAAGGCCAAGTGAACCTTCCCTTCCCAGGACCCACAGAGGCAGCGCGGAGGGCGAGGCACATTCCCCACCAGGAGGAATGCAGACCCGCCGCCCAGGGGCACCGGGAGGGCCAGCGGGTTCTGGGCGGGACACCAGGGGGTACTCTCCGCTTGAATGGGGTGTGTGCTGGGGGATGGAGTCACGGGGAGAATTACACATTCACCAGGGACACGTTCGGAGAAGACACACAAGGACGTGTGCACACCCAGCACACGGACATGCTCTCAGCCCCATTCCCTGTTCTCTTTCTTAATAACTCAATTTTATTTTATTTTTCAAATATTTTTTGGGGGGAGGTGGTTATACATTTTTCTTTATTGCAGAGAGGAAGGGAGAGGGGGAGAGAAACATCCATCAGCTGCCTCCTGCACCTCCTACTGAGGATCCAGCCTGGCATGTGCCCTGACCTGGAATCCAACCCATGACCTCACAGCCCATGGGACGATGTTCAGCCAACTGAGCCGCCCCAGCCGGGCCCCATCCCGCATTCTGAGCAGCCCAGAGCCCGTGCCTTCACCCACCACAGCCACGCCTGTCAGAGCAGGCCCAGGCAGCCCCCTGGTCACTCTGCCCGGCTCTCTGCCTACCTCCCCTCCCCCCCCCTGCACCGGCCTTTCTCCCTGATGCCTGGGCCACAACCCTCTCCCACTCCCACCCCACTCTGGGCTCCACCGTGACTGCCAGGGTGTCCCCGCCTCCCCAGCCCCAGGCCTTCCCCCGCCCCCTCCCCTGGCCACTTCCCCGGGGAGCTCCCAGTTACCGCTTCCAGGGGAAGGAGCTCCCCTCGTCCTCCCCTGACCAAGAGGGGCGCCCCCCGCCCCCCGTCCTGACAGCACTGCCTTCTCCAGCAGGTCTCACGCCCGGCCCAGAGCCAGCGAAGGCGGGGCCTCCATTACAGCCTGGGGGCTGCCCCCTGGCCCCATGGGCACCCAGACCATAGCCCCCCACCGATGCCCAGCTCGCCACCCAGTGGCCGGGCCAGGCCACTGCAGGGCGTTTGGCTGCTGAAGAGCTGCCCCCAGCCCAGCAGGACGTGCAGCGGACTCAGCTCCAGCACTTCCCCTTCCCCTGGAACCTCCGCTCGGGCCCCGGGACGGGGCAGGATGCCCCTCCCGGCCCCAGCGCAGCGCGCTCAGCCTCGCTCCCAGGTCCGTCCTCGCCGTCCCCGGCCCCCCCCCCCCCCCCGGGCTCAGACACCAGCTCCAGGGTCCAGAACTGTCCCTGACGGAGAAAGTCACTTCCGTCCCCACCTGCAGCCCCTGCGGCTCTGCAGTCACCGGTCCCAGCCCCACCAGCCACAGGCACACCCAGCGATGACACACCCAGGCCCACCGGGAGGGAGCCTCTCGCAGGTCACAGGGGCTCCCCGGGCCGGGACAGGGCAGACACAGGGACAGGACACCGTGAAGCCTGAGCCCTGGCCCCGACCCCCAGGCCCACAGGCCCCATGGGAACCCCGGCCCCAGAGCCACACTCCGGCTGAGCCCAGCGCGGTCCCCCCTCGGCCCCCCACCCCCCTGCAGCCGGCATGGAGGTCCGGCAATGGCAGCTCCCGCGTGAAGCGTGGGAACAAAGAGCAGAGGCCGGACCCTGCTGCTGGGACTGTCCCTCTCCAGCGGCCACCTCCCTTCCACGCTGCCCCGCGCCTGGGAGGGAAACTCGGGGGGGGGCTGGGGCTGGGGCGGGGGGAGCCAGCTCTCCCAGTCTGCCCCTTTGTCTGTCCCCAGGCGGTTCCCAAGTTCTGAGGAGGGTGGTGACCACACCCCACGCCCCACACACTCCTCCACCCCCACAGCTCCGCCTGAACCCCTCAAACCAGCTCCTCAGGCTCTGCGGGCGCGCTCTGCCAGGCCGGGCAGCCAACTCCACGCTGAGCCAGAGAACCCAGCCTGGCACTCCACCCAGGGGACCCCCAGCTCATTGCCTGCCCGTGGCCGGGCTGGCCTCCGCCCTCTCAGCCCCCCCCCACCCTGGCTCTGAACCCCGCACCCTGAGCGAGGCCAGGTGGCCAGAAGCCTCAGCTCTGCGGGGGCAGCTCTCCAGGGGCGCCCGGAGCTGGACCCTCGAATCCAGCGGTGGGACTCGGCCTGAGCAGCACAAGCTGGCTGCCTGGTGGCCGGTTCTCGGACTAATGTCCCTGGGCAGAGCCTCCAGGTCAGGGCTCCGACCTCACGCCCTCTGCCCGCCCGGCCCTCAGGGTCCCAGGTCCTCTCCCGCCCGCCCTCACCCCCCCAGCAAGGAGGTAACCCCTAGCCTGGGCTCCCTCTATCTCCACCCTGCACACACCCCTGCCAGGGCGGCCCAGCCCCTCATCCCGGTGCGGGAAGAGGGACGCTTCCCCATTCAGCTTTGGAAAGGAAGTGAGGGCCACACCCTGCCAGGGTTCCCCGATGGCGGGCGAGAGGAGAGGGGCTGGAAGCCCAATCCACTCCCCCAATTTGGACCCAGCACCCGCGTGGAGGCCCTGGCATGCCTCCCGAGGCACCTTCAAGCTCCCCCTCTAGCCCCCCACCCTCCCCTCCCTGGCCTCACCTATCCCCACAGACCCCAATGCAGCACTGCACCCGCAAAGTCAGCGCGGCCCTGGCCCCGCGGGGCTGTCCCGGGACATGTGACCTGCAACAGGAGCTGGGCTCTAACTCAGGAAACTTCCAAAACTTATTACCGGGAGCCCCAGGCTGCGCTGGGGACCTCGGTCAATAGCTTTCCCCAAAAAACTCCAGGCAATCCTCTAAGGACCCGGTTCCCGGGAGGGTCCGCCCTGCCTTCCCGGCCCAGTCCTCGCAGGGCACAGGCCCCCCCTGGCCCGGGCGCCTCGCGGCCACACCCAGAACCAGCACATGCGGCTCCATTCTCTGTGGTCACCCCGGGGACTCCGGCCAGTCAGAGCTGGGGTGCCCTGTGTGCCCACTGCGCCCCCTCCCACGCACGGGCCCTGCCCGCCGCGCGCAGACCGGCGCGTCCCTCCCGCCCGCCAGGCCGCCCCCCAGTCCCCCGCCCTGGCCCCGCGGGGGCGCCCAGCCCGGGCAGGCCGGGCCCTCGCCCTCCGGTCCCGCACGGGGAGCCTTACATAACCCGGGCGTCCACCCCGCAGCGCCCCGCCGCCGCTCCCGGCCGGGAACCCCGGAGCCGCCGCGGGCGCAGGGCTGCAGAGCGCGGCCCCCTGCGCCCGGCCGCCGCTCCCCCGGCCCCCCCGGCCCCTCGCCGCTCCCCGGGCTCTGGTTTGAATTAGCGGCGGCTCCAGCCTCACATTCCTCAGCCCTGGCGCCCGGCCAGGCGCAGGGCGGGGGCCGCCCGGACGGCTGGGGTGGGCTAGGGGAGCGCCGCCTCCGGGGAAGGGGCGGTCCCGAGGCCGCGCCGCCCGCACCCCCGCCCGCCCGCCCACCCGGCGCAGGAATCTCCCCGGTCACCCCCACCCCCACCCGGCCCCGGCCCCGGCCCCGGCCCGCGGGCGGCGGCGAACTCAGTCCGCGGCCCGGGAGAGGAGTGCCCGGCGCCGGAGCGGAGGGGCGCAGGGCGGGGCGCCGGAGGGGCTCGGGGCGGCCCGGAGCGGAGGCCCAGAGGCGGGAGGACACGGCTGGGTGGGGCCGGGAGGACTGGGGACTCGGGAGTTCCCGGCGGCGGAGTGTGGGGACGGGGAGGGGCGGCGGGGGGTCGCCCCCTCGGGAACGTCCCCCGTCCGTCCGTCCACGCGGATGGGACAGGAGCGCAGGGCGCGCAGGGCCACCGCCCCGGGGAGCGGGCGGGGGCCGGGGCGCGGCGCAGCGGGGCCCCCAGCCCGCCCTCCGGAGCCACGCGGGCCCGAGCGATGCTTCGGAGCGACTCTCCAACTTCGCCCAACTCGCACCCCAACTCCGGCGCGGCCCGGGCGCTGCCTCGCTCGTTCCAAACCGGGGATCCTCCCCGCGGCGCCCCCAGAGCGCCTCGCCGGAGCCCGGCCCCTCCCCTCCGGGCTCCGGGTCAGCGGCCCCCCCACCCCCGGCCGCGGGGCGCGGGGCGCGGGCCCTACCTGCGCGCTCGGCACCGAAGCCCAGCGGGGCGCGGGCCCGCGGTCTCGGGCGGCGGCGGCGTCGAGCCCCGGGCGGGCGGGGCGGGTCCGGCAGGCGGAGGTGCAGTCCCCGCGGCGGAGCTGCTGCGAGTGGCCGGGCCCCCGTGCGAGGAGGCGGCTCTTGAACTCGCGGGGCGGCGGGCGGGTCTGCCTGGGCCGCGGAGGGCGGGGCCGGGCGGGGCCCGCGCGGGGCTGGGACGAGCGCGCGGGGCGGGCTCGGGAGGGGCCGGAGGGGCTGCGGCGGGGGCGGGGGCGGGCGCGGGGAGAGGGGGAGACGGGGGATCGGGGGCGCGTGTCCGCGGTGCCGCCCTGCCCACCCGCCCCCTGGCCCGGCCGCGGCCTGGACTTCCCACCGACGGGGGCAAAGGAAGCCGCCGCGGGTCCCCGAGGCCGCCCGTCCCGGGAACCGGGAACCAGACCGTTTTCCACGAAGGACCCAGGGGCTCCTTCCCAAAGCGGCCGGGGCTGGGGCGTCCAGCCGGACACTGGCCTTTGGGGTTCTTTCTCAGCACCGGCCGCTGCCCTGCAGAGCCCAGGCCCGTCGTTTGGTTCCCGAGCTCCATGCACCCCCTTCCCTCTTTCGGGGGCCCCCAGCCCCTCCCCCCAGGACCGGCCTGGAACCGGGTCCCGGGCGCTCACCGCCGCGCAGCGATGCGGGGGACCGGCCTGCAGCCCTCGGAGGCGCCGCCCGCCGCCCACCTGCCCGGACCCCGAGGCCACCGAGCTCCGCACGTCCCCTCCCTGCCCGGCCCTCTCGGACCCTGTCCCGGCCCCTCCCCCACTCCCGCCGGCAGGACGCTTTGTTTCCACGTTTACAGCCACTTCCCACAGCCGCTTCCAAGCGCATGGAGGTTTTATTAAATGCTTAATGATGGGGTGCGGGGGCCTTCTGGCTACACACGCCCCCTTGCACACCCCCGTTCGCTTCTCCCCCATGAATCCACTATGCTCCCTCCCGGAATGGCCACCCACCGCCCACACCCAGCCAGCTTCCCTTCCCTCCCCAGTGCTGTGGGGCAGGGAGACCCCAGGCTGGCACCCAGCAGGCCCGGCCTGGGCAGGAGCGCCCTCCTCGCGGGCAAGCTCTGAGTGGGCTGGGGCCGAGCGCAGAGGCCCTGTGCTCTGAAATGGCAAACATGTTTACGGGCTAAAAATACCCGGCAGCCAACTCTGCTGCCAGCCCTGGGGGCTGTGTCCCAGGTCCAGTTACCCACACAGGGTACAGGCCGTGGGGGAGGGAAGAGACAGCAAGAGGAGACACAGGCATGTAGACACTCAGATAATGGGCACAGGAAGGTGGAGACACATGTGCAGACATTCCGACAGGCATCAACATGCAAAGGCACAGAGAGAGAGAAACTTGGACACCAGCATTCTGTTTCCCTGTCTGTGTCTCTGTGTGTGTCTCTGTCTGTCTGTCTGTCTCTCTCTCTCCCTCTCTCTCTGACACACACACATACCCAAATAGTGACTCAAATCCCCAGCCGAGGCAGCCCCACCACACACATCATACAGTCACAGTCACAGCCGGATTTGCTGAGGAATCACCTTCATTTGTTCTGCCCCCCTTCCTAGCACCTACCTTATTTAAAGAAAAAAAAAAATCTAAGCTTTTCAACTTTGATGCTTTTACCAACTAGAAACCGAAAGCTAATTACTTCCTTTACCGATGGCCTATTCGATTTTTCTCTTTCTTTTCACATTTATTCAGCATTTTAAGTATGGGCTGGGAATATTGGCAAAGTGGCCTGTGATGCTTGCTACACGTGAGCTAGTCCACGTTGAGGTGTTTTAAATAAAAATCAACACCTCTTTCGGGTGAAGCATGCATGTAAGCCATGCACCACCGTGAACAAGGCACAGCAGGTCTCCTTCCTCCCTGCTCGCCCTCCTCCCCCCTGCCCAGCGGTGACCACTGAGACAGTTTCCCCAGCGATTTCTAACTTTATGGAATGAATCATCTGCCTCCTTGAAAGTGCAAGTTTCCCAGGTCCTGTAAAACCCCGGAAACGCTCACACCTAGGCCTGCAGAAAGGTGGTGGTGCTGTGACCTGTGCCACACAGACAGAGGCGTGTGCAAAGGCAGGGTGAGGGGAGCTGGCAGGGAGGGGCGGGGCGGGAAAGGAAGAGGAGAGGGTGTGGGAGCTGCGTCCTCACCCCTCACCTCGGCTCGGCCCCCCAGGAGTGAGCAGCCGGGCCTGTGTCCTGGCTGGGCACCAGCCTTCCTGCTCCATTGTTTTATTTGGGCCGCCCTCTGGATCAGCAGGGAAGAAGGCAGGACGGGCTGGTTTGGGGAGCAGGCGGGGCAGAGCGGTGATTACTGAGCAGACTCTTCATTCTTTCGGGGGACTGCTGCAGAGTGGGTGGGGTTCCTGTGACTGGCTCTTACCGCTTCCAGGCTACTAGGTAGAGAGGGGTAACCTTGGCCCCTCAGAAACCCCGTCCCCGCCTGCTGTGACCAGAGTGGGGGTGTGTCCCCCTAGGTCAGCCTATTCAATAGCCCGGGGGGTGAGGGGGAATCTACCCAACAGTTGTGGGGTTTTTTATTCAACAGTTTTCAGCGATGTCATTGAAGACACTCAGGAATTTCTGCCGACCCTATTCTGCCCACTGCCGTAGCCCCACACACACACACCCCCACCCCCAACCCCCGCCCCAGCTACCTGCCGGGTGACTGTGTCTGACTCCGCGCAGGCCCTTCCACGTGTTAGCTCACTTACTCCTCGAGGAGAAAGGGCTTCAGAGAGGGTGTGTGGTTTACCTGCAGGCACACAGCCCTCAGCAGCAGGAGTCAAGCTCCCACTAGCACCGAAGCTCCATGAGGGCCGCGTGTCTCTCTCTGCTGCATGCCGTGCTGAGAGCAGTGCTGCACTTGGTCAGTCAAAAGCATGTTGTGAATGAATGAATGAGTGAGTGAGTGAGTGAATGAGCTACAGGTGCACCTGGCCCTGCGCATGTCCTTTTCACACCAGCATCCTGCCCCTCCGGTTCCCCAGGCTCTCAGTTTCCCCTCCAGCACCCCGCCCCGCAGACTTCTATGCAGCTCGGGCCGGTGCCTCTGGTGTTGGTGCAGGCAGAGAACCTGGCAGGACGGGAGCTCTGCCTGCAGGCCTTCAGGCCAGAGGGACACGGACTCTGCTGTCCCCTTCCCTTGGACTCCGAGTTCCTTGCAGTCCTGTGCTTTGGAGAAGTTGGATGTTATCTGTTCTGTCAGGTCATCTCCACAGCTCCTCACACCCCTCCACACACACACACAGACACACAAAGACACACAGACACACACACAGACACACAAAGACACACAGACACACACACACTGACACACAAAGACACACAGACACACACAGACACACACACAGAGACACACACAGACACACACAGAGACACACACACAGACACACACATTACTTTTTAGTTATAATTTGTCCCCTTGGTCCCCACGTGGCAAAGATCAGCTCTGTCCGCTCTCCGATTCCGTGTCAGAATCAGGGCTCTCCAGGAACCAGGAGGACGGGCGGGCGGCTGGCACTCCCTCTCCCGCTTCAGAGGCAAAGTCCCAGGCCACTGGGCTCCGCAGATGCCCTGGCAGCGCCAGGTGAGTTCCAGGACTCGTCGTCACCGGGATACCCGTTTCTGCACCGGCCGCTCCCTCGGGGTTCCCTCATCTGTACTGCAGTGTCTGTTGAACTTGGACTCCTGTTGCCCAGCAACGCGCCTGTTTTGTTCCTATTATGCTTGTGTGTGTTTCCATAGCAACCACCAAGGGGCGCTCTGCGGGCAGGCCCCGGGCCTGGGGATTCCCCTGCCCTCCCGCTCACCACAGTCCCCCCCTCTGACATCAGCGTACGGAGAACAGAAGCGGGCAGCTCAGAGGAATCGTGGCTTTCAAACGCCCACCCCGGAGGAAGTGCGGAGCAGCCTGCCGCGGGCGCTGTCACATGGACCCTCCCCGCAGAGCCCTGACGGCCAGCCCTCTGGGTGCCATGGGGGACCATCGGATCACAGGACCCACCTCACCCAGCCCTGCCGGAGGGCAGACTCCCTGCCAAGCACCAGCCACTCCACTCACCCCCTCCTCGGCCTCCTCATCTGTCCCTCCCAGCCGCCCTGCAGCCCATGGGGTGACCCCGGACCCAAACATTCCTTCTCCCACATGATCCTCGTCCCATTCAGAACCCGCAGCCAGGTAGCCTCCGGGTCCAGCCCAGCCAGTGCCAGCCTGGGTCTCAGGCCGAGGCTTCAAAAAAGGAGTCCCTGCAGCTCAGAGCAGGCAGCGGAAGCGGCAACTCCCCATTCCGCCTCGCTGAAACCTCCAGAACCGGCAGGCCCGGACACAGGAGGGGCGCGAGGGACAGGGCATGGGCTCTGACAGATTCTGGGAGGAAAAGAGGCAACTAAAGATGGTCAGGGCAAGAGCAGGGAGCAGAGAGGGCTGGGGGGAAGGGGGGGGAGGGCTGGGGGCCAGGCCACTCCGGATGGTTGGGTCCCAAGCCTCAGCGAGAGGCCAGAGGCTGGTGCGTTGTGAGTGTGGGGTGTGCGGGAGGGAGGAAATGACAGGAAGCCGGTCGGGACTAAGGTAAAGAATTGGCCAGACGTGATTGAACGAGGCTGTGTGAGGAGGGAGGGAAGGAGGGAGGGAGGACGGAGAAGAGAAGAGCTTAGAGCTGGGCTGGGACTGGGCCGACTGACTCGTAAACAGCAGCCGAGGGAGGGAGCTGGAATGATGGGAGCAGCCAACGCCCGCCCGCCCGCTCCCTCCCAGCAGGGCCGCGGCCGGGGCCGGGGCCGGGGCCAGGGCGGGTGGGAGGGGCCCGGAGAGGGGAGCACCGGCCTCCGCTCCCCTTTCTGGGACTCTGTCTCTCCCCCACCCTCCCATCTCGGCCTGCCTCTCCCCGTTCCCGGGGGAAGGGGAGCAGCCCGGCTTCCTCGTCCTCTGCTGACAGGCCGCGGGGAAGGAAGGCCTGGCTGCCCGGGGCCTGAGTCACCGCATAGTTGAGGTTCCTGTTACTGGAAGCCTGGCCGCCTCTACACTCTGTGCCCTCTGCCCGCCCAGCCCAGGCCTGGGGTCCGAGGGCTGCCCCTGCCCCTGCCCAGGACTCCCCTTCCCACACTTCCTCCCGGGCAAGGTTGCCTCCAATGCCACCCCCTCCCCGCTGCCCAAACCCAGGAGCTCCGTCCACCATGCTACCCCTGCCTCCCAGGGAAGCACCTCCTGCTGTTCTTAGCGAACGTGACTCAGTGAGTGGCCGCAGGGCTGCAGAGACCAGCTCGTGCCCTGATAAGTCACTTCCCCTCGGGGCTCCTTCCTCCTGGGGGCAGGCCTGCAGCGTGAGGGACACTCTGTGCCTGAGTCAGTGAGATGGGGAGCCCCTCGGGGAGGGGAGAGAGTGGGCAGAAAGGGGTGTGCCTGCTGGCCCCGGGGCTGGCCGCGGGGCACAGGCCTCCACCGCAGGACAGCCCACACCCTGGCAGCCAGTGACTCATCCCAAGAGGCCCACGGGCAGCACCCGGTGGCCCCTGAGTCAGGGGACACAGGGCTCTCCCAGGCACGGCCGGCCATGGCCCCTCCAGGCAGCTTTCCCTCACACCGACCAACCCGGCCCGCAAGGCTCAGGGGCTGAGCGTTGATCTAGGAACCAGGAAGTCCGGGTTCGATTCCTGGTCAGGGCACATGCCAGGTTTTGGGCTTTATTCCCAGTGTGGGGCATGCAAGAGGCAGCTGACCCATGATTCTCTCTCATTGATGTTTCTCTCTCTCCCTCCCCTTCCTCTCTGAGATCAAGGAAAATATTAAAAACAAAGAGCCAGCCCACTTCCTCGATGGATGCCCCAAGCTTCTCAGACTGCCTCCCCGGCCCGCACAGCTGCTCCCCTGCCTCCAGACCCCTCCACCTCCCTCCTCCACTGGCTCCCCTACTCCGCCACGTCCCCGCGGCCACCCCTCGGCTGGGCCACCCCGGCTACCCACACCCGTCCTGGTCCCCGAGAGCCGGCCAGATGATTGCAAAAGGGCTGAGCCAGCAGGAGAGGCCCTCCCTGGCCAGCTGCTCCTGCAGCGGCGGGGAGGGGGCAGCTGGGACCAGAGGGAAGCACATTCCAGGGAGATCCGATCAGAAACAGCTCCGAACCCGGCCTGGCCCGCAGCCCCTGCTCTGCGGCCGCGCCCTTGTTGTAAATAGGGTCCGGGCAGCTGGAATCCCGGGAAACCGGGAGCCGCAGTGGGCGGGGCTGCAGGAGGGCGGGTGTCAGCATGAGAGGCAGCGGGGAACATCTAAGGTCATCAGCGATGGCCTCGCCACTGACCTGGTCCCACCTGCACAAGGAATTCTCTTACAAGAGATGGGAGTGCTGCTGGCCACCACGCCACATCCCGCTCCCCGCCCATCCCCGGGGCCTGGCTCTGGACACCCCGGGAACCACGGCCTCCCCCGGCCTCCCCCGGGAGCTGCGCCAGCCTGGTCAGAGCCGACAGACAGGGGCAGGTGGCCTGGTCTCTCCAACCTCTCAGGGGCCAACACGTTCGCTCCTCAGCATTAGGGGGCTAGGGAAGGGGGTACCCCAGGGTTACACCCAAACATGCAGGACCAAGCACGCTGGGGAAGATGCGGTGTCCGGTGGGTACCCAGTGGGGTGAGCCAGGGAACCCACTGCCACCAGCAAAACCCATCGACGGCGGGCGGAAGGAGGGGTGGGGGAGGGTGCCGGGTTCCGAGGACAGTACCCGTTGCCATGAAAACACAGAAACTCTCAGAAACGCCTGGGTGGGGCCTCCAGAGCACTTCATTCCCCTCCCTTCACATTCTAGACCCCCCCCCCCTGAAAGGGGAAGTGGTGTATTGGGGCACGTAGGCGGAGGGAGGGTCTGGCCCCCCGGGCAGCAGCTGTCCCGCTCTGGTTGCAGCGGGCTGAGCAAAGGCCGCTGTAGGTCTCTCCAGGAAGAACTTGAAAGGCTTCTTTTTAAGCAAGAAGCGCCAACAAAGCCGAAATAAATAGCTGGTCCTCACCCCCGTCTCCCTCCCAGCCACCCCCAGTGGAGGCAGCTCTGCCAAGCCCACTCCCACTCCCACTCCCACCCTGCAAGCCCAAACCCAACACCCACCCAGCTTCCCAGCCTCCCTTTGAGGCGAGGCTCTGCCCAGTAAGAGCCTGAGAGCCTCCCCTCAGCCCGCCCGGCTTCCAGACCACACTCTGCTCAGTCCCCTCGCCTCCCCGAGACCCCAGCTCCTGCGGGCGTGGGCACTAATGGCAGGGATGCCAGCTCCTGGTGGCGCACGGGTGGCACACGGGTGGCACGTGGGAAAGTGGCCCAGCAGTGGGGTGTCCAGGGCCAGCCCGTGCCTCCCACCAGAGCTGGATCGGGGAGGCCGGCTCCCAGGAGCCACTGGGCCCACCAGGATGGGCTCGCAGGGCGGAGGGCGCAGCCAGAGCTCGCAGTGACTGACTCAGGCCTCCGGGGGCAGGGCGGGGCCGCTCAGCTCCAGATGTACTTCTCCTCTTTCCCGCCCCACATCTGCGGCTAGGAACCCCTTTAACCTCTCTTACCTGCCCATCTGGGCAAGGAAGAGGTGCTTCCAGCTCACCCTTTTGGAGGCCAACTGCGAGCCTTCCGGAGGCCACAGCCCCCCTCCCTTCGGGCCTCCCAGCCCACCTCTGCTTGTGGGTGACTGGCCCTCCCCCAAATACAGGCCTGGCCCAACCAACCCCGCCACCCTCAACACCAAACCGCCAGAGCTGGAGGCGCGAGGCAGGAGGTGTGGATGAGTCACTCTTCCTGCAGACTGGGGGGTGGGAGGAGGGCGGGCTAGGAGGCGGGGTCCTAGGCCACAGGGGCTGCCAGGCCTGCTGCTGCCCAGGGCCCGGCTCACCAGGCAGACACGGCCCCTTTCCAGCTGGGCTGCATGCCCGGCCTCTCAGGCCTGCCCTCTCCGGCCTGAACCGTCAGCCCCTGGGAAGACCGAGGGACCAGGAAGGCGGGGAGATTACCCAAGCAGAGCTGGGTGTGGTGGGAACAGGAGTCTGACAGGTTCAGCGAGGCCCCAGCCACCAGCTCAGGGCACAGCCGCATTAGGGCTTTCAGATCCTAAACCCGAGGAGCCAGGGACTCAGATGCAAGACGGGCAGCAAGTCTGGACTGAGAGCAAGAGGAGAGCCAGGAGCAAACGGCAAGAACCGGCCCGTCCTCGCCCAGCCGGATTCCTGACCCGCTGCAGGCCCGGTTCCCAGCTTGGCTAAGCTCTACCCGCAGCCACCAGTCCGCCCAGGACCAGGAAAGGTCTCTCTTCCCCTCCTCAGCCAGGAGCCCGCGCCCCAGGCTCAGAGGGAAAAACACCCGGAAAACCACAACCTCAAACCCGCAGGCGGCCACGCTGTTTCTGCACGTGCTTCAGAACGGGAATCACCTGAGCGGTTAGCTTCATAGGGAGCTCAATGCTCTTCAGAAAAGATCATGGGGAGGGGTGAGGGATGGGACTGTGGGGATGAGGACAAATACGTGATACCTTAATCAATAAAGAAATTTTAAAAATACTTTAAAAGCAGGTATTGTTTTAAATTTACAAATAAAAGTTGTATATATTTAAAAAAAAAAAAAAAAAAAAGTGAGAGAGCAGGGCAAGAATCCCTGCAGAGTAGAAAAATTAAGCTTGCCCCAGCACTGTGGCTCAGTGGATAGACCGAAGGGTCCTGGGTTCAATTCCCGTCAAGGGCACATACCTAGGTTGCAGGCTCCAGGGAGTACAGGAGACAACCAATCGATATTTTTATCTTTCCCACTCTCCCACACTCTAAAAAAAATCAATAGAAAAATACCCTCATTGCCGAAGCTGGTAGAGTGTCGGTCTGCGGACTGAAAGGTCCCAGGTTCCATTCCGGGCAAGAGCATGTACGTTGGTTGGGCACATCCTTGGTAGGGGGTGTGCAAGAGGCAGCTGGTCGATGTTTCCCTCTCATCGACGTTTCTAGCTCTCTATCTCTCTCCCTTCCTCTCTGTAAAAAAATGAATAAAATATATTTAAAAAGAAAAAAAGAAAAAGAAAAATACCCTCATTGAGGATTTTAAAAAATGATGTTGAAAAATATAAATATTAATTTTTTAAAAGTTAAGCTCAGAAGAGAAAAAAACCAACCACTTTGAGCAGGATTACTGGATGACAATTATGTTGCAACAGGGTGTTTGTAGGTTTTAGTGCACGTGTCAAACACAAGGCCCGCGGGCCAAATCCGTCCCGCCAGGCCTTGCAATGTGGCCCGCACCGCGCTGTCATCACTGCACTCTGCTGCGTTTCCATCACAATGACAGTTTATGACTGTTCAGTAAACCATTCGGCCCGCGATTTAGGCTGGATTTTAGATTTTGGCCCCTTCTCTGATTGAGTTCGACACCCCTATTTTAGTGACACCAAAGGGGTTTAAAAAAATCCTGCCTCTACCACTTAAGAAATGTTACCACAGCATCAACCTATGAAACAGGAAGTCACAGTCTGATTCCTGGTGAGGGCACAAGCCCAGGGTGCAGGCTGTCCCGTGTGGGGCGTGCAGGAGGCAGCCAACCAGTGATTCTCTCACACTGATGCTTGTATCTCTCTCCCTCCGACAGCAATAAAAATATATTCTTGAAAAAGGTCATTGTAGACAAGTTGTTAAGCCTCTGACCCCTCGTTAGGAAGCAGGGCCGCCCGGTGACCCACAGCAGGTCAGGGCGGCTGCACAGTCCGTGCCAGACGCCGCTCCTGTTGGCCCCGCACCCAGCGCCTCGCTCACCGGGCACCTGTGCTCCCTCCGCCTGTGGGCATGCTCATTTCACCCTGCGGGGGAATGTGGTCCCCAAGAGCCAGGTGGCCCCAAAGCCCCCTGTCCCGCCCTCCCGGCCACCAGCTGGAAGAGCCACCACAGGAGGCAGGGGAGGAGAGCCAGAGCGAGGCCAGGCCGGCTCCGGAGGCTTCTCCTGGCCGCACTCCCTCCAGAGGCCGCCCCAGAGCAGGCACAGCAGACAGGCTGATGTTCAGTTTCCTTTAATGACCCCAGCTCCCTGGAGGACGGGGCAGGCAGCCGGGCGGCGGCAGATGTTCACTTGAAGATCTTGCCCTGATTGAAGGCTTTGCCCACATGCTGGAAGGCCCCCTCCCAGCAAAAGTACTCTCGCACCAGCGTCTGGGTCTCCGCGCTGCCAGGGTCCAGCTTCCGCCACGTATACGACTCGTAGTCCACCTGCCAGTCCGGACTCAGCTGCGGGGAAGCCAGGTAAGAAGCATGCGGTCAGGTTACCCACCCGGCCTCACACCTGTCCCTCCCGGCTCAGACACGCCATCAGGTCCCACCGCTGGGACATGCTAGCTCCTCTGGGGCCCGTTCCCAGGGGCCGCTCCGGAGGCCCCTCCACGCCTATCGGCCGGGATCAAGGTGTGCCGCGTCCTTCCCGCTACACACGCTCCGCCCCCGCCCGTCCTCACCGGGAAGGCCAGCTCCTGGCCTCGGAAGACCCAGACCCCGGAAATGGAGCTGCTGTTGTTGGTTCCAAAGAGGATGACACTGGCAAAGGCGTTCTTCCTCAGCTTGTCCAACCGCTGGAACATTCCTGAGGAGCGAGAAGAACATTTGGCCTCTGCGATCACATGGCCTCGCCCCCCCCAATCCCAGACCGGCCCGCTCACCAGTGATGAGGTTGCAGCTCATGAAGGTCTGGGTGAGCTCCTCGGGGAAGCGGTACTCGGAGTACCACAGGGACCAGCCGTCCTTATCGAAGTGCTCCCAGAAGTACGGCAGGGCCACCGACAGTGTGTCCTCGTTGGAGTACTTGCGCTTGAATTCGTCCAGCACAAAGGTGCTGCGCGGAGGAAAACATCGGGGTCAGTGTGGACAAGGCCCTTCGAGGCGGCAACGGGAGGCCCCTAAGAAGCCAAGGACACCTCCCTGCACTCCCCACCCCAAGTATGCTCAGCAGGCGGAGGGTGGGACCCCAGGAAGCCGCGCCCAGGAGAGGCACGGCGAGCTGCTGCCCCCTGGTGGGGGCCAGGAGGACATTCTCCCTGGGCCCCCTCCCAGGGCTCTTTTCCATGAGTCACACTGAGCAGGTGACTCAGTGTCTTCCCCCATCACTCAGGCCCTGGGTGACACACTCTAATGCCAGCGAGGTGAAGCAGGGCCCCGCCCCGTCCTGAGTCACTCTGCCCAGAAACCAGCCAGGTGCTGCTGAACCCTCCCTGCAGGTTATCTGCGAAGCATCAGGCACACGGAGCCAGGAATTCCAGCCCCGCCCCCCACTGTTCTTTCTTTTCCAATCCCAGAGCTCAGGCGCCCGAAGAAAACCACCCACAGAGCCAGCAAACAAGACAACTACTATTTCTTACGTTTTGTGAAAAATTCCACGATTTTTCAAAGACGATACAGCTAGTTTTGTGCCTTTACAAATTATTCACTGAATACTACGACATGCTACTGAGAATTCTTTGCAGACGTTTTAATGGCTAAATAACCTCCCACTGCATAAATGGGCCAGGAACCTAGGAAGCCCCTCAGTGAACGTTTAAGTTGGTTCAATGACTCATTGGTATTAATAATGCCACCTATTTCACTCCTTACAGCAAGACCCAGAGTTAGACCTTCCCTCCCTTCACAGAGCTGGTTAAGTGTGTGCCCTGCCCAGCTGCACTGGAGCAAAGCAGACAGCCTATCCTTGAACCCCAGGTCCCAGGTTCCCTCCTGAGCACCAGGAGCCTTTCCCCGTCCACCACCTACAAGATGGGACAGGATGTTTCACACCCTCCTGAGCCATGTTCATTATCCATGACCATAATCCCTCCCACCCGCCCCAGCTCTCAACAGCTCCTGAAAAAGCTAGCTGGAAGCCCTACCAGACCAGAAGTGACTGGACAAATGACGGTCTTCATCTATGAGGCATTACCTCCGTGACACTAAGAGTCCTGGAGAGTCCGGGCCGGCATGGCTCAGTGGTTGAGCCCTGGAGCTATAGCCAGGAGGTCACAGTTGGATTCCCAGGCAGGGCAATGCCCAGTTGGGTTGTGCAGGAGGCAGCCAATCAATGATTTTCTCTCATCATTGAGGCTTCTCTCTCTCCCTTCCTCTCTAAATTAATAACAATCATCTTGGCAGCCAACAAACAGGCATTACAAACACTCCCAAGACATTAAGAACGCAGTTGATTAAAGACTTCAAGCTCACTGCCTGGTTTACTTTCTGCCCAGAGTCAATAGGTGACGATCTCCAGCTAATAATTAAGTGTCTGTATTCCAACAGCCTATGTCATTTGGGTTAGTTATCATCACAGCTCATTTACACACCACAAATCCTGCTCGCTTTTTCCTCTGTTTAGCCATTTCATATAGAAGGAGGACACACACAAATCCTCCCCCTTCAGATCATGGCGATGCTGATCTATCCCACAAGCATAGCCACTGGACTCTATTGGGAGAGGACGTGGCAGTCAAATGGGAGAGTCCTGCTCACCCTGGCTGCCCAGTGCCGGGTTCACAGGAGCCCAAGGGGGTAACCGCCGAGCAGCTGTGCTCGGAGCCCCGGCCCCGAGGACCCTCAGCCACTCCAAGCTCCCGAGTGGGAAGGCAGCGGCTGACCTCCCACCGGCGCAGCGGCTGTGCCCAGCAGAGCACACCCTTCACCCCTCCATCTGCCCCACATCAAAGCCACACGAGACAGGGAGTCAAACCTCGCTGAGAGGACGGCAGGGTGGGCGTGGGCGAGAAAGACACGCCCCTATCGCTTGGAGTCTAACACGCGGGCGAAGACGTGATGACAGCGGAGAGACCTCAATGGCACGACCACAGGACCCTCCGGGCAGAGCCAGCTGGATCGGGCCAGCCCAGACTGCAACCCGCCCCACCTCCACGCCCAAGGCCTGCTGGTCCCATCCCGCAGGAGGCATGCAAGGCATTTTCTCCTTACCTGGGCGGTGACCCTGTACCCCACCCACCCTGCCTCCTACACAGCCCCTAGCACCTGCCCCACGGCCAGCACGTGCCCCTGGCGGCCATCCCCGTAACAAACCCGGATGTGAGATGGAGCTGCCGCCTCTCCGTCTCTCCACCCTGGAATTTTCAAACACGGAGAACTGGGAGGGCACTGGGTGCCCCACGTTTTTACACCAAAAACCTCCCTTTACCATATTCTTTCCTCCAAGACCCCCACATTCACTGAAAAGAGGAAATAAACAAGCATCCCATCTGCTTCCTTCTTCCTGAGGGGCTGAAACCTCCCCTCCCAGCCCCGTTTGGGAAACAATGAGCCAGAGAGGCCCCAGGCAGCGATGGTCGTCACCCCAGTGAGCACGCCACAGGCCGAGGCATCCCAGCAGCCCGCACTCCTGAGCTCCGAGGGTCTGACGAGCACCCCCAAGACAAGTGACTCCACTCCAACTCCGCCTGCCTGCCTGCTTCCTTGCAGAAAGGGAACTCTGAACCCTCAACACTGGTGCATCTAGAATGTCCTTTCTCCTTTCAAAGCTCACCCAACTCTTAAGCTCAGAGCTGCCTTATTTGCCAAGTAAAACAGCCTTTAATTCTGTCTGAATGACCTCCAATCCTGGGCCCAAGCCGTGTAAGGACACACAGGTAAAGGGGCCTCAGGTCCCATGCACCCCGTCCCCACAGCCTCACCTCTTGGGCAGGTGAGCAAAGGGGTCCTTGGCCTTGGGCTCCGCCGCCAGCGCCTGCTCACACTCGTCCATCTCCTCCTCGGGCGCGGGCGCGGCGGCCTTTTTCTCTTCCTTCCGCTCGGCCTGGGGCTTCGGCTTCTCCTCCCGAGGTCCCTTCTCCTTCCGAGGGGCGTCCTTCTTAGGCTGGCTCTCCGCAAACTTCTTAGCTGGCACAGAGGAAGGGAGAAAAGTCAGTGTTCGGCCGCTGTCTGCTGCCTCCAAAGCAGGCAGCAGCGGGCCGCGGAGACCGGCGGGCGGGAGCCGGGCTCAGCCCCACGGCCTCCAGCCACCGCGTCCCTGCTCGGGGCCCTCATCACAGGTGCCGTGAGAGGGGAGGAAGACAAGGTTCCCGGGACACCGGCCAGCACTGGTGAGGCCCCGCGCTCTGGGCCCCGCGCCCTCCGCCCGACAGGAAGCCCAGGGGCTGAGGCAGCAAACCCGCCCAGCGGGGCGCGCGCTGCCGCCTCCTCACTCACCGTCGAACTGGGCCATCTTCTCACAGAGCTTCACCTCCCCCAGCACCGCGCGGAACTGCGGCTGGTTGATGCAGGTGAGGAACCAGCGGTTGGTGTTGGGGAAGGCCTGGCGGAAAGACGGCTCCAGGACCTGCCGGACCGGACAAGAGGATGGAACAGTCAGCGGGGCCGCCCCGAGGGTTCCAGACAGACAGAAGCTTCTTCCTACACCGAGTTCCTCCGTCCCCTCACCCCCAGACAACGGCTGCTTAGCCGCCAGCTTACCCTGGAGGGCGACCCCAAACACCCTCATCTCTTTAAGGCGGTCCAGCCCATTCACGAAGAATCTGTTTGGCAGGGACAGCATTGGCATGGGCCTCACTCCTTTTGCCAAGACATTTCACACCGAGTTTCCAACCCTCTAAAGCCCACGTTAACGTATAATTTTTTTAAGGTTGGGATCAACAGAGGGCTATCAATTACTACTCATTTTGTCAAATAAATAAGTAGGAAATATGCAACAGCAAAAATATTATTTTAGAATGGACAGACCTTTCAATTAAACAGCTTCATGAAAAACTAATTTACCATTTTTTAAAAAATGTTTTTTTTGTATTTAAGAGAAAGGGAGAGAGATAGAAACATCAATGGTGAGAATCACTGATCAGCTGCCTCCTGCACACCCCCCACTGGGGCCCCAGTCCTCGATCCAGGTATGTACCCTGACGGAGAATTGAACCCTGACCTCCTGGAGCGAGGTCAATGCTCAGCCACTTAGAACACTGGCAGCTCGCTGCCCTTTTTTTCAGTTTGCCAGGATCAGCGGCGGAGGCAGGCGCAGGGCCAGCTCCGTGGTGAGGTTCTGCAGTACTCGGGTTCAGATCCTACCCACCCTGACCCCACAACAGGCCACACCACGTTGATCCCTGTAAGGCCTGGGCATGGGGTCCAGCACGAAGCAGGCGCTTTTTCCTCGCACTCATCACATTTCTACTGTGGACCAGCAGCAGTCCGAGGGCTGCTGTTTAGGAACCAGCAGTGTCATCTCCTTTCCCCCAATAACCTCAGCTGGGTTTACAGTTCACAGAGGAAGAAAAGGACCAGGGTTCCCACACCCCGTCTCCCTACAACTCGCAGAGCAGGCCAGCACTGACCGGCTCTGCTTCCACCTGCCTCCACAAGAAGCACAGCGGCTTCACAAGAATCGTCTTAGCCCCCCGCAGACACGAAGGGCAGCAGACCACCCCACGCTTCCCGCAAGGAAGGCGGTCCGCTCCCGCCCCGCAACCCCCAGGCTCCCTCAGAGCCCCTCCCACCCAAGTCCTCAAATCAGGAAACAGCACCCCAAGACTGTCACTTGGGTTCTAACCAGTCGCCCTGAGAGCGGATCCCTCACACACCGACCTGCTTGTAGAGCCACAGCAGAGTGCAGACCACGGTGATGTCGGCCAGCGTCACCCGCTCGCCCACCAGAAAGGTCCTGGTCTTCAAGTGAGCGTCCAGCAGCCCTAGGATCCGCCTCACGTCCTCCTTCGCGGTCTCTGTGGCCTGTGGATTCATTGGCCAAACCTATCAGTGACTATCAATCCCCCATCACTGAACTGAGAGGCCACTTCACTTACTCATTTCACCGCCCCCAGGCCGGGGTCTAGGATCCTCCCAGATTTGTCCCACAGGAGCGCCAGTTACATTTCTTCATGGCGCAGGCGGGCCCCCCCGCCCCCTCACTGCCCACCGTCCATGTCTGTGCGTGCTAGGAGGAACCTCAGAACTCACCGGGTCGGCCGAGACCGGTTTGGCTCAATGGATAGAGCGTCGGCTTGGGGACTGAAAGGTCCCGGGTTCGATTCCGGTCAAGGGCATGTACCTTGGTTGCAGGCATATCCCCAGTAGGGAGTGTGCAAGAGGCAGCTGATCGATGACTCTCTCTCATCGATGTTTCTAACTCTCTATCCCTCTCCCTTCCTCTCTATGCAAAATCAATAAAATATATATTAAAAAAAAAAAAGAAGTCACCGGGTCGAACCACTCCCCTACCATTTGGTACAACCTTCCTGCAGAACAAACCCCTTCTGACCGCCTCCACGGGTCTCCCACCCCAATGCCCAGGGCTCCGAACTCACAGCCACAGATTGGGGCCTGGTTACACATTCTGGGCATGCCCTCACCTCTGTTTCTCACTCCTGACACAGAGCTGACTCCACCCCCTCTGGCTTCTTCCAAGCCCCAGGCTCACCTGCTTGTTGTAGTGCATGATGCCCAAGGTGGGGAACACCCAGGTGCTGGCGGGGGGCACTATGTCGCTGTCAGCAAAGCTCACCCACTGCACCACCTGGGCTGCTGCCTCCGGGCTTCTTCCCCGCAGGTCCTCATTGCTCACTGCAGAGGCAAGGCGCAAAGTCAGGACCTGGGGTCATGCCAACACCAGTCCCGGCAAAGCCATCTCCTTCTCCACTCCAGCTCACCCTCATCCTCTCCTACACCGCTCACTCCAGACCCCCCCACCCCCCATCCAACTGTAGTTACCGTAGTAGGCAATGGCATTGCTCTCGAACACACAGAATCCATCATCACCTTCAAATGCTGGTACCTGCAAAGAGTCAGAAGGTAAGCGAAACACTGGCTGGGTGCTCAGTGGTTAGAGCAGTGGTTCTCAACCTTTCTAATGCCCTGACCCTTTAATACAGTTCCTCATGTTGTGGTGACCCCCAACCATAAAATACCCGTTTTCCGATGGCCTTAGGTGACCCTGCAAGCGGTTCTCAACACAAATATTTACATTACGATTCATTAACAGTAGCAAAATTACAGTTATGAAGTAGCAACGAAAATAATTTTGTTGTTGGGGATCAGTCACCACAACATGAGGAATGTATTAAAGGGTCAGAGCATTAGGAAGGTTGAAAACCACTGGGTTAAAGCATCAGCCCTCCGAACGAAGGGTCTCAGGTTCAATTCCCAGATGAAGGATCCCCAGCCTCAGCCAGTGGGGGGTGTATATGAGAAGCAACCAATCCACGTGTCTTGCTCACATCGATGTTTCTCTCTTTCCCCTTCCTCCCTCATCTCCATTCTCTCTGGAAATCAATGGAAAAAATATCCTCGGATGAGGATTTAGGAGGAAAAAATTAAGTGAAACAGTCATTTCTTACTAGCCAATCCCAGGAACTAAGTCATTCTGGAGGAAAGTGTTTGTACAGGGCCCACAACCCCTATAACCATACTCCTGACGCTTTCTAAAACTCAAAAGCCAAAAATATTTGAATACCTTGGCATCCCTTATAGCCTGAACTCACATAAGGAACCCAAAATACTTAGCTACCATCAGCTCTTTGAAGAAAATCCCCCAATCAACAAGCGAAAGGTGAGAGGCCACGTCTTCTATACACGTCTGTAACTGCCACACACACACACACACACACACACACACGGCCTCTGCTCCGAGGACGGCTCCCCGGCCCTCTGACACCCGTGGAGAAAGAATCCTGCCCATACCTGACACCTTTTCGCTGAGAACAGCCAAAAGTCATTCTGTCTTCCAAAGTGAGCTGTGAACTGTTCAATGTCACTGAATAGCTCTTTATTATTTAATCATCTTTAAAATTTTCAGTTACAATCGACTATTCCTTTTCACTACACAGGAAACTGAAATTATCTCAAAACAAAAGGATTTTTAAAAAATATATTTTCCACTGATTTCGGAGAGGGAGAGGAAGAAACACATATGTGAGAGAATCAATGTACACCCACTACTGGGAATGGAGCCCACAACCTGGGCCTGTGCTCTGACCGGGAATCTAACTGTGATCTCCTGGTTCACAGGTCCACCTTCAACCCCTGAGGTACACCAGCAGAACTCAAAAACAAACCTTTTTTAAAATTCACTAAAATATGGGGTGGGGGTGAAATGTCTTCAAAGATGGAGGCTATCTCCAAAGTGATGCAATCTTACAGCCACTTGGGTTCTCAGGACCAAAGACCCTTTTCCAGGTCCCCACTCACCTTGCCCGCCGGAAACTTGCGGAGAAATTCCGGGGTGCGGTTGGTCTGGCCAAAGTGGAAGTGGGGTGGTGCGGAGAGGACGCGGACCTGGGCCCCGCTGTACTGCGCGGCGATGAGGGCCTTGAAGGCCCTCCAGTTTTCAGGGTACGTGTACAGGGTCTGCGCGGGGAGGAGGGGGCAGGGTGTCAGCGCGAGGGCCAGGGCCCCAGCCCCAAACGCCACCGCCCGGGGTGACTTCCCCGTGGAGTCGCCGTCCGCCCCGCTCCCGCTCCCGCTCCCCTCGGGCTGGTAACCCAAGCGCGGTCGGACTCCGTCTTGTGTAATCGGAGTCCGACCGGGGACGGACACACCGACTGCTAAATAAAGCTCGCTGACAGCTCTGACCTTCCCTCAGGACAGGCTCCGGAGCACGAAACCCACAGCTTCAGGCTCCCTGGGGCTCCGTCTGCGGGCGGACCCACACCGCGCGCCCCGCAGAGCCCGGGTTTCATTCATTGATGCCGCCGGGCCTGCCCACTCCACCGCGGGCCGCCCGCCGCTTCCCAGGCCGCCTCTCGGCCGAGGGCACACCCCCGGCCCAGTCCCACCCGAGCAGCCAGCAGAGGCCGGATGGGTCTTCTCCCCCGAAATCAGCCCGGCCTCCCTTCCCGAAGCCCCCCTTCCCCGGCCGGCACGCCGCCGCTCCGGTGCTGTCCCGCCCGCGGCGAGTTGCCTGGCGGTGCCCCCTCTCCTTCCCGGACCCTGGTCGGACCCACGTCGGAGTCTTCCCGCGCCCGCACCTCCCCGCTGGACGAGCCCTGACCGCGGCGGCCAAGCTCATGCCCACAAAGACCCTCCCTTCAGCCTGCCCCTGCGATCGCCCCAAAGAACGGCCGCGAAAGTCCCGTCAACCTGCCCGGACCCCACGTCTCAGGGAGGCGATGAACCTGACCCCTCCCTCCGGCCCCAGACGGCCGGGACCCGGCATCTCCTTTCTCCTCTGACCCGGCCATCCCAACTCTATGGCCTCCCACAGCCTCAGCATCAGTTCCTCCCCGGGGCCAGGAGGCCCTGCTCCCCAACAGGATGGCCTCTGGGTCCCGGACCGGCTCCCCACTCGGCTCCAGGACTCCTCTGACGCCAGCGGGCCGCCATCGGGCAGAGGATGGCGCCGGATAGGGTGATCCGGGCGGCCCGAGCCGGCAAACTTACCCCAGCCGCCATGGTGATTCCGCAGAGAAAGGGGGTGGGGCTCTCAGCGCTGCCGCAAAGTAAGCCGTCCAAGGGGGGGGGGGGAGCGAGGAGCCGCGGGGAAACAGCGGCCGGAAAGCGAGGACGGCATAGAAGGCACACGCACGACAGTTCTGCCGCGAAATTGGAAAAAGGGGCGGGGCCTGCGGGCTGCGCGGAGGAGCTTGCGCCTGCGCAGTGAGCTGCTTGGCCGGCCCGCCCTCAGGCCTGGCCAATCGGAGTCCGAGGTGGCGGGAGAAGGCGCGGAGGGGGACCGGCTGGCCGCCCGCTGCCCTGGCGGCTGCGTGGCCCAGATCCCGGCCCCGTGAGCGCGCGGGAGCTGCGGGCCCCCTCCGGCCGCGGTGTCAGAGGCCCAGGGCCCTGATGGGAGGCTCCGCCAAACCCCAGCGTGCTGGCGTGGCAGGGGCGGCAACTCCGCCTGGGGGTGGCGACGTACCAGATTCCGTTAACCGCTCCGGTGTGTGGTTTTAAAATTATTTTCACTTCAGAGAGGAAGGGAAACATCGTGGAAGAGAAGAAACTCTCCGTTGCTGCCTGCTGCATGCTCCCACTGGGGACCGGCCCGCTACCCGGGCCTGGGCGCTGGCCGGCGTCCCCCGGACCGCCTCCTCCCGCTGCTCAGACGAAGCTCAACCTCCAGCCACACGTGCCGGGGCGCGGTTTGCTGGGTTTGTTTGTTTAGGATAAATCCGAGCCCACGTCTGAATCTTGTTAAATTCGTTTTCTCCCATTCAACCGCAGCTGGGGGTGCTGTTCCTGCAGAAGAAGGGCCGGAGCAGGAGGGGACCAGGGAGAGCGGCCCTTCCCCGCCCACCTGTCCCCGCGGATGGCAGCCGTTACCATGCCCAGGTGTGAAGACCTGCGGGTAAAGGGAGAAAGGCCGGATGCTGCTGTGCAGTACCCACCCCACGCCCCCCAGCACCGAGCTGAGGGGACTCCTGGCACCAAAGGGTCCTAGCAGTCCCTCCAAATGCGGTCAATGCTGGAAGGGCGGCCAGGGAAGGCCTCTGAGGACGCTGCGTTAAGGCTGCGGAGTGGAAGGACCGTTACCAGGTGGAAATCAGAGCAAACGAGCGAGTATTAAACTAGCAGCTTTATTGCCCTTTGAGGAGATGGCGAAGGGCCTGAGGGAGGAAGACCTGTAAGAAATGGTGGAGCTCGGGGAACAGGCCCTGGGAGTCCTGCAGCGGGGTCACGGTGAGAGCCTGGTCAGCCTGGGAGGCAGACACCACGAAGGTCAGCAGCGGCTCGGCCTCTGGCCTCTGCTCAGCACCGCCCAGTGCTCTCAGCTGCTGGGTCACCTGAGCCTCGGTGGCCAGCCACTCCACCCCTGTGCCCGCCCTGCCCCCGGCGCCCTCCTTGGTTTGCTGCCGCAGGCACCTTCGGGCCCGCCGCCGCCCTTGCCACACCCGGTGCCACACGGCACAGCGCCAGCTCACTGAAGAGGGCGATGCCCCCTTCCTTGTCTCAACCGGGGACCCTTCTTGGGCCACCGGAGGTCCTGCGGGGCCCTGCTCCTCTCCAGGGGCCAGCGGCTGTGCAGGCGGCAGGGGAGGCGCCCCCGGCTGCCCCGGGCTCCGCTGGGCCCAGTCCTGCGCGGCCTCTCCCACCTCTATAACCATCTCTTCCACCCCCTCTTCGCTCCGGCCCCCTGCACACCCCTGCTGCTCCCGCTCCCCCTGCTCGGAGCCTGTTCTCCGTCGGTCTAGTCTCGGTCTCTTGCGGGACCCTTCCGGGGGAGAATCCCCAGTCCCACCTCCCTCTGACCGCGGTCTCTTGGTTCCCTGTTCGAGCTGGCACCCCAGAGCTTCCCCTAACACCTGGGCCAGGGCGGCAGTGAGCTGGGGGAAGGGGGCAGGGGGCAGGGGGATGGGGGTGGCAGACAGCAGGGCGCTCGGGGAGCTGGGCTGCAGGAGGGGGAGCAGCCCCCAGTCACGGCCCCGGGAGGAGCGGTGCTGGTACTGGAGGCTTCGGCAGTAACTGGCTGCGGCCCGGCAGCAGTTCTGGAGCCGCCCGGCCACCCTGCTGGTGACATTGGCTGCCACATTGTGGCTCAGGTCAAAGGGGTCCTGGAGGTTCATGGGGCCGAGACGCAGGCCCTCCCAGAGGGCAGAGGGCGGGCCCCCTGCCACGGGCAGCGCCCGCCCCTCCCGAAGGGACAGCAGTGAGCCACGAAGATCCCAGCAAGACACGCAGGAGAAGAACTGGGCCAGCAGGGAACCTGGAGGGGAAGACCAGGGAAAGGAGTTACTCGGAGGCCAGGGCGGAGACAGGCCCTGACCAGAGCCATTCACTTAGCAGGACTTCCTTTTTCCCCTCTGAGCCCTGCAAGCAAGAGGCCAAGCTCACGCTCCGTGCCCCTAGCAAAGCCCGTCCCTTCCCAGATGCTGCTTCCCTGCCTGCCCCCCCCCCCATTTCTTCATCGGAGAGCAGCAATAACACTAGCTGACACCAGGCCGCTGTGAGGAAGGTGGGTGTATGTTACCTACTGTTGCCATTAACATCTATTAGTCCCCAAACTCACTCAGGGGCTCCTTATTGGTGCTGGGCTCCAGTCTCGAGGCATCTCTGGGGAAACTACAGTCCCAACCATCCACGGCCACCTGCTCGCCCTCACCTGGGAGAGAGAAGGGGAGGGTCAGCCTGAAGCTGGAAGTGTGGGTGATGGAGAGGGGTGATAAGAGCTCTCAACCGCAGCAGGTGAGACGGAAGGTGGCGCCGGCCGCGTACCTGCTTTCTGGGTGAGCTGGGACACAGTGGGCAGCACGGGAGGGTCCCTGGTCTGGAGGAAATAGATGACGAGCAAGGTCAGGGCGTAGTTATTGAGAAGGGGGCCACTCCCTGGGAAATGACAATTCATGAGGTTAGAGGTGCTTCCGGCACCCTGCAGGGCGGGCTTCCTCAGCTCCCGTTTCTGGATCCGCCTCCCGCCTTGGCCCCAACACCAACTCAGCCCCGGGCCGGCCGCCTCTCACCTGACAGCCCTCGACCCTGAGCCCAGCAGCGGAGGGTGTACACCAGCGGCCGCACCCGCTCGTCCAGCTCGGAGCAGAGGCTCAGGAAGCGGGAGTTGTGCAGGGCCAGCCTGGGACAGAGGAGGTGGAGGTCAGGGCGCAGGCACCCCTGAGGGTGCCTCCCCGCTCTCAGTCCGGACTTGGTAAGGGAGCCAGGAGCAAGGCTGGGAGAGGGCTCCCAGTGTCTGCCGACACTGGCCTTGTGAGAGGCTTTGCCAAGAACGCCGCATGCTACCCGCCCCATGTGCCCGCGTCAGACCTCCCGGAGCAGATCACGTAAGACTGCTCAGAACCTTCCGAGTGCGTGCAGAGGAAGGAAGACGGGAGGGAGGAAAGGAAGAAAAGGGGAGGAGGAAGAAAGAGGAGGTGGGGGAAAGGGAGGGAAGGGAGAAACCTATTTGCGTTTAGCATAGCATTTCCCAAACCGATCCAACCATGAAACTGTCTAAATCCCTTAGAAACGGCAATTCCCAAACCCACACTCCATGCACATGGAAATGGCGGCCAGACAGGAGGGAGGCAGGTCAGGAGCTCCCCACACCAGGCTCCCTGCTCAGTCACCCCGAAACAGGTACCGGTTACTGAGGGAGATGTCCCCGTGGAGACCTGAGGGCCGATGGCAGAACTTGACCACGGGGCGCCGGGCAGAGGGCACGGTCTGGACTCGGTACACCCCGGGAACACAGCCCCGAAGAATGGACCCCACCAGCTCCAGCATGGCTCCCTGCTCGGTCTTCTCCCCTGGCGGGGCCTCCCCTTCTCCCGGGTCCTCCTGCAGCGGTGAGGCTGGAGGCAGGGACTGGGGAGAGGCCAGGGTCTCGGAGGCCAAAGCCGAGTCCGGAGTCCGGGGTGCCAAGGAGGAGGAAGGGGTTTCAAAGTCCAGGGCCTCCGAGCCCTGGGGAGAAGCTGGAGGCTGCGAGTCCGGAGGGGAGGCTGGGGTGCAGGCCAGGGCCTGAGGATCCAGCGGGGATGCGAGGGCCGAGTCCAAGGACGGAGACTCTGGAGCCTTGGGGGCTGGCTGTGGATGGGAACGAGCTGAGTGAGTCGCTCTCCTGCTGTCCCCTCACCAAGGAACATCCATCCCCAGAACATACGCTGACTTACTGCTTGCTGTGTGCCAGGCCCTACTCCAAGGACTTTATGCCTACAACTCATTTCATCTTCACAATACTCTTCTTTCCACTAGAAATAACCTTCCAATGACATAAAACATGGCCTACATACTACAGGAATGTCACTGTCAAAAAAGGCCAAAAAGCCTAAACCGGTTTGGCTCAGTGGATAGAGTGTCAGCCTGCGGACTGAAGGGTCCCAGGTTCCATTCCGGTTAAGGGCATGTACCTTGGTTGCGGGCACATCCCCTGTAGAGGGTGTGTAGGAGACAGCTGGTAGATGTCTCTCTCTCTCATCGATGTTTCTAACTCTCTATCCCTCTCTCTTCTCTGAAAAATCAATAAAATATATTAAGCCGAGACCGGTTTGGCTCAATGGATAGAGCGTCGGCTTGGGGACTGAAGGGTCCCAGGTTCGATTCCGGTCAAGGCATGTACCTTGGTTGCGGGCATATCCCCAGTAGGGGGTGTGCAGGAGGCAGCTGATCGATGACTCTCTCTCATCGATGTTTCTAACTCTCTATCTCTCTCCATTCCTCTCTGTACAAAAATCAATAAAATATATTTAAAAAATAAAAAATATTAAAAAAAAAATAAAACATAACCCCAAAATGACCTTATTATATGATACATGATCTATACATGTTTTTGGTCTTTTTCTCTCCCCCAAAATATAGTATTATACATGCCATTTGAAATCTGGGTTTTTTCATGTCAGTTCATTTTCCTATCAATCCACATTCCCATTCCCATTTCTCAAGTTACAATGCCTTCCAGACAGGTCCTATGATTCCCTTAACATAAGGGTGTCGAACTCAATCAGAGAAGGGGCCAAAATCTAAAATCCAGCCTAAATCGCGGGCCGAATGGTTTACTGAACAGTCATAAACTGTCATTGTGATGGAAACGCAGCGGAGTGCAGTGATGACAGCGTGGTGCGGGCCACATTGCAAGGCCTGGTGGGACGGATTTGGCCCACGGGCCTTGTGTTTGACACATGTGCCTTAACAGATGAGAAATGAAGGCCTGAGAGGTGACCCACTTGCCCAGTCACACAGCCATTCCCACTGTCTACCCCCCTGGTCACTCACCTGGGGCTCTTCCAAGTCACCCAGATCCAGGAAGAGGTCAAGATCACAGTCATGTACGTCAAAGCTGTTTATGGAAGAGCCAAAAGGATGGACCACACAGCCTGGTGCCGAGCAGAGAATAAGGTCAGGAGACATTGGGGGGTAAAGAGTGGAAGCACATAACGGCATGAAGATGGGAGAGCAGCCACGTCCCAGGGCTAGCGAGGGAGCACTGAGGGAGCCGGCGGGGAGGAGGCAGGTGGCTCAGGCAGGAGGAGGGGGCTCACCCGGGAAGAACTCCGTGAAGACCTCTTGGATCAGCGCCACCACGAGGCTCCGAAGCTGCCGCTCGGCCTGGGACAACTCCCTCAACCCCACGAGCTTAACCATTTGTGCCCCCACGTCGGGGGCCTCGGCTAGGGCTGCGGCCAGCTGGTGGCTGTCGGGGGCCGCTCCTTGGGGAGATTTGGAGGCCGGTTTCTGGAACTCTTTCTGTTCCCGTGGCCGGACGCGCAGGCGCTGTCCCCCCAGGCTGTGCTGGGGCTGCGACAGAACAGCCTCCCGGGCACCTACATCCCCCATCTCCACGATGGCAAACACTCCCTGGAAAATCACAACAGGGGCAGGGCTGACGGGTCTGCAACCGAGAACCAAACACGTGGGCTGACAGTGGGCACGGGAGCGTCAGCAGGAGCACTATGAACGGGAAACATCCGGACAAACAATTCTCTCCTGCACTGGATCTCACATGTTCCTCTCACCCCAGTCGGCCTATGGAAGTCTCACTTTACTTTTCCCAGTGACGTGATTTCACTGGTTATACTTGGACCCATCCCCTCACTTCCCTGCTGTAATTAGTCTTTAACTCAGATGAAGAATCCACACAATCAACACTCTGCTAGATGTAAACGTAACTACCTCTGACTAACGCACCATCTAAGAACACCAGCAATACCAGAGAGGGATTGCTATCACATATTCACTGGGTAAGGGGGTGGGGGAAACTGGGGACATGTGTCATAAAGAACCATTTTTTTTTTAAATGCAGCTCTAAGCAGTGCCTAGTATGAAGTTAGCAGTTAACAATTGGCAAATAAAAGATTGACTGAGTAAGTCAACAACCAACAGGTACCCCAGTGACTAACCCCGGTGAACAGAGAAAATCCAAGCTGGGTGGTATTCACAAAGCTGAACTCATCCACGGACAAGCCGCGTTAGGAACTAGCCAAAACCGACGCCTGGTTCCTCTCACTTCTTTCCGTGTGTGGATCACCGGGCTCATTAACTACCCTCAGACACATGCATTCTACCTTGTCCTTGTCCATGACGACACTGGCCACGGGTCCAAAGGCCTGGAAGTACTCAGAAAGCTGAGCAGAATCCACATCGCGGGGGAAGCCGCTGACAAACACACTCCGAAGCCCCTGGGCCTTTCGGGCGGCTCGGAGTTCCACCAGATGCCGGTGCTTCCGGCCTCCCAAGTGGGCGTCCAGGCTGGGTCCTGCCGAGACAGACCAATGTGAAACAAAAACGTCCAAATTCGCTCTGCAGTGTGCCTGCTACCTGCAGACCTAAATCCTCCCCACCCTCCTAGCCACAGGAAGTGTGAGCTTGGAATAAACAAACTCCTGGCTTCCTCTGCCTTCCTCTTTTGTCCGTCTTTACACACTGCATTTCAAGTGGTTCCATTTCAAGAACTGACTACAAGTACTGTATTTCTTAAACCATCTGTGCTAGGAAGAGCAACATATGCAAATTGTAAAAAACAAAACAAATGGGTAACTTATCCAAATAATATATAGAAGAACTAAATATAAGAACCTAGATCTGTGGTCGGCAAACTGCAGCTCATGAGCCACATGCGGCTCTTTGGCCCTTGAGTGTGGCTCTTGCACAAAATACCACGGCCTGGGCAAGTCTATTTTGAAGAAGCGGCATTAGAAGAAGTTTAAGTTTAAAAAATTTGACTCTCAAAAGAAATTTCAATTTTTGTACTGTTGACATTTGGCTCTGTTTGAGTTTGCCGACCACTGCCCTAGACTATTTCTCTGGGGTCATCTTTGAGTATGGTATTAAAATTACAAATGCAAGATATGAAGCCACACAGTCCAAGTTCAGATCACAGCTCAATGAAGCCGAGATCTTGGGCAACTCTCTTGTGCATCAATTTCCTCAGATATAAAATCGAAGTAATCACAGCACATTACAAACAGGAATTGTTCACATAGCACCTGGCAGGGAGTCTGGTACATGCCGCATGAAGAGAAAGTTTAGCTGCCATTATGTTTATTACATCTTGAGTCAGCTGTTTGATGTCACCAGTGTATGTAAGGGGCCGAGAAAGACTGGGTTTCTGGCTGGCCCTAGTGGGACATAGCAGCAGTGTCATTCACAAAGAAGAAGAAGAAGAAGAAAAAAAGGGAGATCCTGCTCAGGGAATATCATGATTCTGACTTCACAGGTCAAGCCTGAGGTTTCACTGAGCGCCCTGTGCTGTCATACAAGGACCTTGTCAACTTTTAGAAACCCACCTTCCGGTCATGCTACTTCAGCCTTCTTCGCCTCTGGAGGGCTTCCCTGACTCCATTCCTACCTTCTCTGCGGCCCCGCAGCTCCCCACAGGTATCTACAGAGCACGGAGATGGTCTCCATCTCTAGACGGTGTGCTCCTCCTGCTTTTCCGAGTCCGCTCTCCCACCGCGGAGCCCAGCGGAACGCCAGGCGCACAGCGGACGTCCAGCAGATGGCGGTTAAAGAGGGATAAATGGGAGATTTCGGACAGTGGGAAGGAGGCTGGAGGTGGGGGGCTTCCCACCCTCTAATTCCTTGGGATGGACGGAGTGAAGACGCAGGTGGGTGACTCTACGTATCGACAAGATTGGCTAAAAACTATGACCTGTAACCCTAACTTTTCCGAAGACGAAAACCCACAACCACCCCTCCTCACTAGCCACCGCTTACGGTTGGCTGTAGTGACGTGGCAGAGGCGGCAGCGGAAAGCCCCACGCGGCAGCGACTCGACATCAGAATCCACCGCCGCCATCGCGACTACCCGGTACCGACCAAATGCAACCACTTCCGCCACCGGCGGAGCTCCCGCTTCCAAATCGCAATGAGCTGGAAAGCAACTTCCGCCAGCCCAATAGGAAGTGACGTAAGGTGGTTAACCCGTGTAGGCATACTCCCCCCGGAAACCAGGTCCCTTCGACTCAGGGTTCCGTTTCCAGCGGGGGTTAAGGCTTTCTGGGCTTTAGGAAGAGCCGCCCACCCACGTCTCATCTGCATGCCGTAAGCCGATTGGTTTGCTGAGCTGTGCCGATGCTGATTGGCCCGAAGGTCATGAATATTCATAAAACGGGCACAAAGCCTACGCGGGGTGAGTGACAGCTGCCATTGCCTAGCTGGTGGCCCCAGGGGCAGTAGAGACCCTCGCGGCTGTATCCTCAGCCCCGGGTTTCCCTGGAGAACAAAGCGGAGGGCCAGCAGCTCCAGGAAACCGGCCGCTGTCCCGGGACTCCCAACCTCAGGACTGTTGTTTCTTCCTAGCAGCCGATCAATGATTTTCTCTCATCATTGATGTTTCTATCTCTTTCCCTCTCCCTTTCATTGAATTCAATAAAAATATATTTTAAAGTAGCCCTAACTGGTTTGGCTCAGTGGATAGAGCATCAGCCTACGAGCAAGGGTCCCAAGTTCAATTATTGTCAAGGCACATGCTGGGGTTGCAGGTTCAATCCCTAGTGGGAGACTTGCAGGAGGCAGCTGACATCATTGATATTTCTCTATCTCTTCCTCTCTAAAATCAATATATATATATATATATATATATATATATGCACACACATATATATATATATATTTATTATTATTTTTAAGTAAGCTCTGGTCAAGGAGTTCCCCAATGACAGTGCCTTTGGGTCACGCAAACTGAAAGGATCAGAGTCCTCATTTGTCTGAGAACAGATCAATCTGAAGACTGCCTCCAGCACAGAGCTGGGGAGAGGCCTGGCCCCAGGTCCCCTCACAGCCGAGTTTGGAAATTCCTGTTGTTGAATTGGCACCAACCACCATCAGTTGACAGATGCTTCTCCTACTGGGCAGCCTAGCTAACCTCGGCCTCTCAAACCTAAAAAGGCAGGAAGCACTAGAGTGGGCCCTGACACTAAGGCAGTTGCTGAGGCCGGCCTTGGGGACCCAGGAAGCAACACTGTAAATAGACCAGAGCGAGGTGGTAAGATCTTGCAGTGCCCCCCCCCCCCCGCCCCAAAGTTGGCTACATGTCTTGCTCTGGCATCGTAGGCATCGTAACAACTCCCAGAATTCCGTAAGTAAGAGGAAAAGGAGAGTTAAGAATTAGGAAATAAAGCACACACATACCCATCCTGTGGAGGAGTCCCATCCAGAGAACCAGCTCATCCCTGCTCTGAATAAATCTGGGTCACCATAGGAACTGGGGAGCCGTTTGGGCCTCACAGAGGGCCACCTGCTCAGGCTGCATCTCACAGCGCTGCCCCCAGGGAAAGCCCCCTCTGTGTTTTATTTTCCAACTAAGACACACACCCCCACACACTCATAGCAGAGAACAGCTGAGCCAGGAGGAGCTGAAGAAAACAGCTTTTTATTTGTTACTATAAGAACCAATTACAGAATCAACGTTTAAAAAATGGACAAAAGGTCTTTATTTCTGAGAATTGGCGTACAAAAGGCGGAGGGGACAAAGGGAGGGGAGGAGAGAGTGAGCATGGGCTGGGTTTGATGCCAGCTTAGGGGCCTCAAACTATTTAGCAAAGTCCGGACACCGGACAGGAAGAGAAAGCCCCAATTAGGAAAAAGAAAAAGAATAGACATGGCAGTGCACGTCCCCGCCCCCAACCAGGTGTCTGTTTACTCTTCCCCTCCCGTCCCCTTTCACAAAGGGAGGCAAAATTTTTAAAAAATTAAAAAACCCTCCCCCTAAAACTGTCCAGGACAGTTGTGGGTCCTATTCCGAAGAGGCCGTGCCCAGCAGGGGCCCAGCCTGCAGTCCGCCTTCCCTCACCAGACGGGGGCAGCAAGGGAAGGAGCCAAGCCCTGAGGTGGTGACACCAGAGGGCGCCCACTCCCTCCAGAACACACACAGGCTCCCTCCTTCCTTCCCTCCCTCCCTCCCTTCCTCCCTCCGACACTAAAGAGAAGGGAACCTGGGTGAACTGGGCACCCATCCTCTAGCTTCCAGCCCCCCTCCCTCCCCCGGAAGTTCAGTCCTCCAGGACAATGGGCTCATTGGTGCTGGCAGGATGTGAGGGTGCAGGCAGAGAGACTGGGGGCCTCACTGCTATCAGCGGTGGCTTCACCTTCAGGGGCAAGTTGGGCCTGCGGGCAGCTCGCCGCATCTCCAGGTGAGTCAGAGCTTTCCGAAGGGCCCTGGCCCGGAAGAGAAGAGGGGAGTCCAGAAGGCGAAGACCCCCGAGTTGCAACCCCACATTCCACACTGCAATTCCTCCAGCCGTTCCTGCCGGCACCCCTGGCCTGCGCCCAGTCTCCCTGTTGCTGGCCCAGCTCTACACTCCTATCTCCCACGCCACCAGCCTGGGTTGCCAACTTCTCGGCCCGCTCCCATGGCGGGCTCCTTACCTGCTATCTTTTTTTTTTTTTTTTTTTTTTTTTTTTTTATATAGCAAAGGTGGAAATAATTTATTGAAGATCAAGTAGTACAGACTCCCTCGAGGGGATAGGGAATGAATCTCAAAGCATCGATTCCCACGTGGGGTGGGGGGAAGAGTCCCCCTTACCTGGTGTCTTTTGTGGCCACAAACACCACAGGATTGGGGGCATCAGCGGGGTTTAGTTTCTGACGCTTGGCTGCTGGCTGGGAGCTCGAGCGAATCCCTGAAGCCAGAGGCCGTCCGTTGGCAGAGAAGGGAACCCCTGCCCCTGCCATCTGAGAGAGGGGAGAGCACCATGAGGGGACTCTCCTCAGACCCGGGCATAAACCAAAGCCCCCCAGCGCGGCCCGCCCCGGCCTCACTCACCGTCTCATAGGCCCGTTTCACCATGATGCCCCCCAGGGCCCGGCTCTGGGTCAGCTGGTTTCTGTTGATCGGTGTCTTGGTACCCCGAGGTGTTTTTGGTTTCAGAGGTGCCTGGGCCACTGCGAGGTAAAAAAAAAAAAAAGAAAATTAAATAATGTGCCTTCTTTCTTTTCTCTATGCAGGTTCCTGGGCATCCCTGAGAGCAGTGATGGGGGAGGGTCTGGCAAGCAATTACCAGTACAGCTGACCCTTAAACAATGTGGAGATTAGGGGCACTGACCCCACACAAGTAAAATATCCCCAGACAGCTTTTTCTTAAAATATATTTTTGTGGATTTCAGAGAGGAAGGGAGAGGGAGAAAGAGATAGAAACATCATGCGGGCATATCCCCAGTGGGGGGTGTGCAAGAGGCAGCTGATTGATGACTCTCATCGATGTTTCTAACTCTCTCCCCCTTCCTCTCTGTACAAAATCAATAAAATATATTAAAAAAAAAAAAAAAAAAAAGAGAGAGATAGAAACATCAATGAGAGAGACTCATTGATCAGCTGCCTCCTGCACGCTCCCCCCTGGGGTTTGAGCCGACAACCTGGGCATGTGCCCTTGACCAAAACTGAACCCGAGACCCTTCAGTCCACCGGCTAGGGCACCCATATAGCTTTTGAGTCCCCAAAAACTTAACCCGTATTTCAAAAGTCACACAGGAGTGTAACCTTGTCAAATCAGTGTGGTCATACTGGATAGCTCATGAGAAAGCATTATTAATCTGCAAGAGCACAGTTTGCTAAGACTAAATCTTAAGGTCTGAATGGGAAAGAAAAAAGCGAGGGGAGAGGAGTTTCGACAGTAAAAGGACTGCGAGCCTGACACCAGCCTAACTGGTTCCCCTGCCTGTACCCACCCGTACCCAGTCTGGTTCTCGTCACATACCCAGATCCTTGACGATAGTTGCTAGGGGCAGCCGCACCAGAGGGTGAATCTTCAGTGGAGTCTTGGCGGCCTTAGGCAGTCGGATGGAGCCTGGAGAGAGGGTGGGAGCTTCTGAAGGGGCCGATCTATTCCGGCCTCTCCTGGGCCAGGGGCCACGTCTGCATCTTAAACCCCTGCGCCTACTCTCCCCGCTGTCATGGCACACCCAGACACACCGGCCCTGGTCAGGCAACCCCAAACCGCCACCAGCCCGGCACTCCTGCTTACACTCTGCCTTGATGGCATTGGCATTGATGGGGGCATAGGGGCGCCGAGCAGCCCTCCTCGGCTGTAACAGGTCCCTGCACATGCGTCTGGCAAGACGGGTCAGCTTCGTGGTCTGGAGCAGGAATGTCTGCCTGTTCTTGGCCAGCAGCTTGGCCCGGTTGGCGCTGGTCGTATAGGGGGAGAGACTTTGGGCTTCGGGTCTGGACAAATGACCCCTCGAGTGTGGCTCCTGGGAGAACACAGGGAAACACAGATGGACGCCGAGGCTCCTTTCTTCCCTCCTCTGAAGAGGGCTACTCAGTCCTGCCCTCCCCTGCACATCAGCCACCCCACCTATGGAGCTGGCTGTTCTGGCCTTCACCTAAGTCCACACCAATATGCCACTCTCCTCCCCTCCTGCTCCATCAGTCCTTACTGTTGTGGCCCGAGCAGCGCCCTCCAGCTGGGTGGGGGTCTTCAGTCCCCCGTACTTCTTCCAGTAGATCCAGCAGGAAGCACAGAGGCGGCACTGCATGTTGGGGGGGCCCCAGGCGTACCACTGAGCAGACTGTGTGGCTGAAGAGCAGAGGAGGTGGAGGTTGGATGGGGGAGGGGCGTGCCACCTGAGCCCTCAGGCTCTTGGGTGGGGCAGACCCTCCCCACCCCCAGCTCCCTGGCCCTCCCGGGACTCACTGTGGCAGCTCTCGCAAGTCAGGCCCTTCTGGAATCCTGCGCCATTCATGCCAGGCTTTGAGCCCACGGAGATGATCTGGTTAGGATTTGGTTTGGTGCTAACGGGCAGGAGTGGGGAGAAGAGGAAAGAATTCCAGGAAAATAATGTCTCCACCTCGTCTCTATAATAACGTGGCCCTGCCTCCTGCCCACCCTCATCGCTGAGGGCGGGAGGGGAAGAGGGGGAGCCCCGCCCGCCTCACTCACTAGGTGGGGATGTAGACCTGTTTCAGTTTGCTGTCTGCTTCCGCAGCCTTCAGTCTCTTCTGCAGGGAGGGAGGACAGAGAAGGATCAGAGAGCATCTCAGCAGGAGGCCTCCGCCCGCCTCCGGCCCAGGCCGTACCTGCTGAATGTAGCGGTCTGTGGTTTTCCACATGTAATAGAACTGGACTATGCTGGCCAGCGACTTCCAGGGCAGCTAAGAAGGGCAGAGGGAACACGGGTGAACTCACGTCTGGCCCCAGGTCCTAGTGCCCTCACCTGCTGTCTTCCGCCTCCGAGCCCACCCCCCTCACTTACAAAGTCCTGGCGAATGTCATTGAAGTCCTTGCCGTACTTCTCCAGGGCCTCCTCAAACAGCATGGCCTCCGAGGCAGACCACTCCTCCATCTCGTCCCGGCACAGCACAGGGCCCCCCTGAGGCACCAGCGTGGACATGGCCTTGGCCAGGTCGTAGCCGTTCCTCTGCAGTGTGTCCATCGCGTGGAACTACGGGCAGGCAGGAAACCATGCTGATGACCGAGACCCTCAGCACGCTCTCCTGCTGCTTTCAACAACTCACTCATTCAGAGACACCCCCGCCTGTCCCAGGCTCCCAGTCCCCCCACCACCACCCGCGCCTGCTCACCAGGGTGATATCCCGAGAGGCAGCAGCCGCACTCATGTGCAGGCTTGGCTGCCGGATGGAGCTGCTGCAATCCAGGGCTCTTGCGAAGGTGCCCACCGCGCTGAGAGAGAAACGGAGGCGTCAGGAGAAAAGCAAGCAGGAGTGGCTGTGGAGCTGAGCTGGGGAGAAAAGAACAGCCCCCGTGCCCAAGGGAGAACAATGTCCGACGCAGAACACCGCCCGTCTCTTACCCACCCCCACCCCCACCCTCACCCTCACCGGGCCACCACGAGGAACTGGTCGATCTGCCGGTCCGTCAGGGGGTTGTCTGGGTCCCAGACCTTCATCTCCATCTTCTGCTGGTTCCGGTTATCGGACTCTCCTGAGGAAAGGGCACCGGCGTCAGCAGGGAGAGAAGGCAGAGGCGGTGGAACCCCAGCAGGAGGTGAAGGCTGGGTGCTGACGGGTTCCATCAGGCACCTCGACGACCCTCAGACGTCTCTCCCCACTGTGCCTGCCCCTTCCAGCTCCGAGGCTGCATTCCGTCAGGGTCGCAGCCCAGAGCAGGCAGACCTGCCCGGCACACGGCTCAGACCCTGACGGCAGCGAAGCGGCAGCCACACGCCTGTCCTCTGCTCACCCTCGGCCAGGCGGTCTGGGATCTCAGCTTGGTATTTGCACCCAACACGGATCTCCCCCTGGTCGGCGAGCAGCGTCTTCTGCACAGGGTCGAACACCAGGGAGTAGAAGAAGCAGTCCTGGGGGGAAGGGAAGGGGGTGAACGGGCAGCAATCCTCAGGGCAGGGCCCGTGTCTGCAGAGTCTCCAAAGCACGTGGCCTGGAGCCCGAGCCTCCTCAGTCCTCTTTCCTCCTGCCTCTTGGGGAAATGCCAGCCCCCCTCACCCAACACCTCTTTCTCACCTCCTTTTCCAGATACTGGCTCAAGATATCTGTCTCATTCAGGAGGGTCACGCTGCATTTCCCACTAAAGAGAGGTCAGAAGACTCTGGGTGAGCACCTTATCCCAGCGTCCCGCACACCACCCTCCTCTCCGTCCCCCAAAGCAGTGCTGCTGGCCGGGCCTGCTGTCCCGTACCGGATGTGGGTGGCTGGCAAGGACTCAAACTGCCGAGAAAGAAAAAGCTCCCGGTGCTTCAGCTGATGTCGCTGCTGCTCCGACACCCCTGGCTGCTTTGACTCCTCTTCAAACTCCCCTGGGAGAGGAAGGAGGACGGCACCGAGTCAGAACCCACCCAGAAAGCAGCAGCCTAGCCCGGGGCAACGGGTCCTGTCTCGGAGGGTTTCCTGGCACTCCCAGGCCTCTGCCTTCCACACCCTCACCGGCCGCTCTCCCCAGCTCCCATCACTGAGGCTCGTAGGGAAGAGCTGTTGGGGACAAAAGCGCCACCGAAGTACATCCCACACCAGGTGCCAGGCCAGCAAGAATGTCTTGTCTCTTTCTCACTAACGACCTGAGGTCCAGAAACATGTAAGATGAAAAAGCATCGCCCCAGGTTACTTCTCACACTTCCTCTTTTTCGATTTCTTAAACACCACCCAGTCCTCACACCCCTCACTGCCCACGTGGATAAGCTTGTGGGGCTTTTAAGGGCAGTACCTTTCAACCCAGTGTCAACATCCCCCCCTCCCCCCCCAGGGAGCTGCCACTGGCCTGAAACCTTGGTGGAAAGGGTTAAGCTGGCTGGGTGCCAGCTCGTGGGCGGGACAGAAGAGCCAGGGGCCCAGATGCAGTGGTGCATTGTTCCCAACCACAGGGAGAAGGTGGGGGGGTGCAGCAGGCTCCACCCCTCGCCTGTGAGCTCCGGAAACCCTGTGCTAAGGGAAGGGGGACCACACCCCCCCACACCCCTTCTGATTGGACAAGGCCAAGGTCAGCCCCTGCCAGATGGAGCTGGAAACCCCAGAAGGCCAGAGACCTTGTTAGGCCCAGCTCTTCTGTAACCCCTTCATGCCCAAAGCAGCCTGAAATATGGAAAATAATTTAGGAAGGAGGAACAGGAAACAAGGGAAAGAAAGCCAAAGCAGGAAAGAAAAGAAATAAAGAAAACTGGGAGAGATCATGTTTTTGAAAGAAGACGAAAGCATAAAGAGAAGGATCTGGAGGGAAAGGAAACGGTGTGAAATGGAGCGAAGGGGGAAACAGGAGATAAGAGAGAGGGAAAAGGGCAGGAGAACTTCCTTTGCCTCTTACACTGTCCCTTCCATGTAGTCTCACCACCTCGTGGTCACACAGTAAGCCTGCTCCCCTATTGTGCGGGCTTCCACGGGCCATCTCCTCTTCCTCACCTTGACCTTGGTCACCGGCCTTTGACCCAACAGAGCCAAACTGCCCGGAAGAGTCCTGCTTCTCCAAAGCTCCCCCCACCCCACCCCACCCCCATGTACACACGAACACCTCAAAACAAGAATGTAAGTAGACACTGCCATCCCTCTAACTCACACCTCCACACGCACACTCCCACACAGGCCAGGGCCTGGCCCTCCTTACCGTGGTCCCGCCACCCTGCTGCAAACCCCGACGTGTAAAGACAGGCCTCCCTCCCAGACCAGGCACCTCCCACCCCCAAACGCACTCCCTGCCTTGGGCATGCTACCAGGAGAGACACCTGCAAGGGCATGCCCAGGCCTCAGGCCGTGGGGGGCGGGGGGCAGGGAGGGGGGGCCCAGACACTCACTGGCATTGCTATCAGCCAGGCTGTTGAGGCTGCTGGAGATGTCCCTCCGCCGGAAGAGGCACACCACCTTGGCCTCCACGTTTCCATTCGCAGTCTGAGAGGGGAAGGGGAAGCGGTCGGTGAAAAGCAGAAAGGCACCGACGAACAACTGTCAGTACGTTCCTAAGGGAGGCGGCAAACGCTCCGACATTATAAATAAGGGCACATGTTTGCGAACAGACCTCCCAGCCCTTTCCTCCGCCCCCAGGGAGAGGGTCAAGTCCATTTCCCACGGAGCTCTCAACGGCCTTTCCCCAACACACAAACGAATGAATGAATATGAATGGGTCCTGGGGTTAGAGACCTCCGCGGGCAGGGGCCCCGCCGGGGGGCGGCGGCGGCCGCTCCGCTCACCTTGTTGAGCTCTTCAATCCGCCTCACCAGGTAGGGATTGCTGGAGGAGTTCTCAAAATAGACGTAATCTGCGGGCGGGGGAGGGGAGAGCCGGGAGATCAGAGGAGGAGCGGGGGGTGGGGGGGGGGGTTAGACCGGCCTGGGGGAGGGGCGGGAGGTAAGGGACCCTGGAAAGTGGAAGTGGGGAGACTAAGAGAAAATAGCGGATGGCCCCCCCACCCCGACCACCTAGTTCCAAAGTCAGATCTTTCACTCAAAAGTGAGCCTTAAGTTAGGAAGGCGCAGGGGGCGGCCTGGAGTCCCAACTCAGCGCTGGGGCTGGCCCCCGGGCTCCAGCGCTGAGCCGAGTGGCAAAGCGACCGCCCCGGCCGGCTTGTCAGCTCCCGCGGGACCCCGTCCCCCGAGCCGGCTCCCCGACGGGGGCCCCTTCGCGGCCGGGCTGCTGCCGGGCTGCCCCAGCCTCGGGGAGCCTCCGGGAACCACGGGTCCCGCAGCCTAGGCGACCCGCTCCCCGCTCCCCGCTCCGGTTCCGGGCCGCGCTCCGGACCACGCCGCCCGGGCCGAGCCTCTCGGGTCCCGACTCCCACCACTCCCGCCCGGGGCCCGCAGCCCCTGCCCGGTACTCACCCCCCACCCGGTACATGTTGGCCGCCATGGCCGTTCCCGCCGCCGCCTCCGGCCGCACAAAGGGCCCGGGAGGCTCGGGGCTGGGGCTCGGCCCGAGGCGAAGGCCGGGCACGGAGCGGGCGCCGCGCGGAAGTCTCGGTCGGGCACGCGCAGCCAGCACCGCCGCCGCCTCAGCCGTCGCAGCTCATCTCCGCCCGCCGCGCAGCGCCGCCGCCGCCGCCGCTCCCGCCGGCCGCCGAGGCCGCGCTGCCGCTCGGCTTCTTCCGGAACGGCCTCGGTCGCGGCGGCTCGGGCCCGTCCTCGCGGAGCCGCTCCAGACGTTGGGCCCGCGGCCTCGGGCTTCGCCTCCTTCCCGAGCGCCTTCGGCCGACGGGAGAACAAGGCGGGCGCTCGGCTAGGGTCGCGGAGTGAGACCCCGGCGCTCGGCCACTTCCGGAAGCCGCTCGGCTGTCTCCGGCCGCCGCGGGCCGCGCTCGGCTATTTCCGCCGAGGCCCCGCCCCGCCCCCGGGGGCGGCCCCGGCTTAACCCTGGCCACGCCCGCCGCCCCGCCCGCCCGCTGCCCGGCGCAGCGCGGGGTTATCTGCGAGCGGCTCTGCCTGCCGTTTGCACGAGCGGCCCGCGCGCGCTCCCCGTGCTCCCCGTCCCCACCCCCTCCCCAGCCGAGCCCCACAAAGGCACTGGGAGGCGGCTTTGCTTTCGGTTTATTGCTCCCCCCCCCCCAGGCGGCGGGAACCGGGGCCCAGGCTGGGGCGGCCCGGCGCAGCCAGCGGGTCTGTACAGTGCGTGCTGGGGTGCCGGTCACCCCCTCCCGGGGAATGCGCGATTGGGAATGTCTCCAAGTCGAGGAAGAGGTCGGCCCCTGATCCCGGGGCGGAGCTGGGCGGCAGGGCCCGTGCGGGTTCCGTTCCACAGCGGTCAGACGTCCAGAGACGAGGCCGGGGACAGAGACGGGGTTCGAGAGGGCGTGGCGGGGGGCGCCGGCCCCGAGCCCCCGGCGCCCAGCACGCGCCACTGGAAGATGCTGGCGTCCTTGCCGCCCAGCGAGATGAGGTGCGAGTCGTTGTGGGTGAAGCGGACGCTGGTCACGTGGCTGCCGTGGCCGCCGTACACGAGGCTGGGCGCCTGCGGGGGAGGCGGGGGAGTTGCGGCGGCTGCGGCGCGGCGGGCCGCCCTCCCCCGGGCCCGGCCTCACCTTGGCGCGCGCGCACGGGTACTGGAAGAGGTGCACCTTGCAGAAGTCGTCCGCCACGGCCACCACGCGCTCGTTGTGGGAGCGGCACAGGGAGTTGATGTCCGTGCCGTCCGAGCCATCTGGCCACACGCCTGTCGGCACAGCGGCTGCTCAGCTCAGCCCGGCCTCCTCCCCTCCTGCCTCCGCCCACAGCCCGGAGCCTCACGCTCGGCTCCGGGTGCTGCTCCGGCCGCCCACCCGCCACGTTCCCGGCAATCCTTCCCTCCCGGGGAGCGCAGCGCCTCCGGGCCGGGCCTGCTGGCCGCTGGACACCCGCCCCTGGTCGCCGCCCAGCAGGCCCGGGCCGGGCAGGCCCCGCCGCCCTGTGTGCGCCCCGCTCACCGTACACGTGGAAGCCCAGCACGCAGGTGTAGGTGGCCCACTCCCGGTCTCGGTTGTCATAACGATTCCTCTCCAGCTTGCAGCCTGCAGCCACGTTCCCTGGAGAGAGGGCGCCCACCCGGCTCAGCCCTCACCCGGCCCTCGGTGGGGAAGAGGCGGGAGGGCCTGGCGGGAAAGGCTGACGGAGGCTGTGGGCCGTGGCCTGTGATCTGTCACGGCAGCAGCCCTCAGCCCGGAGCAGAACCCAGCTCCCCCTCCCCTCGCCCCCCTGCTTCCTGCGCTGGCAGGCCTCTCCCCAGATGCGCAGCCCCCACACCTGCCCTCCGCAGCTTTTCCCAGTCTTTTCTTAGTACGTTTTCAACTCCTTGTGGGAAAAAGAGGGTATAAAACTGTGTGTGGTTTTTTCCCAAATCAATTGCTCCTATGTGTATAATTCCGACTCCAACCCCATCTCCCTGTCCCCATGTGACAGCCCCTCCTCCCCGAGCTCCCCACATATCCTTCCTGCCTTCGAACCTGGAGCCCACACACACACGGCGCACCCCAGTGGCCCTCTCCCCATGCCCACCCTGTGGCCACTCACAGTAGAGGATCTCATAGTCCCCAGAATTGGACATGATGAACTTCCCGTCCTTGGACCAGTCGAGGTGAGTGATAAAGCTGGAGTGACCCTGGGGGGAAGGGTCAAGAGACTGAAAATGGAGGCCCCGGTCCCATCCCCTAACCCCCCCTAAGTGCACTGGGCCGGTTGAGGGGTTTCCCTGCCATGGCAATGCCCCACCCGCCACCCCAGCTTTCTTACCACACAGCGGCCAACGCGGCTGGACTTGGCACCGTCACTGGAAACACTATAGATGTAGATCATGTTGTCATGGGAACCAATGGCCAGGTGCAACCCATCTACAAAGACAGTCACTCAGAGAGGGCGGGGCCGGGGCCGGGGCTGGGCCGGGGAGGGAGGGGAGGGGAGGGCTCCCACCTGGGCTGTACCGAACCACCGAGAGCTGCTCGTTGCCATCAGTGATGTCGGACACGATCTCTCTGGTCTCCGTATCCAGAACCAGCCACCTAGAGGGAGGGGTCGGAGGCAGGTGTGAGGACACCCGTCCTGGGCAGCGCGCTGACAAGCTGGAGAGACTCCAGGACACCCAGAGAAAAGCTCCGAGGCAGGCAGAAAGGCCCACTGCGTTCTTGTTTCCCCTTTTTCTTTTTAATCCTCACCATTGGTGTTCAGAGAAGGGAAGGGAAGAGGAGGAGGGGGTAAACATCGATGTGAGAGAGACATCGATCGGTTGCCTTCTGAAGGCACCAAAACAGGACGAGGACGGGGCCAGGGATCGAACCTGCAACCCAAGTACATGCCCTTGACTGGGAATCGAACCCGTGACTCTCAGGTGCACAGGCGATGCTCTAACCACTGAGCCACCACGCCAGCCAGGGCCCCACTGCATTCTGACACTGGGCAATGGGAAGGGGCCATGGGCGGGTAAGAGCTGAGGAACTTCCGATGCTGTCGCCAGAGCAAGGAAAAGGGCTGGACTACAAGAGCCTCCGGCGGGGGGGGGGGGGGGGGGGGGGGGGGGGCGCGATGGCAGCTGCCCCCGGAGACGGGAGCCCAGGCTGCAGGGAGAAGCGCTGAGGACCAGGAAGGTGCAGTCGGGGCTTGGAGCTGCCAGTGATCACGCTGCTTCACGCACACGCACACGCACACGCCGTCACCAGGAACCCTTCCTATCCCCCTGCTTCCCGGGCTCCCGCTCACCTCCCCGTGTTCAGTCCCACAGCCACCACCGCCCCGCTGGGGTGGAAGTCAGCACAGAGCCCCGTCTCCTGAGGGGAGAAAGGGGGATTGAAAAAGACGCCTTTCTAGCGAGGGATCCCATCCAAGACAGACGCCTGGTCACCCCCAGGAGGGCGGCGTGCAGGCAGCGTGTGTGCAGGCAGAGCCTGGCGGGCAACACTCAGAACCCTGAGCCCCCAGGCCTGAGCCGGGCGGGGGAGGAACCGACCTTCACTGGGTGGGCAGGGGAAGAGGTGGGGGCGGGGTGGGGGGGTACTGGAGGCAGCAGCACAGAAGGAGGAACATTTAGTGGCCTTTCCAGGACACACCGGCTGCCTCCAGGGAGCAGGAGGAAGGGGTGCTGAGGAAGGCGTGGGGGCGTCGCTGGGGACCAGCTCTACCTTGAGGTCGATGCTCCAGGCCAGCGCGTGGGCCTCCCCGTCCCACAGGCAGAGCTGGCGGTCGTGGCCGCAGGTGAGGAAGCAGTTCTGGAAGGGGTGTGTGCACAGCCCCCAGAGCTCGTCCGTGTGGCCCTGCAGAGGAGCATGGCTGTGACCCCTGACCTCCCACAGCCCCGCCCTCCCGCCCCCACAGCCCTCACCCCCACAGCCCTCGGTCCCCCCACCTGGATCACGGGGGAGAAGCCCTGGGCCAGGTCTCCCCGCAGCAGCGCGTTCTTGGTGGTCCCCACCAGCAGCTCGGAGCCTGGCCCCTCGGCGATGGCCCGCACGGCCCCAAAGTGCTCAGGGATCTGCCGTGGGGTCAGAGAGTCAGGGGGCACGGCCACTCCTCCCTCCTCCCTCCCTCCAGCCCAGCCCTCACCTCAGCCTCCTGGAGGGCCACCAAACCGGGCCCCCACTGCACCAGCCGCCGGTCCCGCCCGCCTCCGCTCAGCACGGTCCCGTCCCGCCGCAGACACAGGGCGAAGATGGAGCCTTCGTGAGCGTGGGCCTGAGCCACGATCCCATAGGTCTCTGTGGGCGGAGTCCGGGGTGGGTCAGGCCCTTGGGGTGCAGGGCAGTGGGGGGGAAGGGGGCAGTAACTCCCAGCTGCCTGATGCCTACTGGTTCCGTCTCTGCCCCGTCTACAGACTGGACCACTGAGACTCAAAGAGCTGAAGCCCCTTCCTAAGGCCAGACCATTTGTGGCAACACTGGGATTTGAACCCAGGACCTGGCAGGCCCCAAAGCCCCAGCCCTCTACCTTTCTAGACGGTCCCCCAGAGAACTATCAATCCGCAAGGTAAAAAAAAAAAAAAAGAAAAAAAAGAAAAAAGTGTGTGTGGAGGGAGCCACAACCCTCTCCAGTTCCCATAAACCCTCTAGCGTAGGGGTGTCGAACTCAATCAGAGAAGGGGCCAAAATCTAAAAATCCAGCCTAAATCTCGGGCCGAATGGTTTACTGAACAGTCATAAACTGTCATTGTGATGGAAACGCAGCGGAGTGCAGTGATGACAGCGCGGTGCGGGCCACATTGCAAGGCCTGGCGGGACGGATTTGGCCCGCGGGCCTTGTGTTTGACACATGTGCTCTAGCGGCTACACTTCCCAGAAGCCACCCCACCACACACCTTTGGCTCCGCCCCGGCCTGGAGTCTTGGCATCTGAGAGGCTCCGCCCCCAGGTGAGAATGTTGCCCTCCGAGTCCCCAGTGAGGATGTCTCCCTCCGGGAGGAACACGAAGCAGGGGATAAACTTGGGTTTCTTGTATTTCTAGGGGAGACAGGAGGTCAAAGGGCAAAGACCAAAAGTCACGGGGCCACTGGGAGCCGGGTGGCATCGGGGTCTCCAGGCCTCAGACCACTACTTCCATCTCCGCTCTGCCCTCCCCCCTACCCTGCACCCATCCACACCTCACCCCAAAGACACCCTGTTTCCGCGTGAGGGTCCCATTCCCGGGAGCCCCCACGGCGCCACTCCAGTTCCAGAAGTGGACGTGGGACTTCCCGCTGGTGACGATGCAGCTGCTGTCTCGAGGGCTGAAGCCGACGGCCAGGACGGAGTCATTGGTGCTCTGAAGAGGAGACACTGGATTCAGCCACCCCCGGCCCGGAGCACCCTCATTCCCCTGGACTCTCTTCCTCTGCCTCCTGACCGCGGGTCTACGGAGTCCAGAATCCCCGGGGCACCCCCCTTCCACACCCCGGGCCCCGAAGAGCAACTACTGTTAGTCCCCCGCCTGCCTGTCATCATCTCCTGTGAGGTCAGAACTCCTGCTGTCCCCACTCCTCAGCCTCACAGAGGGGGCGGCTGGCCCAGGTGACAGGCAGAAAGGAAGTGACAGAGGGATAAGTCTGGACTCTCAGCCCCACCCCCCTCCCAGCTCGGGGGGGCACCTTCAGGCCACCGGGCCCCCCACCTTGATCTCAGCCAGCTTTGTGCCGCGGCTGCAGTCCCACACGGATAGCATGTGCTCGTTGGAATCGTCCACCACGCAGAGAAAAGCACCCTGATCCTGAGGGCGGGACACGCGGGAGGGGCCGAGTGAGGACCAGGGGTCTGGGAGGGCACGGTCATTGGGCAACACACAGCATCACAGGTCGGGAGGGAAGGAGAAGGGACACACGTCCCTCTCTCAGGAGAACCGGCTGGGCAAGGTTCCGGCAGGCCAGGGGGTCTGAGACTTCCTGGTGAGGTGCAGGAAGGGGCTCCCGGACAAGGAAGACGAGGGCCCAGCTCACCACCACGGAGAAGGCCAGGGCCCCCACGCCCCGCTCGAAGGCCCCCAGTCCGATCTCCTGCAGCTTCAGCAGCGTCTCCGAGTCCCACACGTGCACCACGGGCTGCAGGGGCTGGAGCGGGGGAAGGGTCAGGCGTGGGGAGGAGAGCTGGCCTACGTACGGGGTCGTCCTCCGCCTGGCCTCACCTTTCCATCCTTATCCACTCCGGCTGTCTGTCCCGAGGCCACACGGACGCCATCAGGGTGGACGGCCAGGCTATGTGGGGGAGCAGATGCTCTGAGGAAGGGGGGCGGGTCTCTCAAGACCCCCCAGGCCGCCCCTCTCCTCTCTCCTGCTACTCCATGCCCGCCCAGGCCCTCTGTCTGCCAAGCCCAGCACCCCCACCCCAGGCTGCCCACCGCCCGGCCCAGGCCCCTCACCATCGAACGCAGTCCGTGTGGCCCCGGTAGTGTCTCTGGCCGCCGCCTCCAGGCCCCCCGGGGCCTCCCCCGGGCCGGTACAGCACCACCACGCAGGCGATGAAGTAGACCACCTCCCCAGAACGCAGCACGAACAGGTTAGAGCGGGAGTCGCGACCCCTGTACCCGTAACTGGAGTGGGGGTCGCGGTCAAGGAAAGGGTCAGGTCAAGGGCAGGATGAGGAAGGGAGGAGGACAGAGCTTCTGGCTGGCAGAGGATGGTAAGGGAGGACTCAGGGGGTTCCCCGTCCCTGCAGAGCCAGGAGGAAACCATAAACGGGGGGAGGAGGGGTCCCCAAGATGGGAAAGATGGCTCCCAGGGGCCTGGAGGGGGCAGGATACACCCAGTCAAGGCTGAGGGTCTCCGGGGGTGGGCCGCTGGGCAGCTCCTCAAGGCTGCGGATGCCAGATGGGATGTACATGGTAATTGGGCGGCCGCGAAGGAACATCTTCACTGAGATGCCTTCTACAGAGAAAAGGGGGGTGTCAACCACCACCCTGCAGCCCCCCTCCAGGGAAGCCAGAGCAGACCTCTCCCCACCAGACCTCACAGGTCGCTCCAAAGTAGCTCCTGGGGCTCTAGCCCAAACCCTAGCTCTCTCATGCACATTCTTCCAGATGCTTCTGTGCTTACCCAGATTGTAATTGCTCCTCCGAGATCCCGAACCCCCGGGGCTGGAGAGGGGGTCTTTCCCCCCACGGCTGCGGGAAGCAGAAAAGCATGGGGTTGGGGTCGGGTCCCGAGATGGACGTGCAAAGGGGCCGAGCACAGAGGGAGGCCACTGGAGGCCACAGTCACCCCGAGGCACGGTCTGCATGGTGGGCGTCCAGCCCTGGAGGAGACGGACTCCCGGCTCCCCCTAAGGCATGAGCCCCGGCCACATGGCCTGCAGAGGCGATGGCGGAAGGGAATCCAGAATGCCCCCCAGCCCTGCCCTTCGGGGCTCTGGGCCCTTATCTCTCAGGAGGAAAGTAACGAATTCCGGAGATCACTGTCATGGGTGGTGAGGCCTCTTCCGAGAATGAAGGCGAGACCCAGGGCAGGGCTAGAAGGAACACTGGATGTCCTGAGGCCTGGCCACACTCAGACAACTACGCTCAGCCCCTGGGATTTGCCTCAGTCTCAGTGTCCTGCTGGAGAAAGGGGCGGGGCCGAAGCTCTGCGGAGAGTCACCCAGGGAGATCATGGAAGCTTCTGGAGAAGCCTCTTGGCATCTCCAGAGGAACATGGTGACAAGGAGGAAAGAGCAAGGAGCTAGGGTCAGGGAGAGTTGAGTTGGAGTCCTGCCTCTAGCTGTGTGGCCCCAGGCAAATGACTGACCCTCTCTGGGCCTGGTCCTCACCTGGACAATAAACAGCATGAGACCACCTACCCCCAAAGGATGCATGGGACTGAATGAGAGGGAGGTGGTCGAGGACTTAGCACAGTGCTGGCTCCTTTCTTCCTGTTGGGCAATGAGGCCCCCACCCCACCCCACCCGGGGAAGGTCAGAGCCGGGGCCTGGGTGGGGCAGGTTGGGGAGCCTCGCCCACCTCTCCGTGCTCCCTGACCGCAATAACAGGTTGGCCGAGGACGCTGCCTTCCGGGAGAGCTTCTGTCGAGGCCGCTCGCAGGGAGACGAGGAGGAGGAGTTCCTCCGGGCCCTGACGGGAGCAGTGAGCGGTGAAGGTCATCCCCTCGAACCCTGCTCCGAGGTCCTCCCTCCCCCCTCCAGCCTCGGCCACAGGACACTCACGTGTCAGTGCACTGGGGGGACTGGACGAGCCTGAGGATGCCCGGGGAGCCAGCGCCCCCGGGGGAGCCAGCGCCCCCCGGGGAGCCAGCACCACTGCTGCTGCTGCCCCCTCCCTCAGACTGGGTTCCACCAGGCTCTTCACTGCCCCCCTGAGGGGCCGGGGGCCCGTTGCTCAGGCGGGGGGTTGCCAGGGACGCCACCATCTCCAGCTCTGTCTCCGTCTGGGTGCCTCGGCTCACCAAGGAGGGGCTGCACGGGGGTGGCAGTGCTGCGGGGGCTGCAGGGCTGTGGAGGAGACAGAGGATCAGCCAGATCCGCTGAGGCCCCGGAAGGAGGACGAGGAGTGACAGCATGCATACCTGGCCCCAGTCGGAGCAGTCAGGCCAGGATCCCGCAGGGAGCTGGGGGGGTCCTGCAGGGAGCTGGGGGGCGCCTGCAGCCGAAGCAGGCGAAGGGCCTCGGCCAGGGCTGCCTTGACCAGCTCCATCTCCTTCTCCTGCACCTGGAGCCGCCGGCTCAGGGCCTGCAGGGCCTGCTGAGCAGGGCCCTCGCCTGGGGAAGGGGAAGGGGAAGGGGAAGGCATGCTCAGGAGGTCCGCCACCTGGGGGAGGCTGCCCGGCTTTGCATGCGAGCAGGAGGCTGCAGCCCGGTCCCAGGCTGCCCGGAGGGAGGAGACGGCGGAGGACCCGGAGCCTCCTGCTGGCGGGCCGCGAGGAAGCTGGCAGGGCGCCTTTCCTGCCGCCGTCCAGGCCTCCCTCCGCAGGCAGGGCGGCCCGGGAGCCGGGGAAAGCGGGGAGACCTGCCACGGGGCGTGGGAACCGCAGAGGGAGCCGCGGAGCCGGGGAGGGACCGGGCCCACCCAGAGCGAGCTCAGGCTGCAGGGCAGGCGGGAGCCGGAGCGGCAGCCCCGGGGCAGAGCGGGGACACAGCGGGGACCGGGAGAGGAAATGCGGGGTGACAGGAGCGGGCACCGCGGGGCAGAGCCACGGGGAAGGTCCGGGGTCACAGTTGGGGGTCAGAAGTACAATAAAAAGACACGAAATGCCCGCAGCAGAGGCCCAGGTGACCCGGGGACAGGGCCGTCCAGGTGCGGAGGGCGGGGTGGGGGTGGGGTGGGTAAGTCCGGAGGGACGGCCGCAGGGCCCCCGGGACCCGGGGAGCGCCCGGGGGGCCGGGCAGGACGCTCCAGCCCCGGGCCGCGGAGCACGCGGCGCCCCTGGACGGCCGTCGGGCACCAGCAGCGCCGGACCGGCCGGCCGGGCGCTCCGGGAAGGGGCTCGCCGCCCGCCCGCCCCGTACTCACCGGGCCCCCCGGCGCCATCCATCCGGCCCCCGGGCTGGCTCCGAGCGGCGGCGGCGGAGGCGGCGTCTAAGGCGCGGGGGCCATGGCCCGGGGGCGGGGAAGGGGAAGCACCCCGGGGCGCGCGGGGCGCCGGGCCACCCCCTGGGGGCGCTGTCGGGCTCGAGGAGAGGGGCCGGAGGGGGCGGGAGCGCGGGCGCGGGCCCGCCGGGGCCTCGGGCTCTCCCGGGGCCGCTCCGGGCTCCCGGGGGTGGAGTGGCGGGGCCGTCGCGGGCCCCAGCGCCGCCGCACAAACAGGCGCCGGACGCGGAGCCGCCAGGAAGCGCGGGAGGGGGGGCGGGCCCAGGGGGGGCCGGGCCGCCCGGTAACCCCTCCCTGTCCGGGCCCCGCGGCTCAGCACGGGGCGGGGCCAGCCCGCTGACCCCCCCTGGCCCCGTCTGGCCTCCGCTCCCGGGCCCTTCCGGGATCTCCGCCCCCGGGCTCCCTGGGGACTCGTAGGGCGCGTGGACATCGAGGTCTCCGCCCCCCGCCCTCAGCCCCCAGCCCCCCGGGGCCGCCGGCCAGCCCCTCCCCCTTCCGGGAGGGGCCGGGGCGGGGCGTTCCCCCGGGGGCACGGCCGAGGCATCCCGAATCGGCTCCGGCGGGGCCGGGGCGCCGGGCGACCCAGGCTGGGGTGGGAGGGCTCCCAGGGTATTGGGGTCAGGATGGCATTAGCCCAGCTCAAGCCGGGCTGGGCTGACTCAGCGCCCTGCCCGGGCAGCCCGTCCCTGCCAGCCCGTCCCCGCCAGCCCTGCTCCTCCCGGGCAGAGATGGGAGATGGCGCCCGTGCTGCCCCTGGCGCTGCCGCCGCGGCCCCGCGTGCGCCTGGCGCAGGGGCTCTGGCTCCTGTCCTGGGCGCTGGCGCTGGCCGGCGGCCTCACTCTGCTGTGTAGCGGGCACCTCCTGGTCCAGCTGTCGCTCCTTCGCACCTTCCTGGCTCCCTCCTGCCCGTTCGCCGCGCTGCCGCAGGTGGCCCTGGCGGCGGGCGCCGCGGCTCTGGGCACGGGACTGGCGGGCGCAGGAGCCAGCAGGGCCAGTTTGGACGCAGCGCAGTACCCGCCCTGGCGCAGGGTCCTGGGCCCCCTGCTGCTGGCCGGCACCGCGGCGGGTGGCGGGCTGCTGGTCCTCTCCCTGGGGCTGGCCTTAGCTCTGCCTGGCAGTCTGGACTCCGGGCTGGAGGAGGGCCTGGGCGCTGCCATGGCTCACTACAAGGACACAGAGGTGCCGGGACACTGCCACACCAAGCGGCTGCTGGATGAGCTGCAGCTCAGGCACCACTGCTGCGGGCGCCGTGGGTTCAAGGACTGGTTTGGGGTCCAGTGGGTCAGCAGCCGGTACCTGGACCCCAACGACCATGATGTGGTTGAGTGAGTGACTTGCTGCTCTCCTCCTCCTCCTCTCCCATCCTTTAAAACCCCACCTCACCCAGACAGGCACCAAATAGAGCTTAGTGACTGAGAGAATGAGTGACAGCTCGGCCATGATTGAGCTGCGTGGCCCAGGGCGCGTTAGCGAACTCCTCTGGGCCCGAGTCTCGTCTGTAGGAGGGAGAAGGTACCAGTGTCTGTCTTACCGAACTGCTGCGAAGACAAATGCATAGCGCATGCTTGGCACGTAGGAAAGCAGCTGGAAGTGTGTCCCTCTCCTTTTCCCCTTCTCACTCTGTGCTCCAGCTCCTCCCCAGGCCTCCATCTCCAGACACCCTCACACCCTGCCCCTCCGTTTGCAGCCGGATCCAGAGCAACGTGGAAGGCCTCTATCTGATTGACGGAGTCCCCTTTTCCTGCTGCAACCCCCACTCACCGCGGCCTTGCCTGCAAGACCGGCTCTCAGACCCCCACGCCCACCCCCTCTTCGATCCCCGTCAGCCCAACCTAAACCTCTGGCCTCAGGGATGCCACGGGGTGCTGCTGGGGCACCTGCAGGGGCTGGCGAGCACGCTGGGCAGCATGCTGGCCGTCACCTTCCCGCTGCAGGTGAGTCCGCAGCGCCTGAGGCCTCCCTCGCCTGGACCGCCTCACTGCCCCCGACCCTGGGGCCCTGCACCGCTGGCCCTCACCCACCTCCTCCCCTTGCTTCCCCCAGACTGCGGTGCTCCTGGGCCTGCGGTACCTGCAGACGGCGCTGGAGGGGCTTGGAGGAGCCATCGATGGGGAAGGGGACGCCCAGGGCTATCTCCTTCCCGGGGGGCTGAGGCACAGGCTGAAGACGGCCTGGCTGCAGGGAGGGGCTGCCCGCAGGCCAGCACCCGGGGAGGCCCCTCCCGAAGAGGCACCGCCCACGGAGGACCCACCTGAGGCCTAGTGGCCTGGAGCTGGGGTTGGGGTCGGGCAGAGGGGAGAAGGGCCCATGGTGGGGAGGGGTGTCCCTGGGATCAGAATGAAGAACAATTAGCAAGCTGGACGGGGCAGGAGAAAAAACAAGGGTCCGAGGGCCTAGCCCCTGTGGCCAGAACAGCCCAGAAACAGAACCCCCAGCGTGGTGGGAAGCGGCCCAGGAAGCGCTGGAGATGCTGCCTTGCGGACTCAAAAGAAGCTTCTGGACTGAAGCCGCTGGTCCCCTCCTCCAGGGGGCGCTCCTGAGAGCATGGTTTCCGTTTGAGAGAAGCCAGGCCAGGGTTTGACCCGGTGAGAATCAGAATGCGAGACGCAGACTAATAAAACGCAGAAGATGAGAGGCCCCTCAGGTGGAGATTTTTTATTCTGGAGGTAGGAGGGGTCAGCATGCTCAGGTGGGGAGGGTCCAGCCCAGCTCCTCCAGCCCCACCCCCGCCCCCTGCATGCCCAGCCCCAATAAGTTACCCAGTTACTCAGCGGCCCTCCCTCCTGAGTCCGTCTGTCCTCCTGCTCCGCCCCAGACAGGGCTGACCCGGCTCAATACAAGGGCTGCTTGTCCCCAGCTGTGGGCAGTGCCACACAGCGGGCTGGGGGAGGGGAAGCAGCTGGGCTGAAATGGCAGAGGGGCCGCCCCGCCCCTGGCGCTGAGGGGTCGGGTCGTGGAGGACCGCACCCGGCCCCACAGGCCTGTGCGAAACGGTCGTCGGCTGGGGCGTCCGTCACACCTCCACGGCGGGGTCTGAGCCCCGGCCCTGCCGCTGCAGCTGCTCCTCCTGCTTCATCTTGGGCTTCTCCGTCCGCGTGTGCCACACCAGAACCTGTCCCGGGGGCCTCCCGTTAGAGCCAGGCCCCTGGGGCACGCCCGCTCCGCACTGGGGAGCCTCGGGCCCCTGAAGTGGGGCCTTAACCCCCTAACCTCTGTGGGCCGTCAGGTGCCCAGGCCGCGGGGAGACAGATGGCAGGACCCCACTTCCCTTCTCTGGCTCCCCGCGGCCTTCAGGAGCGTAAGCAAGGTGGGAGCTGAGTTCCGGAGGGTCCCTCCTGCCCAAACACCTGCCCTGTGATCCTCACCCCACTTCTCCCGCCCCCCGTCCCCCCGCGCTGCGGGCCCACCTCCGTCCTCTTACCCGGGTGCAGTTGGCAGCCCGTGGCTCCAGGTCCTTGGGGTCCACCAGGTGGCTCAGGAGGCTGCTCTCCAGGTGGCCCCGGGGAGCGGTGGCGTCAAACTGGGCATCGGGCTTGGCCAGCAGCAAGGGCAGGGCCACGGCAAATCCCGCCATATCCACGGGGAAGGGCCGGTTGGGCTCCCACGCCGTGTGGAAGCCCACGACCCGGCCGTCCTGTACCCGCGGGCCCTCGAATCGCAGGCCGCCCACCAGCCCCACGGGCCACACGGAGACGCCGCGGGTCCAGCGCATCTGACAGTCAGGAGACAAGAAACAGACGGTGGCCCAGGGCACAGGCAGCAGCTGGGCCCTCTGCTCCATGCCCCCCCTCCTCCCCCAACAGCCCAGACTCAGCAACAGGGACAGCCAGCGCCCCTTTCCCGGCCCCTCCCCGGGGCTCACCTCCTCAAAGAGTTCCCGGCTGTAGGTGTTGTCATCGTCGGCAAAGTACACAACCCCCCGGATGCCCGGGGGCGGAGGGTCCTTCTCTCCCCCCACAGCGCCCCCTCCACTCCGCAGCCAGTCCAGAGCCCGGTTCCGTTGCTCTACGCCGCGGGGCCGAACCCAGCCCGGCTCGCCCTCCCGGAGCCTCTGGGCCTTGGGCGTGAGCACCGCCAAGTGCGTGAAGAGGAGGCCGGAGGCGGCCAGCAGCCTGGACACCAGCGGGGTGGGGCCCTCCGCGTCCTCCACCAGCAGCCAGTGCAGCCGGGGCACCAGGCTCAGGGTCTGCGACAGTCGCACCAGCTCGGCCTTCTGCACCAGCCTGGAGGGCGAGAGGCAGCAGCAGGGAGAGGGGAGGCATCAGCTGCCACTCCAGTCGGCAGACACAGCTTCTCCCGACCCCCTCCTGGCATCCCAGGGCCTTTCCCCAACTTCACAGGGACGCTCACCTGCCCTGCCCTCCCCCTCATGTCTGCCACCCACCTCCCCCTGGGAGACACCCTGGGAAGGAATGCCAGGTTTGTAATTAGGGAGACATCGGGGAAACGGCTCTCTTTCCCCCAATCGCAGTTTCCGGGCTGTCACATGGGAATAACTGGACGCTACAAGGCTGTTTTGGAGATTAAAAAAGATAGTGATTTCCTGAAACAGCGGTGGGACCAGGCGCTTTTCCTTCTGTGCTAGGGTTTCCAGGGACAGGGATCCAGGAGTACCCTGACCCTCTCCTCACCAGGGGGCGATGGTTTATCCTCCTTTAGACAAAGAACTGGGAGGTGGGGCCCGTGTGTGTGTGTGTGTGTGTGTGCGTGTGAGTGAGTGTGTATGGAGGGGGAGAGGTCTAGAGCCGCCCGTGCCTAGATGGCTCAACCATCTGATTCCAGGGAGCAATCAGCAGGCCCTTTGGCGGCAGATCCAAAACCACAGCTTCCCACTTGCTCTGTATGAGTAATAAAGGCTACATTTTCATTAAAAACAAAAAAAAGCACAGCACTGAGCCCTGCAACTTGTGGTTCCATGCGATTCCTGGTCAGGGCACATGCCTGCCTGACACTCCAACCAGCGGAGCCACACCAGCCAGGGCAGGACCAATCCCTTGTCTACTTCAGGCTACACAGGGGTTCTCAAACTTTCTCACCAAAGGATCCCTAAGGAGAGAGAGTGCACTCCGTGGCAAGCTCCAAATTGCTTTGAAATGATATTGTTCTCTCTTAACATTTCTCAGAGATTTTGTATGCTACTTCATCGTACACCCCTATCTCTTTGAGTGGAAAATAACCATTTTCCCCACACATTTCTGAGTCAAGATGTGGCTCATTTCTCCTGTCATTTGGCATGCTCTAGCTTGAGAAACATCCCCTAGCCCAATGCCTCCCCCAAATCCTCTCCATCAACCCCAACCTCTTGGCCCGTGCAAGCCTCTCAGGTGCCCCAGAGCCCATACCTGGCATAGGTGGGGGTAACAACATAGATAGTAGGCAGGGCCTCAGGCTCAGGGGGCTGGGCAGGGGCAGGGGCAGGGCGACGGAGATCAGCTTGCAGCTGGGAAATCCTCAGATCCTTCTGGCGGAGCTGCTCTGCTGCTGCCCGCAGTGGGGGGAGGCAGTCACATGGCTGGCCTGGTCCAGGGAAGCAGGGCAGGGGCAGAGAACGGAAGCACAGTCAGTAACCCAAAGGCCCATCGTGTCATCCCTCCAGCCAGTGCAGGCATCGCCTTACAGCTTCCCAGACAGACAGCCTTCTGCACCTCCGGGGTGGGAACCCTGTCAGCATCCCCTCTGCAGCTGCCAGAAACCCCATCTGTCACCGTTTCATTGGGATGCTGAGCTGATTATCTGCCTCCATCCCTTCTCCCGGCTGGTTCCAATGTTGCCTTCTGGAGTCATAAAGAGGTCTGTCTCCCTGACCCAGGTCAGTCTCAAATACCTGAGGGTCAGCGGCGGCCCTGCCTGGAAATCCCTCCGCTGGGTTAAACTGACCAGTTCCGTTATTGGACAGTTTTTATGGAGTGCTCCTCCCGGGAGGCGCTGCCCCGGGGGCCGGGGATGCCTCAGGGAACAAGGCGGGCATGTTCCCTGCAGGAGGCGGCCACTGAGCAAAGAACACTGCCAACTGTGAGCGGGCCTGGAGGAGGCGGACCGTTAGAGCAGGAGAGAGAACCAGAAAACAAGCAGCAGCGTTCGCTCCGCGGGGCCAGGGAAGGCCGTGAGGCGGGGACCCCTGCGCGGAGCCTGCGGGTTGCGCAAGCGGAGGCCCCGCAGGAGGGAGCGGGCTGACAGCCGGCAGAGGTCGGGGCGTGCGGGTTCGGAAACTGTCACCCGCCGGTGAGGCCGGGGCAGAGCGGGCCAGAGGGTTAGGAAACGGGTGACCGCGCGGGGCCCTGGACGCCGGGAAGGGGCCTGGACTGCATCCGGGGTGCTTCCAGCGAGGGGCCTGCGCCCGGCGGCCGCGCCGGGAGAAGGGGGCCCGCACCCGCTCACCCCCAGGCGGGGAGCTCCCGCCCGCCCCGCTCACCGAGCTGCACCAGCGCGTAGAGGAGGCCGGCGATCGACACCAGGAAGTAGACGAGAAACACGTTCTTCAGCTTCAGCTTCATGGCCGAGCCGCCGCCGCCGGCGACCGGGCAGGCGGGGTCCCGCAGGGCCAGGGGGTCCCGCAGGGCCAGGGGGTCCCGCCCCCGCCGGACAGCCTGCAGGCCCTGCCCCGGCAGCGGCTCCGCCCCGCGGCCCGCCCACCCCGCGCTCCCCGCGACCCGCTCCCGGGAACTGGGGCTGGGGAGCCGGCCCGCGCCCACATCCGGTCAGTCTGGAACACCCGCACTCTCCCGGGTTCACTTCCGGTCCCCCCGCCGGGTTCTGGGAACCGCGGGGGTCGGTGACGTCACATCCGGCGTGTCGAGCTGTCAGAAGCCGGTGGGAGCACGTGGGCGGGACTTCGAGGCCTTCCCCTGAACTGCCGCCCTGCGCCCGGCTTTTCTCCTCTCATTCACAGCCACAGACACCTGCCGCGGAGTGATGGACATGCAGGGCCTGTCTTGTGCTCTAGATCCGTCTCCCATGATCCTCGCTATGATCTTAGGAGATACATGGTATTTTCCCAATTCATAGATACGCAACGAGGATTGACAAAAGTTACGTGTCACCATAAGAAACATCCAGGCTTGCAGAGAAGTGTTGTGAGTTGATTTGAGCCAAACTGTCCACAATTGCCAGGAAGCAACATTTCCATGAATTGAGAAAATGCTCCAGAGAATGGCAGTCTTGCATCTTGTTTTATACATCACTGTCAGAAGACATAAGGGGGTTACCTGAAACCTACTGCTGATAGAGCAGGGAGGCAGGAGAAAGCAAGATGAGGAAACTTTTGGGATTGAATAAAAAGTGAAATGATAGCCCAGCTGGTGTGGCTCAGTGGATAGAGCATTGGCCTGTGGACTGAAAGGTCCCAGGTTCAATTCCCAGTCAAGGGCATGTACCTTGGTTGCAGGCCCATCCCCAGTGGAGGGCATGCAGGAGGCAGCTGATTGATCATTCTCTCTCATCCATGTTTCTATTTCTCTATCTCTCTCCCTTCCTGTGAAAAATCAATAAAATATATATTTTTTAAAGTAAAATGATAGCCGAGACCAGTTTGGCTCAGTAGTAGAACGTCAGTTTGGGGACTGAAAGGTCCCGGGTTCGATTCCGGTCAAGGGCATGTACGTTGGTTGTGGGCACATCCCCGGTGGGGGGTGTGAGGAGGCAGCTGGTCGGTGTTTCTCTCTCATCCACGTTTCTGGCTCTCTATCTCTCTCCCTTCCTCTCTGTAAAAAATCAATAAAAAATATATATTTTTAAATGTTATAAAAAAAGTAAATTGATAGACACATACTTGTTTCACATAGAGGGTACCTGTGCTTGCAGGGCTGGGGGGGAAAGAAAATTACTTTGACATTCCAAAGGTGTGTTATCTAGATGCAAAAGCCAACAGACAAGGCTTAATGAAGGTGAAAATGGAACTCTGTCAGGGACATGGCCTCTCACCATAATAAACTTTTAGTTCAGAAGTTTTCATTTCAGACCATCTTGTGTGATTACGTCAGGCCTGTGTGTGTGTAAGGCACCACACGGCCTTCCCTGAGCCAGCCGGGTTTAATGTGGAGCCTCTTTCCGTCCATATATGTCATCGCCCCTGTGCCGTTTGCTACAGCCTTTCTGGGTACATGATTCCAGGTATCCTCTGATGCCCATTAATCAGGTGATGATGGGGATTAATGGCGGGAGGGGGGGAGGCAGTGGGCTGTCTCCCAGGCAATTGAGTGAAATATTTCCTGAGTTGAGGAATTTCATAAACACATCCTCTAACTCCTGAAATGAAGCAGAGTTTTGCCACCCAAAATATGCCTTTTTGGGATATTATTTTAAGTTGATTATTTTTAAGAAATGACTCAAGCCCAGCCGGCATGGCTCAGTGGCTGAGCATCGGCCTTTGAACCAGATCAGGAGATGATTCTGGGTCAGGGCACGTGCTGGGTTGCAGACTCCATCCCTAGTGTGGGGCATGGTGCAGAAGGCAGCTGATCAGTGATTCATTCTCTCTCATCACTGATGTTTCTCTCTCCCCCCTCTCCCTCCCTCTCTGAAATCAACAGAAAAATATTTTTAAAAAATGACTCCAGCCCTAGCTGGTTTGGCTCAGTGGACAGAGCTTCAGCCTGTGGACTGAAGGGTCCTGAGTTCAATTTTGACCAAGGGCACATGCCCAGATTGTGGGCTTGATCCCCAGTGGGGGGCATGCAGGAGGCAGCCGAACAATGGTTCTCTCTCATCATTGATGTTTCTCTCTCTCTATCCCTTTTTCTCTCTGAAATCAACAAATATATATATTTTTAAAAAGTCTCCAGAAGAGCCTTTTTCCTCCCCCTGACTTGCCTGAGGGAATTCAGAGACAGAAAAACCTGCTTAAAGAAAGGGAGCTGTCACCTTAAGGTCCTAAGAAGGAAGAATGGCAAGTGTGTTAGACTCCCCTCTGGCTCCCATTGTTTCTGGGTGGCCAGGCAAGAATTTGTTTACCAAATGTTTGCTCCTTCTCACCTGCCTGTGAATTGCCTCCTTCCCCTTTGAAGTCCCAGGTCCTGCCTTGTGGCCTGTGGTCTGGGGCATTTGAACCTTACCTGCCTGATTTGTCCTCAGTCCCATATTCTCACAGACCTGAAGATTATTTCCTCCTGGTAATCTCATTCAGTTCATTTAAAAAGTCAGAAATTAGAAGTGTAAAAGAAGTTATTTCCCCTCCCCACACTCATTAGGTACAAATCATCCTAAGCAGTAATTTTCCCTTAAAAAACAAACCAGTTTTTTAAAAATATATTTTATTAATTTTTTACATAGAGGAAGAGAGAGGTAGAGAGTTAGAAACATCAATGAGAAAAACATCAATTGGCTGCCTCCTGCACACCCCCCACTGGGGATATGCCTGCAACCAAGGCACATGCCCTTGACGGAATCGAACCTGGGACCATTCAGTCCTAAGGCCAATGCTTTATCCACTGAGCAAAACTGGCCAGGGCCAAACTAGTTTTCTTATGAAATAATCTCTAAGACTTCTGGACTGTCTACAAAATGGAGAACTACTTCCTGTCATTAAAACAGTGGTTTTAAAATGCTGCTAAAGAGAAGCAGCCTTTAGTGTGAGAACATCTGGTCATATAGCTATTTCTCTTCAAGAGGGATCCCAGTAGCTCTGGTCACTACTATTAAATAGGCCTACCAAAATCTTGTCCTAAAAAAATACCCAAACCTGCAGAGAACTTGTTTAGTTTATGTGAGCCAAACTGAGGACAAATAACAGGCAGCAAGTCCTCAAATGCCCTGGAGAATGGCAGTTTGGAGCTTATTTTATAATTAAAATCAAAGGCATAAAGAAGGTGCAGGAAACCCACTGGTGGTAGCTTAGGGAGAAAGCATAGCAGGGAAGTACCTAGCATGGGTAAGAGGCAAAATGGAGAGGCACACACTGGTTCACACTGGTGGGCAGACAGTTAATAAGTAAGATTTGAGGCACCTAGAGACAGTATGCAAGGAACTCGTTCCCAATGAGGGGCTCACGCTCCGGCAGTCCTGTGTCTGCGCCTTCCAGGGTTAGGAAAAGAAAATTGCTCTGACATTCCCTATGGTTCAGGCCAGCACTAGAATCCAGGCACAACCACTATTTATTGTTCACCTCTATCTGCCCTGGCCAGCGTCCCCGTTAGCTGGGCAACCTCCCGTGCACCAAAAGGCTGCCGGTTCCATTCCCAGCACATGCCCTGGTTGCTGACTCAAACCCTGGTAAGGGGTGTGCAGGAGGCAGCTGATAGATGGGAAGTTTCTCCTTCTCCCTCTCCTCCAAGGGTGTGTTATCTTAGAGAGCCCTGGCTGGTGGGTCAGTTGGTTGGAGCATCATCCCATGCACCAAATGCTGCAGGTTCAATTCCCAGTCAGGACACAGACCTAGGCTGGGGGTTCAATTCCCTATCGGCATGTGTGTGTGTGTGTGTTTGTATGTGTGCAATCAATATTTCTGTCTCTCCCTGAAGTTGATGGAAACATTCCTCCTGGTAAAGATTTTAAAAATTAAAAAGACAAAGCTCACATATAGATTGACCTTTGCTAAGGAAGATCTAGGCCCAAGATGCATTATTTATCTTATGACTTCAGAGAGGAACAGAACATCAATGAGAGAGAATCATTGATCGGCTGCCTCCTGCACAACCTCCACTGGGGATGGAGCCTGTAACCCGGACGTGTGCCCTGCCTGACTGGGAATTGAACCGTGACCTCCTGGTTCATAGTCTGAGCCGTGCCGGCTGGACCTGTGGTAACTTTTGGCCACTGAGCCTGTCAGGCCTGCCAGGTGGCCTTCTGGAGCGCAGCAGGTTCATTGCGTCACCGCTTTCTCATTCACAATCCGATGGCCTCATGGGGCTCCTCTAGGACAATGTTGGCACCCAGCAAACTGAGACAGGCTTGCTCTCTTCATTTTTCTGAATGAACAAGGCTTATGCTGAGGCTACATATTATACAATGTCAGGCCTATAGGCTTCTAAGGGTCTATAGTTCAGGCCAGAACTAGAATCCAGACACCAACCACTATTTATCGTTTATCTCTTTATTGTTTCTCCTTTTATCAAAACCTGTCACAGCTGGGGGCCAAGAGGAAGTAAAAAAAAATTTGTCACAAATATGTCCCCTCATCCCCAGTTAGTCCTCCCTCACTCCCCACCCCCCATCCAGGGCTTCGGGCCAACCCTGGGCACACATGATCATCCCCCCCACCCCCTCAGCCTTCTCCCAGCAATAAATACAGGTGACTGTGATTCAATGAAACCACAACTGATTTCTCCATCTTGAATGCCCCTCAAGGGGACAAAAAGGGGACAAAGTAAGTGTAATGCCCAACCCCACTTAAGAAGTGGAAACTTCTCTCCCCTAAGGACAGAGGGCAGACCTGCCCCCGTCGAGCTCCAGCAGCTCCGGAAGGAACGGGAAAGAGGCAAGGTTGGAAGCAGCGGGAAGAGAGGGAAGAGGACCTTCTCCAGAAACCTCACGCCTTTGATCACTCAGCCTCACCAGGAAGGATGGTCCCCGGGTCTCAGTGGGACACAGAAAGGGGAGGGCGGACAGAAGCAGCAGGAGGAAGAAATAAAGAGGGACAGCAGTCTGGGAGGAGGAAGCAGTCGGAGAAAAGGAGCCCTAAAGCTCACTGCCCTCAACTTCTTCCAAGGAATGGCATCAACACCCCGAGATAGGAGTGGAGAGGGTCTGGGGGTCCAGGACGCCCAGAAGGAGAAGGGAAAGCAAGGGCCCTGTGGTCCCAGGTCTTCACAGGTGCATGTGCCCCAGACAGAGCAGAGCAACAGAGTGCTGGGGTGAAGGGAGGCTCAGGGACTTGGGGGGAGGGGGTGTTCACAGCACAGACAGCCCTCTCCTCCTTCAGGTGCTGGCAGAACCTGGGTCCTGGGATAGGAACAGTGATGTCTGGGAAAGGTCAAACTCCGAGGCGGAAGGAACAGGAACTCACATCACAACAGCACCCTCCCCCCAGCACCCCTCGGGTTATCGCAGGTGAATGCTCCAGTCAGAGGCCACGTTGACGCCAGGCTTGCGCAGGATCAGCACAGAGGTCTCGGGGTCGTGCTGGAAGGACAGGCGGCTCTCGGGAGATCCTGGTGGAGGAAGACAGGGTCGTTGTCATAGCGATAAACTCACATATACCCACTCCTTTGCTACGGCAGGGTGTCCCCAGCCTGCCCTGCCCTCCCCTCTCCTCACCTTTGGTCTGGAGCACCACAGCTGCTGGCTTCCCAGCCCCCATGATCACCACCCGCTCAATCCAGATCGGGGTCTCAAAGTGGCCTTTGGGGTCTGCTGAGCTGGAGGGAGCGAGATGGGAGTACAGTCAGGGAGAAAGGCGTCCGAGTAGGAGGAAGGAGGTGCACCACAGCAAGAAAAGGGCCCGGTGAGCTGTGAGCACCCCGAGGCCCAGCCGCCCCAGAAGCTGCCCAGGCAGAGGGCGCCTCATTACCTGGAGACAAGGGCGTTGCCAGAGAATGAGAATCGCCGCAGCAGGAACTTGTGCTGAGTCTGGTAGTTGAACGTGTGCCCGTCGTCTAGAAAGAGCTCTCCTTGGGCTGTGCCCTGCGGAGGAAGTGGGACCGTGAGAGCTGAGCCAGGCGGGAGGGAGGTCATCGATCCCGGGGGCCGCCCATGCCTCACCTGCGGGCTGAGTGCCACAAAGAGCGTGATGGGGTCATCCTTCATGCAGTCTGAAGCGCGCCGCACGCGCATCCACCGGGGCACAATGGTCCCTCCGCGCTGGAACACGGGGATCTGGGGAAGGGCACAGCTGGATGAAGCTGGCTGCTGTCCACCCGGCCTTGCAGCATCTTGTGTTCGCACACAGGCATAAGCACATCTCCCCTCAGGAAGCCTCCAGGCAGCCCAGCTGGGGAGGGGGCGGGCATACTCACACTGCTGAGAGTCACAGGCAGGTACAGGGTCTGCGGACCGTGATGCTTCTGGTAGCTCTGAACGTCATACCACACCTGTGGGCGACAAGAGAGGATTTGGTCACTCACCACACAGGGCCACCCTCTCAAGTACCCCATCTGGCCTCCCATCCATCATTTCCCACCACACCCTTCCCTAACTCACCTCCCCTTGGCCAGGCAAATAGACCTGCACACCATGAGCCCCAGGGTCTGATACAGGGTGAACCAGCAACGCATCCCCTAAAAACACACCAGAAATCCACTCAGAACTAGAGAGATCGGTTCCCAGACAGGGAGCACCACGGCGCCTCCCTCCCATGTCCACAGCCCTCCCCCACCAGCTGTGCTGCACTGCTCACCGAGCAGGAACTGGTCGTCCATACTGAAGGTGCTCACATCCTGAGGATAATGTACCCACAGGGGCCTGGGAGGAGGAAGACAGGAAAGGAACACACCTGCTGTTTTGGCAGATGTCCCACACGCCACCGCGGCAGCTGATAAGAACAGCACAGGCGGGGAGCGGGAGCTTGCAGCCAGCGTGCGGGGGAGGACTTCAGCTCGGCGCCCTCAGCTCGGCGCCCTAAGCTCTGCCTCGGCACAGAACTCCCTCGCCCAGCTCCCTGCCCCCACTGCCGCCCCTCGAACTGCTCTGCACGCAGCCATCAGCGGCCGCTTGGTGACCCTGGCCAGCAAGGCCTGCAGGACCAGGTCCTCCTGTCTCTTCCATCTCATCTCCTCCCTCTCCTTCCGGTTCCTCCCCGGAGACACGCTGCTTTTCCAGTCCTGGAACACCACGCACCCGTTTCCACGTGAGGACTCTGCACTTGGAGCCTCATCTGTTTGGAACTCTTCCTCTAGATCACAAAAGCCCATCCTAGTCCTCACTCAGGCCTCCCTCACATGGTGGTCTTCTCAAAAAGGCCACGAGTGGAACCTGGTTCCATATGCTCTTCTATTTTCCAAAGAGCTATCACTACACTGCTGGCAACTTTCTCATTTTATGTATTTGTTTCCTCCCAAGAATAAACGTTCCTCAGCTAGGACACTTGTCGGCCTCGATTCCGCGCTGGGGGTGGAGGTGAATAATGCCTCGCCTGCCATAATGTCCACTTCTAGCCGCTCCTATTGACCCCTGCTTATGCTTGCGCTTCCTTTGCAGAGCCTGGCGAGTGAGGAAAGGTGCAGAGATGGAGCCGTCCCAGCCAGCCCCTCATCGGACGCGCAGACCGGGCCTCACCTCATGACAGGAAACCCTTCGCGGTGGGCCTGGTAGAAGAGAGTGTACCAGAAAGGCAGCAGGGAGTATCGCTGGCCCAAGGCATCTCGGATGACGTCGTGGTACTGAGACGGTAACAGCCACGGCTCTCGCCGCCCAGTGTCCAAGTGGGCATGTGCCCGGAAGAATGGCTGGTAGGCACCCATCTGGTACCAGCGCACAAGCAGCTCTGGCTCCGGATTCTTGAAGAAGCCGCCCACGTCAGCTGGCAGAGGGGAGGAAGGTGGAAAAGGGGGTGAAGGAGGGCAGCTGCCTAGGCGCGCCCCAAGGCCCCATGCTGGACTCTCAGCTCTCCATTCATGCCCAGGTCCTGTGCCCGCTACCTGCCCCCCCGAAACCGAGGCCCACCAACTCCCTCTCACCCCCACAGAAGGACAGCCCCACCAGCGCCAGGCTGAGGCACATGGGGATAGAGATCTTCAGGTGGTCCCAGTCTGCAGTGTTGTCCCCTGTCCACACGGCTCCTGGGGGAGACGAGAGGGAGGGAGCTTGCAAACAGGAAGGGCTCAGCCTTTCAGCTGGCCTCTGACCTGCCAGCTCAGCTCTGGCCCCAGGGTCCGGAAGAGGAGTCACAAGAGCACGTGCATGGACACCCCTCCCTGGCTCCCTGAAGTGCAGAGCCGGAGGCTGCATGGACGGCTTTCGCTGAGAGCCAGGCCCGGGCCCCACGGCTCCTCCCCACTGGCCTCCCATCCTCTCCCTCAGCTCTACCCTCCGTCTTACCAAAGCGCTGGGAGCCAGCGAAGAACGCCCTGCTCAGGACAAAGGGGCGCTCCACACCCCCAGAGCGCTGCACCAGACCGTCAGCAGTCGCCATGTGCTGGTGAAGACAGGAGGGGGCAGTGAGCAGCTGTCATCTGCTGCAAGTTCCCCAGCCCCAGCCCTCCGCTCCAGCCTCTTACCACGTAGAAGCCATAGATGTTGTGCACGTCTCGGTGCTCCCAGCCGCCGTAATGCTGGGCGTCCTTGAGCATGGTGACCTCAGGGCCATTGAACACAGAGGGTTCGTTCATGTCATTCCAGACATAGAGGTTGGGAGCGGAGCCCTAAGAGCACAGGAAGAACATGGGGACAGGAGGGCAGAGGAGAGGAAGAAGACAGTGTCAGAGCAAAGAGCTCCTTGGAATCCAGAAAGATGCCTTTCTCAGGGGCATCAAGGCCCCCGATACTATCGGCACCCACCACACAGGTTAACAAGCAGAGAATGACCAACTCAAGGGGGTAGAAGAGGGGTGGGGGTAGGGTGGGGGGAGAGACAGATGCAGGTCGAGAAAGAGGCCTGCCAAACCTTATAATCGTCGAAGTTGAACATGTCAGCCCACCAGGCCCTCATCCGGGGATTGGTGAAGTCGGGGTAACCAGCGGCGCCTAGAAATTAAGGGTGGCTGTTAACCCCAAGGGCCATAACGTCACCATTCTACCTCCTTGGGCTCCTGGCAGCCTCTCCCTCGATCCTGGGGCTGCGTCCTTACCTGGCCAGCACCAGCCCTCGTAGTCGGAGCCATCCCGCGTTTTGACATACAGACCCTGGCTCTGCAGCTCTTCGTGCACGCGGTAGCCGGAGTCCACCTTGATGTGGGGATCCACGATGGCCACCAGCTGGGAGCAAAGGACACGGCGGTCAGCGCTCTCCGGGCTGTGTCAGACGCCCAGCCATGGCCGTGGTCCTCTTACCTTCCGCCTCTTGGCTGCCAGCTTCTCCAGCATGGCGAGGGGCTGGGGGAAGTGGCTGGGGTCCCAGGTGAAGTACCGCTTGCCGTCCGCGTGCTCGATGTCCAGCCAGATGACGTCGCAGGGCAGGTCGTGGTCATCGAAGCCCTGGTTGACCGCCAGCACGTCGGCCTCGTCCCGGTAGTTCCAGCGGCTCTGGTGGTAGCCGAGGGAGAAGAGCGGGGGCAAGGCCTGGGTCCCTGCAGGTTCAGCGAGGGACGGGGGTCACAATGGAACCAGCCAGCCTGGGGCTTCTGGGGACCGGAAATGGAGGGAGGCTTGTACACCAAAGGGGGACTGCAGGGCACAGGGCTTCTGAAGAGCCACTCCTCTCCGAAGACCAAGGCCGCAGCTGCCTCTGCGTACCGGTGAGACTGGCGTACTGCCGGAAGACATCCGAGACGGAGGGCCCCAGCAGCAGGAAGACATCGATGATGCCGCTCTCCGACATCCAGCGGACATCTGTCTGCGGGGTTTCCCCGGAGCCCTGCAGGTAGTCTAGCATCTTTCCAAACAGGGTCTGGAGAGGGGACCAGAGAGAAGTTTCCCAACTGCAGACACAGCAGCAATGTTTTCCTCCAAGCCCTCACGCCGCTGGCTCCTAAGCAGTCCACTGAGCTGAGACTAATTGTCCCTCCCAGTGAGGCTTTCCCAGGGCACCACCTGGGGCGCTGCTGCCCCACGCCCACCCCGTGACTGCTGCTCGTCTTCCTCACGTCTGCTGTCTCTGTGTCTGTAACAGCGCGTCCGCCCTGAGCGGAGGCCCTTTCCTACCTCAGTGAGCAGTGCTGCCCCAGCACCCGCCCATAACGTATTGACAAGAAACGCGTGAGTGTGCCTTCTGCAAGTGGCAGGCATTCCCAGCTGCTCCCAAGGCCCAGGTCCCCTCTCCCACCCAACCCCAGATGGGCTGCCCCACCAGCCTCTTCCAAGCTCATGCCAGCACACTGGCTCTAGGCCTGACCGCGCCCTCCTCCCTGCCCCCGTGCGCGCTCACCTTCCCGGCCGTGTTGGAGGTTATGTCCACCCACGTCTCCGCGGCGTTGAGCCAGAAGATGCCCAGGTCGCGATGAGGACTGTGTGCCAGGAGCACAGGCACAGACCCGTACAGGGCCATGGGGTTGTACAGCTCGTACTGGAACACATCCAAATTGTAGAGGCGATATGGCTCCCCACCCCTGCAGGCAGACAGACAGACTGGCCCCAGGCCCTGGCACACACAGCCCCCACCCATCCCACAGACACGGTCAGGGGTAAGACACGGCCCCTGCCCTTTATCAAAGAAGAACCTTCCAGTGATAAAGGTGATCTGGGCACAGGGAATGACCCATGCCTGACTGGCGTATCCAATCCGCATGCAAACTGTCCACCTTCCCACTCCTGTGCCCACATCCTGAGGCCAGCTTGGACTCACTCAGTGACCTTCAGCCTCAGGCTGTCTGCATGCTCAGGGATCCCATACACATGCTCCATGCCCGGCAGTGAGAAGTCCAAGCCCACAGACGTGGGGCCTGGAAGAAAAGCAAAGGGGGCGCTCAGGGCTGCTGCCCCGTGAGGATGCCCATGGCCCTGCCCAGGCGCTCTGCCCCTCACCGTAAGGCTTGCTGTCGGAGTGCGTTTTGAACGTCTCCTCCCAGGCTCCCGGCTCCTCTTTCTCTGTGCTTCCCGGGGTCTCCTCTGGCTGTGAGGGGGAAAGCAGGCCACTGCCATCACAGCGGCTCTCTCCTCCCCGCCCACTTCCTCAGTCCCGTCCCTGACAGCAAGCATGGGCTATCATGTGGGCCTTTCCCCTCCGACCTCCCAGCCAGCCCTGTGCGCCAACCACTCAGCCCCACACACTTGCCTTGTCCCCATCCCCAGGGGCTCCCTCGGGCTGGGCGCCATCACCCTCAGCGGGGTCTTTCGATTCTGGCCTGGAAGGTAGGAGAGCTGTCTGCTCCAATCCAGAGGGGGCAGGGACGAGGGGCTAGTGGAAGGAGGGGTGAGGGAGTAGAGAGCCAAGGGTCCAAAGGAACGAAGGCATTGGAGGAGGGACTGAATGGTTAGGCTCGGAGAGGGACCCCAGTGAACACATGTGTCCACAGGACACGGAGAGCAATGAGGGGTAAAGGCCACAGGAGGTGTGCCCGGAGGCCCAATGGCCTGGGTCGGAGTGCCAGTCCTGGCTCTGCTGCCTCCTGGGAAATTCTGGCCCCAAATGCCCTTGCTGGGCCTCAGCCTGCTGGCCTGGCACAGGGTTTTGCAAAGGCCAGTGGGTCACACCGTGACCAAGCCTCTACGGATACAAGCGGGGACTCACACAGAGGTGTGCCAAAGACTGCTGGCGAGGGCAGCTGGCAAGCAGCTCTGCTCAGAGCCTAGTGAGCCCCCTCTGGGCGCCAGGAACCCCAGCAACAGGCAGCATCTCTCCAGCCCTTGGCAAAGCAAGAAGCGCCCTACATTCCTTAGGAGCTTCCAATATTTCATCTTCCTCCTCCCAGTCAGGAGAACTGGGACCAGGGACCACATAGCTGGAGAGAAAGAGGTGAGTGAAGGGCAGGGCACGGAAGGGTGTGGGGCACCTTCCCCTGGGGGTGAGCGTGAAGGGTGGGTGAAGGCAGAGGAACACATACAATACCAATGGCCATGGATTTACCTAGAGAAAATGTTCTTGATCTTATCCCAAACGCTACCGAGCGTGACACTAACTTTATCCGAGAAACTAGGGTGGGAGGAGATGGGTAGGGAAGGGAAAAAGGAGGCACAAAACCAACACAAAAACAGAAACATAAAAGTGAGTTTCAGTTGACAAACTTCCAGACGGGGCGAGGGGGAGAGGAAGAAAATAAATCTGGGAAATGGGATGGCATGAGAAGGGAAAAGGGAAAGGCAGACCCAGGCAGGCCTCTCAGAGGAGGGGCCTGAGGTGCAGCTCAGGCACAAAGTGACTGCCTCCTAGTCTTCAGAGGAAGTGAAGAAAACTGACCTGGCCTGCTTCCTAGCCTCTCTGACAGACACTTCCCCCAGCCCTCTGCCCCTACCTGACTGTCCTACCACCCTGTCTTCCCCAGGGACCTAGGGCCAGACCCCATAACACCCTTGGGCCCTTTCAGCTAGGTGGCCTTCAGTCCCCACCCGGTACTCACGAGACCCGGGGGGCCCTCTGGTGCTCAAAGCCCAGGAGTCCGCGGGCGTTGACGCTGAGCAGAAGGCTGCGGTCCTCCAGCAGGTCCAGGCGGAAGGGCCGTGCAGTCAGGATGATTTTATAGGGCCCCTCAGCCACGGTCAGCTCCACACTGTTGTCGTCTCGGCCAGAGACAGAAAGCCTGGAAAGATCATCAAAGGGGATATGAACAAGGACAAGGGACCAAGACTGGAGCTGCGGCACCTCAGAAGAAGGGGGCGGCGGGACCAACGTGGATCAGGGCGCACCCCGCGCTGCCGGTGGAAGTGTAGCCGGTAAGCCTTTGGGAGCTAGCTATCTTAGAGAGCTGGTCATCTCCACGTCCCACAGCTTTGCAGCTCCCTCCTAGCTGTGACTGAAGAGAAACTATCCAGGGACCCAGGAGATCCGGACAACAATGTTCATGCAATAGAATGTTCAACACAAAGATGATAGATAAGCTGGGATAGAATCATAAAACATAATCAGCAGGAAAAAAATGAACTACATGCAACAGAGTTAAATGAAGTTATGTGGGCCCCAGCTGGTTTGGCTCAGTGGATGGAGCATCGGCCCGCAGACCGAAGGGTCCCAGGTTCGATTCTGATCAAGGGCACATGCCCAGGTTGTGGGCTTGATCCCCAGTAAGGAGGGATGCAGGAGGCAGCCAATCAATGATTCTCTTTCATCATTGATGTTTCTCTCTCTCCCTCTCCCTTTCTCTCTGAAATAAAAATATATTTTAAAATAAATAAAGTTATGTGAAAAGAGGAAATTCTAGAAGACATTCATTGAGATGAACGTCCTTATGAAGCTCAGAAATGAACAAAACCATGTAACTTATTGCTTAGGCACAGACACGTAATGTATTTATGTGCTTATGTGCATACATGACACACTGCAAGAACACAAAGCCACAGGACTGAGCGACTTCAGAATCACAATGTAACGAGGAGCCAGGGGTACGGGACAAAGAGAGGCATATGGGTGGGCTGGGTGAAGGATTTGCTAGCTTCTAAGTCAAACATTTAAGCCCGGCAGGTGTGTCTCAGTGGGTGAGCGCTGACCTATGAACCAGGAGGTTATGGTTTGATTCCCAGTCAGAGCACATGTTCAGGTTTCGGGCTCAATCCCCAGCGGGGGCCGAGAAGGAGGAAGCTGATTGATGATTCTCTCTCATCATTGATATTTCTCTCTCTCTCACCCTTTCCCTTCCTCTCTGAAATAAATAAGATGTGTGTGTGTGTGTGTGTGTGTGTGTATTTTTTTCTTTTAAGTGAAAGAGAAAATAAGTGAAACAAAAAGAGACAGGGAAGGTTGAGGAGTGTGGCAAGATGCTCGCCAGCTATCATCCCAATGTACTGCCAAGTGACATTTCTCAGGAAGGAGAAAAGGGCCCTGAGGATGGACAGGTTTTCTGAAAGGTTTACCGAGCTGTGGGGGGATCAGCCACCAGCACATCCGGCACCCGGTATCGAGGCCGCCGGGGCTCCAGTTCATCGATCCTGATCCGCGTCATGTTCTTTTGCAGCCCCTGGAGCTCCAGCACCAGCAACACCTGGGGAAAGTGGAGGGTACACCAGGGAATGACCTCTGAACCCACTTCCTCCTAAGGGGTCTCCCGCTTCTAGACCCTTTCACAAAGTGAAAGTCCCAAGATGGCTGGGACAGGATGCTGGCTGTAGGTCCTCCTTCCCGGATCCCCTCTTAGCCATTTCCCAACCCCCACCAGAGTTCCTTTCCCCCCCTGACCTTGGTGACCTCGTTGATCAGATGGACTGTGAGGCCATCAGGACCAAGCTGCAGAGAATCCAACAAGGCTCGGTATGGAGAGTGGCCTGGCTGTATGTTTCGCTGTCGCCTGTCAAGCAGAATGGTTAAGAAGGTGGGAGGGTACCCCAATGTCTATAAGCTCCCCATCACCTGCAGTGTCCCCAGGCTGCCCCATCTGCCACAGATACCACCTGTACTACCCAACCTCCCCGTCCCCTAGAATATCATACTTGCAGAAGGAACTTTCTTCACAGGTCTTGAAGTTGCTTCTATCCACGGCAAGGGTGAGTCCCAGGCAGACCCCTAGACAAGCCAGGACCAAACCGGTCCCAGACCTAAGGAGAAAAATGACAAAAGAGGGAACAATCAGTCTGGGCTCAGAAAGGGCCTCACTTGCAGGGATAAAAGCCACAGTCCTAGAAGACAGCTCAGAAAAGAGGGGAAAAGATGGGCATGAGGTTAAGTTGTCAGGCTGAGGAGTTAGCTCATTCACACCTTCCTTTAAAAAGGCAAAGAGCTAAGCAAATAAAATAAATAAATAAATAAATAAATAAATAAATAAATAAATAAAAAGGCAGAGAGCCTGGCTCAGTGGTGGCTCTGAGCATCAACCTATAAACCAGGAGGTCACAATTCGATTACCGGTCAGGGCATATGTCCAGGTTGTAGGCTCAATCCCTGATTGTGCAAGAGGCAGCCAATCAATGATTCCCATCATTGATGTTTCTCTCTCTCTCCCTCACTCTCTCTCTCTCTCCCTTCCTCTGAAATCAATTTAAAAAAATTTAAATGCAGAAAATAAACAATTCAATGGTTTTTAGTAACAAACAAACAAAAGGCAAAGGAAGTGGACCAAGGCTCTTTGGCCTTCAGAGGCCTTGGTACTGACTGGGTTACATCAGCCTCGGAGCAGGGGCAGGCACAGCTGCCCCAGGGGAAGTGGTGGCACCTGTGTGTGGGAGAGGGAAACAAAGCAAGTCCTGCCTTTCCAAGGGAAGGCACTGGGTGGGGCAACAGAGAAATCGTGAAAGGTGCCTCAGCCAGCCTGTTCCTCCTAGCACCTCCAATCTCCACTCCTTTATCTTCGAAGTCACCACTAGCACCACCCACGTCTGGAAAGAACAGTGATAGCGAACTTGTATTGAATCTTCCTGGACCCCAGCAACCTGGCCAACTGCTTTCTCTCCCTGACTTGCAACTCTGCCTGCAGTTTTTTAAAATGTCAAGTGTTTCTTCCCTGGCGGGTAGCACAGTAGGTTAGAGCGTCCCAATAAGCAAACGTTTCGGGTTTAATACCCTCACCAGCGCACGGACAAGAATCAACCAAATGGATTAGCATAATCAATGGACACAGACACTGGGGTGGTGGGGGCTTGCCCTCAGGGCGAGGGTGGGGGGTCAGTTGGGAAAAAAGGAGATATGTACTACTTTAAGCAAAAAAAAAGAATTAACCAAATGAATGCATGAATAAGTGGACCAACAAACCTGTTCCCTCCCCCACCCCTTTCTCAAATCAATTATAAATAAATAAATAAATAAAGCCTGGGTCTCACCCACAGTGATTCTGAACTAACTGGTTTGAAGAGGGGCCTGGGCATCAGAATTCTGTAAAAGCTCCCTAAGCAACTCCTTGGCGTCAGGGTTCAGATCCTTCTTTATCCACACTCCCTCCCTCCCTGCTGCTGTCCTCTTGGGGACTATAGGAGTGAGACTTTTCCCAGACGGGAAAATTGAGGCATGAAAGGTTCAATCATCCATCCAAGACCGAACAGCCAGTAAGGGGTGAAATGGGATTGCACGCATCTCTGCCTGACTCCAGGCCAACGTGCTCCATGACGCGCAGCACAGCACACGAACCTCCAGCAGGGCCTGCCCGTGAGGACCATCGCCCCAAGGCCACCACAAACTACCCCTTCCCCACTGTAATACCGCAGGGCAGACGAGGGATTTAACCAGCTTATTTAACGAGTTCCTTTGAAGACTATAGTCACCCTACAGTTCTGGGTACATCCTGAATAGGGGTTCTCAACTATAGTGCCTTGCTTATGGAAGGAAGATCCTCAGGGCCCCGGGAGTCTGCGGCTTAAACATGCTCTCCCTGTGATGGGGGAAGTACAAATCGGGGAGAAAACCCAAAAACACAGGCTTCTCCTAAGCATGACAACTCTGCAACCTGCTCACGGGGAAACTGGAGTAGGGCCTGTCCACACACTGTACCCAGCACCAGCCTCAGTGTCTGCCTGAAAGCTCAGGGAACGAAAACCAGCAGGAAGGAGGTCACGGAACCCAGCAGGCCCTCCAGCGCCAGAAGCCAGGCCAGACGGGAAGTGGAGGCAAACACCAGGCGCTGTGGTTGAATATGCCAAGAGGAACAAGCAGGAGCAACCACGCAGAAATGCCACTAGACCCACCACTCAACAGCCAGGCTTTTGGCCCAGGTCCGGAGGGACGGCACCAGCCACCCTGGCCACGGCACCCACGTCCGCCTGCCTGGCGCAGCGGGAACCCACAGGAGAGTGGGCCCAAGACCCTCTGGCGTCCTCTGCGCACAGCCTGTGAAATGGGCCTGGCCAGGTGCCAATGGGGACAGGCTTCCTAAAAGATGGCTCCAATGGGACGTGTCGGGGTGCCCTGAACGCCCCAGACCCAGGGGTGGCCCAAAGGCCGAAATGAGGAGTGAGCAGCGGGGCAGGTGGCACCCGTGGGCTGTTTCGGATCAGACTTCCAGAGAGTTGTGTGGATGACCCACGCTTTCCTCAGCCGCTCAGTACACGCCTCTCCCACCCCAGCACATCCGTTAGGTCCCAGTAAAGGCTTTGTGGAGCCGGTGATTCTTTCGAACCGCTTTTTTTTTTTCTTTTTCTTTTTTTCTTTCTGGTAACATACATTCGAGAGCGCAGACCAAACCCTTCGATTACATGTGGTGTTTGAGCAACATCATCCAGGCGGACTGTGAACTCGCGGGATCCTGCCCCAGCTGTGCCCGGTGAGCGTGGACACCTGACCCGCCGCGCCAGTGCCCACGTGGAGACCAGACGGGGCCGGGCAGGGGCTCTGCCGGCGGGGCGGGCACGAAGGGGGCGCAGGCCGGACTGCCGGCTGCAAGCGGAGTTCCCGGAGGCCCGGCCACGTCTCGTCCCCGCCCTGATGGCCCGAGCCCTGCACGGAGGCGGCAGCGTCCATCGCGGGGAGCCGCCAGGGAAGGGAGGCGGCGGCGAACGGCCAGAGCCGACAAGGGCGCACGGCTGCGGCCTTTCTGAGCCGCAGGAGCAAGGACCACAAGGACGGGCCCCCAACGCCGTGCGGGTCTGCCGCGAGGAAGCGGGGGGCGCTTGAAGCAGCCTCCAGAGACAGGACGCCCTTGCGGCGCCAGGGGTGGCAGGGTCTCGGGAAGACAATCAGGAAGAAGAGATATGGGGCTTGGGGGGTGTGGGGGCGTCCCGGGCGCGCCCCGGGTTCCGGACTCCTCACCGCCTCCTACGCGTAGCCACTGCCGCTACCGCCGCCATCTTGTGCCGGGTTTGCTCCTTGACCCCGAGCCTCCCCTCCCTCTGCGCGCGCGGAGCCACGTTCCTCAGCGCCCGCCCCTTCCGGCCTCAGGATTGGCCCGGCTGCGGGCGGCCGCGCCATTGGCGGACTCGCACTCTAAACGCTCACGGGTGGGCGGGGCTCCGGGAAGGGGCGGGGCTCCAGGCCGGAGGCGGGATTGTCTGGCGCCTGCACTGTCCTATTCTGCCGGCTCTAAGCATCACGGAGGCACTGCACTGTTTGTCTCAAATCGGCAAATTTTATTTAGAAAAAAAGGAAGGGGGGAAAAGTGACAGCGCTCTCTACGCTGAGGTCTCAGAAGAGAGACCTCCCTCTTTCTGCAGCACCTTAGCCCCGTCTCACTGCTCATAGAGCCTGCCGGAGTAGCGTGGACGGAGCAGCTGCCTGGAAACGGCCAGAGAAAAGGCCCAGGCGGTCAATGTTGCGGTGGAGGACACTATGCAGCACGGCCAGATGGGGTCCACCCTCCCCCCCACCCTCCCTGGAGAAGTCCCGGATGAAGCGTCCACGCTCTGACTGAAAGATAAACTTCTGGGGCAAGGGCCCATGCTCGCGGAGAAAGCCCCAGACACTGAGCAGTAGCAGACGCACTTCGAAAGGTGCCAGTTGGCTAAATACCTCGTGCATGTTACCCAGGGCTGGTGGCAAGAGGCTCCCCTCAGCCATGACAGCCACCAGGGTGCAGGATGCCTCCAGGTGCCAGGGGGAGTGGGCTGTATCAGGGTGGCGAGAGGCTTCCCAGTGGCCCAAGAGGGCGGCCAGCAGCCCCCGCAGGAGCACGGAGCAGTAGCAGAGCGCTGGGGGAGCAGCTGCCACCAGCTTTAAGAGCTCAAAGAGCAGGGGCTGTTCCCGGAAGCGCCGGCCAATGCGGAGATCCCGCTCCACGGTGGCCCGCGCGAGCTCCTCAGGCGGCCAGGCGAGCTCGGCACCAGCCGCATCAGGACACACGCTCTCCACCAAGGTCACTGCCACCGCTTTGGCAGCCTCTGGGCTCAGCGTGGGAGCCCCCCAGCAGCCCCGACCTTCACTGCCCCCAGGGGCACTGCAACAGTGCACCAGGAGGCTGAGAAGGCTCTGGGTGTTATAAATCACTTCCTGGTGGTTTCGTGACTGAGCAAACTTCGGTGGCTTTAGGCCACGGCCGATGACTCCAGCATGGAAAACTGACCAAATCCCTCCGGGGCCGGGCACGGCTGCCGTGTGCCGCCGGTTTGTGTCCAACAGGGAGGCAGACGCCAAAGAAGCTGAAACCACGGAAACAGTCTCGTTGTCCTCATCCACTTCCCCTCCAAACAGCTCCGTGTTGCCCCGATGTAAGGCTCCTTCCACCAGCAGCTGCAGGACAGCCTTAAGCCCTGCAGGGGAGGTCTGAGAGAGTCGGGTTAGAAGCTGGGAGGCCGAAGCCACACCTGGGGGGCCATGCAGCCTCAGAGAGGCAAAAAAACGATGCACCCCAGCTCTCACCAGTCCCAGGAGCTGGGAGGGGGCCAGGGCTTCTGGAGGAAAGGGACAAATGGCCAGGAGGGAGGCAGCAGCTTCCGCTACATCCTCCTCAGGATGCAGCAGGAGAGGAGCCAGGTCGGAGAGATGGGCGGAGGCGGACTCCCCAAACCGGGCTCCCAGGGCGGCAGGGCCCTCACCGCCCTGCTGCTCCCACCCCACCAGCAGCGCCAAGTTGCGCAGGAACCGCGCCGTGAAGGGAGGCTGCAAAGTCCCTGCGTGCACCCGAGCCAAGCAGCTTCGGAAGGCCAGCGGCAGGAGGCCCGAGAGGCTGACCACCAGCCCCGCGTACAGCTGGGTGGCCAAACTCAACTCTTCAGGGCTTCGGGCCCGGCTCAGGAGATGGCCCAAGGCCTCCGGTCCACAGCTAGGCCGAGTGTACACAGAGAGCAGGCCCAGGAGCTGGTGCTGCCAGAGGAAACGCTTCCGTTCCAATCGCAATGTCTCTCCACACAGCTCTCCGACATGGTTTCTTAGCGCATCCAGAAAGGGCACAGGGCGGGGGGGCGGGGGCGGGCCCAGCACCCCTTCCCCAGGGGGCCCTCCCCGGTGATGAACCAGTTTTTGCAGATGTAGCAGCAGCAGCTGAATCAGCCGGTCACAAGCCTCGCGCACCGTATCTGGCACAGCCAGGCCCTGGGTGGTAATGACTGAGGCGGGCATGGCCGTGTCCACCAGGAACTGCAACAGGCGGTAGGCACCTGCCCCCGAGGCCTGGCTCACCAGGTGCACAGCCAGGTTGAGCATGTTGTCCAGCTCCTCTCGGGGGAAGCCCTGCAGGTGTTGCTGAAGCTGACTCAGCACAGCTGGGGGCTTAAGGCAATCCACAAGCTCTCCAGAGACGGTGCCCAGCAGAGCTGGTGACATGACTGCCAGTTGCAGAAGGAAGGGAACTGTGGCCTGAAGGGAGGGGTCCCCACTCCGGCCCCCAATACCCGCTGCCAGGCTATCATGGAACATTCGCAGAAGCTCCCGTCGGATGCTGTCTCCATGGCGGGAGGCCAGGTGCCCTAGGATGCCCACAACTGAGGCGATCTTGGGTACCCGCTTCTCCCCGGGGATAGCAGGAGATCCAGGGAAGGGGTCTGTAGAGGGCATTTGAGAAGAGCCTCCACCAGCGCCGCCAGCTCCACCTCCAGCCCCACCATGAACGCAGAAGTCCTTCAGGCCACAGGAAAGAACACGGGAGATGATGGTGCCAGGAAAAGAGGAGCCAATATGGGCCACCACCCAGTCAAAGTGTGGGGAATGCTGGACAGAAGTATCCAGCAAGGCATCCACGCAGGCATCAGGGCAGCTACCAATAAGAGCCGAGAGGCACTGAACGTAGATGTCCATGAGCGTGCGTGTGGCCCGACAGCCCATCCACAGCTGCAGCAATTCGTTGAGAGAGCCGGCGGCATGGGGCACACACTGGTGTTGGCCCGAGTATGCGCTGCTTAGTTGCCCCATGAGGTCAATGGACCATGCACTGATCACAGGTGCCCAGGCCTTCGGGTTGGCCCGGATAAACTCGGACAGCACCTGCTGTACCTCCTGAACCACATCCTCTAGACCAGGGCCCCCCGCGGGAACATGAGAGGGGGCAGGCGGGCGGAGGTGAGGTGGGCCAGCCAGAGGGCTTTCGTCCAGAGCAGCCAGGTGGGCCCGGACACTTTCATCAAAGACGCCTCGCAAGTGGTCAAGCACGGCAGCCCGGGCAGGTGGCAACGAGCGGAGCAGAAGGAGACCACAGCGAGCGTGCTCCCGGGCCGAGAGCTGGTGGCCCAGAATGGGGTCGACACCAGTCAGAAAAGCCTTGATTTCCTGGGACAGCTCCTGAGCACTGTAAGGAGACAAGAGACAGACTTAGTGTGTTGGAGATGATGGGCAAGATACATTCCCTCTGTGAGCTTGCTTTTTTTGTGTAAAACAGGGATCACTATAACTCCCTCAGAGATAATGTTCATAAAGCACGGTATCTATTTCACACTAACCACTCAGTAAACATTAGCTATTTTCCTTTCAATAATACCAATATTGTGTTAGGTACTTTTTTAAAGTACTTTACCTGTATTATTTCAATCCAGACAAGAGCCCAATAAGGTAGGTATTATTATGATCCCATTTTACAGATAAGGAAACCAAGGTTAAGTGATCAGATTATAAGCTTCAAGAGGGTAGTAGCCATTTCTGTGCTCTTCAATACTAAATCTCCTTCAATGGAGGCGCCTGGTACATCGGAAGTACTCAATAAATTGTTCAACTGAGTATATTTAAAAACACATTTCCAATTTTACTGCATTTTCCACAACACAAGCACCCTGGATTTTACTCTTAATGGAAAGAAAATCTCCCTCCCAATAACGGTTTCTTTCCATATTCCGCGAACATCCTAACCCACCCACCACTTGGATTCCACACACACAACCACCACTTCTCCCAGCACCCTCCGGGTGCCTAGGAACCAAGGTGTTCCATGGCACAGACAAAACACCTTTCAACCCTCCCCCTCCCAAAGCATTATGGGTTCAGTCTCAGAGGTTCAGCGCTGAGACAACCCTTCCTCTTACTGCCCTTTTTGCCAAAGAAGACTGCATCCCCTAGGGTTCCGACTGTGCCATTCCTCTCTGGATCCTCAAAAAAACAAAACAAAACACAAAAAACCCACCCGGATAGGAGTGTTTCCGTGGGAAGGGAATGGCTAGAAATATACAAAGCATTCTCCGAATTTCTGGGCCTGGGCTCTCAGGGAGCCCATGAAGTCAGGGGACCCTGGGCTTCTCTCCCCCGGGCTAAAAGGGGCAGGGCAGCTGGATTCCCAAGAGTTCTGATGTCCCCGACTCTTGGGAGAGGAAGGCCGGGGTCCGGAGCACCAAGGCACTGGGTTTGGAGGGAGGCAGCACCAAGACCTTGGACGTGCGGGCACTCCTGGAGCCCAGAGTTTGGGCGAGGCAGTCCCCGAGCTCTGGGGAGACCCGACCAGGAATCTCGGAGAACCCTGACGCCAGTCCCGCGGCGGGATCCGGGTTTCTGCCAAGGAGGCTGGGGAGTCGGCGCGGGGCCGCGCGGTGGGGGGAGATGCCAGAGGCGCTGACTACCTGAGCGGCGCGGGACCGTGGGTGGCCGGGGGAGGCCCCGGAGGCCCCGGGGCCCCGGGAGGGTCGCACAACGCGGACATCCCGGAGCCCGAGCCCGAGCCGGAGGCGGGAGCGGCGGAGCGCAGCAGCGCATGCGCGCTGGTGCGAGACCTGAAAAGGAACGAGCAGCGACGGGGCCCCTCCAGGAAACCCATCCGGCGACTCCCGCGGCCCCGCGCACGTTGGTTCCGCCCCGCGCCGAGGGCCGGGCCGGGAGAGCCGACCCGCCCGCTGTCCGTGCAACCTTTTTCTTTTTCAAAGGGCCATGGATACACAGACGATTCCATTTTTCCCCCCTAAAGCCCCAAATACAAAGTGTTCACTTCACGAAGTTTCTAAAAAAAAAAAAAAGAAGAAGAAGCACTGGGAAACATTTTATTCAAGAAACAGTGACCATGAAAAAGTAAAGGAGAGAAGGGAAGAGGGAAAGCGGGAAAGAGACGGAAAGAAATAAGAGAAAATGTGTAAGAGAAGAAAAAGAGAGGAGGGAGAAGAAGCCCGAAATAAATTGGGCGTCTTCCCAGCCGCAGCGGCCCTGCAGGCCTATCGGTCTCCATCGCTGAGGCTGTGCTGGGTCCTGCCCGCACCCCCCGCCCCTGCAGAGTCAGCTTGGGGTGACCCTGCGGAGCCAGCACCCCTCAGTCCATCCAAACCCCAGCTATTCCCCTGACTGGTTGGGTACTGCCTTAACTTTTCCACGACTGCTCCCTCTTACGGAGATGAGGGCGCTTAACAATACAGCTAAGGCAGAGAATTGTGAACATGTAAACTAGGAAATATGGTAAGCAAGCACTTAATAAGCATTGGCTATTTTTATTATATTTATTGCACAAACTTCAGAAAATAAGCTCTTTGAAAACAGGGCCTTTCCCTTTTTAAAAAGCAAAAACAAGTCTGTTGTCTTCATCACCTGCAACAGTGTCTGCCTGGCACCTAGTAGGTTCTTTTTTCACATTATAATAGCCATCTTTATTTGTAAAAATCCACATATCAAATGTATTCTTTCAGTCTTTCCATTATTTCCTTTTAAAAAAAATATATTTTATTGATTTTTTACAGAGAGGAAGAGAGAGGGATAGAGAGCCAGAAACATCAATGAGAGAGAATCATCAATCAGCTGCCTCCTGCACACCCCTTTCTGGGGATGTGCCTGCAACCAAGGCACATGCCCTTGACCAGAATCGAACCTTGAGTCTGCAGGCCAACGCTCTATCCACTGAGCCAAACCAGTCTTGGCTCCATGATTTCCTTTTTAAAAATATATATATTTTATTGATTTTTTTTTACAGAGAGGAAGGAAGGAGAGTCAGAAACATCGATGGGAGAGAAACATTGATCAACTGCTTCCTGCACACCTCCCACTGGGGACGTGCTCACAAACAAGGTATCTATGCCCTTGACCGGAATCAAATCTGGAACCCTTCAGTCAGAAAGCCAACACTGTGCCCACTGAGCTAAATTAGTCAGGGCTATTATTTCCTTTTTACAAAAACAAAAAGGCACGTAAAAACCTTCCCCACTGTCATTCCCTCAGGCAGATGTTTGTCAGGCAGGCCTCCCTCTCCCCATATAGTTACATGCTTCATCCTGGGGCAGCCGCTTCCCCACATGCTTGGGTGCTCCCTACCAGGTGGAGTTCTGAGCTCCAACACTGAGTACACAAAGGGGTGGGGGAGGGTGCACAGTGTGGCAGGATGCTCACAAGGTGGGTACTAGTAGTAGGTCTCCTTCTCCACCCAGCCTCCAGGGCTTCGCCTGATGATGCGTTTTAGGATTTGTCATCCACGAAGATGAGAAGAGTGTGGGAAGGCACAGAACCTCCAGGTGGCTGTGAGGGGGTGCATCCTCAGGGCAGCTCCCATTCCCGGGCAGCAAGAAGGAGAGCAGCGAGGGCCGTCTCCTGGAAGAGGCCAAGTGTTAAGATCTTGTTCCTCACCCCAGCCGGGGGACGGAGCTCCTCGGGGTCCTGGATGACCACGCCGGCCCATGCACCACTACATGCTGACAAAGGCCGCGTGGCAGGCGAACGCCACGGTCTTCCTCTGCCTCTAGGCCCACTGCTGCCCATAGCTGTCCTCCCTGTCGTTGACCTCACGGGGTCACCCCAGTCCACCCAGATGCCCAGCAGGTTCATCGGGAGAAAGCTATTCTTGGCCAGAATCACAAAGTAAGTGAAGAAGCCCTCAGGGCCTGGATCATACTAATCTGCTATCACCAGCTTATCTGGAGATTTCTGGGCTGTCTCTTCATGATGTTGCTCGCAGCTTGCCCATAAGCCAGGGAGATGGCAGGAACCATGTCCGTGCCCAGGTCCATGCAGAGGATGGTGATGGTCCCTAGTGGCAGGGGAATGCTGTGGGGCAGGATGGAAGGAGGCTGCTATCTGCTGCTGCCACTTGTCTTCTCCTGCCACACTGCTCCGCCCGGACCCCCACGCAGCTCCCAGATGGTTAAATGACTGGACAGGAAAGTTGGTTCTGAGGCCTGTGTAAGTTAAAGTAATGCCAGATGGTATGTTCTGAAGATATTTTTGAAGAGATCGTATTTTAAAAGCTAAATGATTAACCTTCTTTTACTTGTTCTTAAATTTTACAAGTTCAATCACTCCCAAAGTGTATATACTACCCACTTGCAAGAACATTTCTAGGAGAGTAAATGAGACAATTTCTGCCTCAAACAGATCCAACACTTGCCCGTGGTCTCGATCCGGCATCTAGAAGGGTTCAGGAACCTGGAGAAGGTGCTGTGTGTAAATTAATTAAGAGTCCAGAGACAAAACATAATTTTGGAAGGTATTATGGGGAGTCAGAGAAGACTTAGTTAAAGGAACTAAGTTCTCCTTGTCCCAGGACCCCTTGCTTTTTATTAACACAATCTGTCCTAAGGCAAGGGGAGATATACACATCAAAGGTTAGGGTTTGTATACACAATCCAGTCATTGTCAGATGGGAAGAATTTGCCTACTGTTGTTCAGGTGTTTGGCCAGTAGGAGGCAATAACATGTAGAGTAAGATGCCCTCAGCTGTCTGGCAGCAAGCAATCATCCTTTTCAGGTTTTGGGAAATGCCCTCAGCCATCTCCAGGTGATTCAGCCCTGCTGACATGCTGGAATTGGCCTCCAGCAAACACTTGTGTCCTCTGGACTTCAATTTTTGACCTGTAAAAGGAGGCTTTGAACCAGGTAAGTCCTTCCAGCAACGAGACTATGTGGTCCTTCCCCTAATGGTTTTACATTGTGGGGGTGTGGGAAGCGGTTATAGGATTAAGCCTCAGACTGACCTGCTGGCAGCATAATTAAGCTTGATCTTGTAACTGCAATCGACTTTTTAAAAATATATATTTTATTGATTTCTTTTTACAGAGAGGGAGAGGAATAGAGAGTTAGAAACATCAGCTGCCTCCTGCACACCCCCTACTGGTGTGCAGGAAATACAGTAAACCTAGACTGGTATCAGGACCCGACTTCCTCAGCCAGGTCTACATGTATAGGTGGTCAGAAGTGGCAAGTTGGAGTGTCACTCTCTCGAGACAGGCTCCTTGATGCCTTTGCACAAGCACACCCTGTGGGTCCTGTCACAGCTGCCTTTTCCGCACTCACAGACCCCTCTCACGGCCCATCCCAGCCCTGCACTCAACCACACACATCCCAACCAGGACTATGGGCTTCACTGCAAATGGCGCTGACTGCTAAGGAGCCGCCTCTCAGGTCCTTCTTTTCCACTCTGCCTCTCAACACATCTCCCAGGCAGGTCACTAGGCCATTATGGAAGAGGAGTCTGGGGAGAGTGGGTGCAATGTTTCATCCAAATGTCTCATCCAAAGTCTTTGGGAACAGGCCCTGAGTCCGCAGCTCCGGGTGAGAATCTTGTGATGAAAGGGCTAAGGTGGGTAGTTTTAGCTCCCATGTTCAAGGTCCTCCATCTCTACATCCTGGGGGGGCTTCGTCTTCTTTTTTGGTTTGGGCTGTGGTCCACTAGTCCTGGCTGGCTTTGCAGGGGCTTCCACTGGACAGAGGGAAAGCGGCAGCATTAAAGACCCCAAGTGGAATCAGGCTGCCCCCCACCTCACCTCTGTGCCCCGCCTCACCTTCCATGGCTGACTTCTCTTTCTCCGCAAGCCGGATCTGCTGGAGGAGTTTCCTGCGCTTCTTCCCAGACAGAGTAATGTTGGCACGGGCACTGGACCTGAGGGGTTGGCAGGAACAAAGATCTGGGTTAGCCTGAACCACACAAACTGTACAAGTGGATCTAGCTATTAAAAAGGTCTTGGCTGGCTGGCATAGCTCAGTGGTTGGATATTGACCTATGAACTAGGAGGTCACGGTTCGATTCCCAGTCAGGGCACAGGCCTAGATTGCAAACTCCATCCCCAGAAGGGGGTGTGCAGGAGGCAGCCAATTAATGATTCTCTCTCATCATTGATATTTCTACCTCTCTCTCCTTCTCTGAAATCAATAAAAAAATGCTTTTTTTTAAAAGGTCTTTGTATCCACATCAAAGAACTATTTAAAAATACGGGCTCTGAGTTAGTAAGTTTAATTTCAACACATCAAGTACTTAACATTAAATGTTAAATTTTAATGCATTGTAGGAACTTTAAGGGGAAACTATTTTTCTCTATTCTAGATACTTCTAACATCAGATTGAGGGAGGGGAGGTTTTAATCCCACATCAAACAATTTTCCAGTTCTCATCAGACATTAACTAAATGTCCTACAATTTATTCTCCCCCCCTCGACAATTAAAGAAATATATTTTAATTGATTTGAGAGAGGGAAAGGGATGGGGTAACATCAATGAGAGAGAATCATTGATTGGTTGCCCCCACCCTGCATGCCCCCCCACTGGGGATCAAGCCAGCAACCTGGGCATGTGCCCTGACCCCCTGATGGGGAACTGAACTCACCAACTTCCAGTGAATGGGATGATGCTCCAACTAACTGAGCCACACTGTCCAGGGCGAATGTCCTTAAATTTAATTCAATGACATTATCTACCTGTACTTCCGACCCACCTGCTATAAAGCAGGGTTCTCATAACCCCTTTTCCAGACTCCTTAATTTGTAAGAAGAGCTCACAGGACTTACATACTGATTTATTATAAAAGGATACAACTCAGAACAGCCAGAAGGAAGAGGCAAAAGGTAAGGTATGGGTGGGGGGTGGGGGGTGGGGGGTAGGCCAGAGTCTCCAGGCCCTTTCCAGGTGAGCTACCTTCTAGGACCTCCACCAATTCACCAACCAGGAAGCTCATCAAATCTCAAGACTTTTTATAGAGTTTAATCATCATCCCTACCCTACTTCCCAAGGTGTGGGGGAGGGGAGGTTGAATTTTCCAGTCCTCTCTTCACTGCTTTTTTTTCCGGTGACCAGACCACCGTCACCGTGAGCATAAACTTAGGCGTGCTCACAGGGGCTCCTGGTGAAAAAAACGCTCCTCTCGCGCGGAAGCGTTTGGGAGCTCTGTGCCAGGAACCAGGGGCAAAGCCCACATAAACAAGTTTCTTATTACAAACTCTGCAGAGGCCGGCAATGAGGAATTCAATGAAAGAAGGCACGGCAACTCTCCTCCCAGACCAGGGAGTCCTGAAACTTCCATGCAAACCCCACACCTCCGTGAAAACGCATCGAGCTGCAGGCGCACACACACACACACACACACCCGCGTGCGCTTTAGGATTTACTTATAAATAAATAAAGGCCCAAACCCAGGAGACGCGGCCCCGCACAAACGCGGGTGCGCAGCGAAGGCAGCGGTGCCAGCGGCCCAGGAGCTCGGCCGCGGGGAAGGGCCCCGGGAAGGGCCGCGGGGAAAGGCCCCGGGGGAAGGGTCCGGGGGAAGGCCCCGGGGAGGGCCGGGCACTCACGCCCGCTTCTTGAGGTGGTGCCGCGTGGTCAGCCCCGCGTCTATCACGGCCCCGACCACCCGGTGCTTCAGGCGCCGCTCCCGACTCAGCACCCGCCGGCGCTTGAACAGCTTCTTCTTCAGCTCCTGCGGGGGAAGAAGGCGCCGCTCAGGCGGAGGCCGCGCCCCGCGCCCCGCGCCCCGGCCCCCCGGCCCCGGCGACGCGGGCCCATCGACCCTATCTCGGGGCGGTGAGAGAGAGGGCGCCCCGACATAGTCACCGTCCGCGGCCGGTTGATCTTGCCACCCGGAGCTCCCATGGCTGAGCAGCTCAGTCGGCTTCGAGTCCACGTTTCCGCCGGAAGCTGTGTCCGCATGGCCCCGCCCCCGGTCTCCAGAAAGCCAATCGCAGCTCGGGGGCGGGGCCTGGAGCTATATAAGGGAGCTCAGTGGGCCCCTCCTCCTCTCCGGGCCCTGTTGCGAGGTGAGTGTGACCTTGTCCTGGGTGCCTATGCGGCGGGCGGGGGTTCTGGGCTGGGCTCGGGACCCTCCTTTTCTTGGCGGGGTTCGGGCGTGCGGTCCCGGTCCCCGTAATGTACGGAGGCAGAGGGAGAGGGCTCCGGCCCCCTCGGCGTCATGTCTTCGGTGCCGGCGGTGTCCAGTCCGCCGGTTCTATCCTCAAGCGCCGGGACACGGATCTCCGAGGAGCGGGGCAGAACCCAAGTCCCGCGGCCCCTCCCCCGGGGTGCTCATTCCTTCTCTTCTTGTTTCAGGTCGGAAGCCGCCACGGGATCCGGAGCCGTCCTGTCCCCTCCTCTTCCACTCCCCGTTGTAACCAATAAAGGCCCAGGCCGCTCGTACCGCCTAGGTGTGTGTGTGTCCGCGTGCTTTTTCCGAGGCTGCAGGGTTAGGCTGCACCCGTTATTCAAGAGCGGATGTTGCAAATCTCCTCTTGAATCCCAGGCTTCGGCGGGGAGTTCGGGCGACCTTGCCGGCATTCCCGGATGGCCGCGCTGCGACGAGCCCTCCACGAGGCCGCCCTGGCTGCGGGGACGCGCCGCACCCTGGCGGGTAGGAAAGAAGCGCAGGGGGAGGGCAAGGTGGTTTCTCCCTGCCCGGGAGTCTAGTGTGGCTGCTAAAGGTCCCGTTGCATCGCGTCATTTTTGCAAGGGGTTTGACGGGGCTCGGGTGACACGTGCCTTCCACTCATGTCCGCAGGCTCCCTGGCCGGTAGCTGCCTGGCGGACCGCGGCCTCTGGGATAAGCTCCACGCCCAGCCCCGGCCGGGCGGAGTCCCCACCTTCGACTGGTTCTTTGGGTACGAGGACGCTCAGGGCCTCCTCCTGCCGCTGCTGCGGGGAGCCCAGGCCGCCTGCCCGCGGCGGGTGCTGGACGTGGGCTGCGGGACCTCCAGCCTGAGCGTGGGTCTCTATGCCAAGTGCCCACACCCGGTGGACGTGCTGGGGGTGGACTTCTCTCCCGTGGCCGTGGCCCATATGAACAACATCCTGGAAGGTGGCCAAGGCCAGACACTTCTGTCCCCTGGGCACCCTGCCTCCCGCCTCCGCTTCATGCAGGCTGATGCCCGGAACCTGGAGCCACTGGCTTCCGGCTCCTTCCAGCTGGTGCTGGACAAGGGCACCTGGGATGCTGTTGCCCGAGGTGGTCTGCCCGGGGCTTCCCGGCTGCTGTCCGAATGCCTGAGGGTCCTAAGCCCGCAGGGGACGCTCATTCAGTTCTCAGACGAGGACCCTGACGTGCGGCTTCCCTGCCTGGAGCAAGGGTCCCCAGGGTGGAGTGTGACGGTGCAGGAGCTAGGCCCGTTCAAGGGCATCACCTACTTTGCTTACTTGGTTCAAGGCTCTCAGTAAAGACATGGTCTTGACCCTAGAGTTTGTTGGGTGAGGAGAGACGGAGGGAGCTTTGTCTTTGCCAGATGGCTGGAGGGTTTTAGTCCCGGCTGCCATGTCGACTAACCAGGTGCACCCAGTTTTGACTGCCCATTAACTCACCAGCAAGGTATAACTGCATACATGGATAGCTGGAACCTTTAGCAGAACCAGGCCCACAGAGAAGATAATGGGTTATCCCCCAGCCCTATCTAATAGGAACTTCTAAAAGCAGCAGGAGGCAGCCAATGGTTCTCCCTTAAAGAATTCTTTATCCACATCCCAGCTTCCACTGATGTGTGACCCAGTGGCCTATCCTCTTGAGTTCATTTTTCTCACCTGCAGAAGGGAAAGAGTGAAAGGACGGGCAGAAGCCCTCACAGGCAAACCCAAGGTCCTAGGTGAAACGTTGAGAGAGAACAGCAACCTCGGCTCCTGGGCAGGAGTTGGCGGCATCCTCTGAGTGGCTTCTGCGGCCTGTTGGTCCCAAAGAGGCCTGGGATTGGGAGCTTCCTGACACTGTCCGGGGGATCCAGCAGGCATCTCGCTCTACCTGTTCTGCCCCGAGCAGAGTTCTGGATTACAGGTTCTTATGAGAGATCTGGGGTCCAGTGGGCTGCATGTCCAATCCGGGTTGGGGAGGGGAGTTAAAGAGCCCATTAGCAGTGAGATGTTACTGATACATTGAATTTTTTAAAAACTAAAATGAACTTGTGATCTGTTTTCACTTCAGGTCAAATAAATGTTTTCTTTTTACTAAAAAACATGAATTGGTGATCTTTGCTTATGAAAAAGGAAGAGCCTGATCTCACAGCCTGAGTTTCCTCATGAGGGGAAAGGATCTCCCTTGTTGGGTTCTGAAAATCATGAAGTAGAAGTGGCACAGTGCTTAACATACAGTAAATGTTTCTGTGCCGGCCGAAGCCGGTTTGGCTCAGTGGTGGAGCGTCGGTCTGCGGACTGAAGGGTCCCGGGTTCGATTCCGGTCAGGGGCAGGTATGTTGGTTGCGGGCACATCCCTGGTGGGGGGTGTGCAAGAGGCAGTTAGTCGATGTTTCTCTCTCATCGACGTTTCTAGTTCTCTATCTCTCTCCCTTCCTCTCCGTAAAAAATCAATAAAGTATATTTAAAAAAAAAAATGTCTCTGTGCCGGTATACAGGTGGGCGAGATCTGCAAGAGAAGACTTGCCAAATGGTAGCTCTCACTGGGGAGTCAGAACTAAGGGGATTTTACTATTCCCCCCCCCCCCCAGCAAACTGTAAATATTTTAAGATATTAAAAATACATCGTAAGCCCTAGCTGATTTGGCTCTGGATAGAGCGTTGGCCTGAACACTAAAGGGTCCCAGGTTTGATTCCAGTCAAGGGCACGTGCGTGGGTTGTAGGAAGCAGTCAATGACTCTCACCATTATGTTTCTTGTGCTCTCTCTGAAATCAATAAAAAAATATAAATATATATATAATTTTTAAAAAAGTATATTTTATTGATTTTTCTTACAGAGAAGAAGGGAGACGGATAGAGAGCTAGACACATCGATGAGAGAGAAATATCGACCAGCTGCCTCTTGCACACCCCCTACCGGGGATGTGCCCCCAACCAATGTACATGCCCTTGACCTGAATCGAACCTGGGAACTTTCAGTCTGCAGACCGACGCTCTACTGCTGAGCCAAACAGGTTTCGGCAATAAAAATATATATACATATATATATATATTTTTTTAAATATTTTATTGATTTTATACAGAGAGGAAGGGAGAGAGAGAGTTAGAAACATCGATGAGAGAGTCATCGATCAGCTGCCTCTTGCACACCTCCTACCGGGGATATGCCTGCAACCAAGGTACATGCCCTTGACCAGAATCGAACCCGGGACCCTTCAGTCCCCAAGCCGACGCTCTATCCATTGAGCCAAACCGGTCCGGGCTAAAAATATATTTTTAAAAAATACATATTAAGCCCAGTATGGCTCAGTGTTTTGAGTGTCGACCTATGAACCAGGAGGTCACAGTTCAATTCCTGGTCAGGGTACATATTCAGATTGCAGGCTTGATCCCCCTTGTGAGCTGTGCAGGAGGCAGCCAATGATTCTCCCTCATTGATGTTTCTCTCCCTTTCCCTCTGAAATCAATGAAAATATATTTTAAGAAAAACATCAAAAAGCATGACCCAGCTGACATCAAAACTGCTCTCTAGCAGAAACCAGTTTGGCTCAGTGGATAGAGCGGCGGCCTGCGGACTAAAAGGTCCCAGGTTCGATTCCAGTCAAGGGCATGTACCTTGGTTGAGGGCACATCCCCAGTGGGGAGTGTGCAGGCGGCAGCTGATCGAAGTTTCTCTCTCATCGATGTTTCTAGCTCTCTATCCCTCTCCCTCCCTGTAAAAAAATCAATAAATTAAAAAGTTACTGCGGGCAAGCACGGATCACGGGCCTAGCCTTCATCCCCGTCTTTCCTGCTCCAGCCCCTCCCGATCAGGAAACTTAGGAAGCAGGCAGTTGGTTGTAACAGCCGCAGCAACTGAGATGCACTGTGGCCAGGGAGCTCGGCGGGTTCGGGCGGCCTCCGATACGCCCAGGCTGCGGTTCCCATCTCGTCAGGGCGCAGACACGAAGCTACCTGTAAAAATCCTGCTCCGAACTCCCCCCACCACAGGGCCCGCGCTCCGCCCGCAGGGCCCACGCCTTCTGGGCACGCTCAGCCTCCTCGGGGCACTCCGCCTTCCCGGCCAAACCGAGATTGGAGCCTCGGGCGCTCAGGGCCGTTCTAGCCGGCCCTTTTCTATGGTGTCCGCGGGCGGTCGCTCTAGCCCGCGCAGGAGCCGGCGAGACGCGGTGCCGGCCTCTCTAGGCTGCGGGAGAGCGCGGTGGCGCCTCGCTGGTCCTGCGGTGGGCGATGGGGTTCTGGCGCAAAGCGCTCATCTCAGTCGCGGTCCTGGGCGCGTGGGCCGGCGTGGGCTCCGCGCTCTTCGTCCTCGTGACCCCGGGAGAGGAGCGGGTTCAGGCGATGCTGAAGGTGGGAGCGATAGGAAAACCGAGTGGGCTGGGTGGGCAGGCGGGGAAGCCCGCCGCGCTTGGGGCCGGAACTGCGAACCTCTCTCCCGCAGGAGATGGCAGGACAGGACTTTCGGAGCCGCGAAGAGGCGGCCAGGACCAAGCAGTTAGTGATGGCCGCTCTGCAGGAGGCAGCTGCCACGCAGGAGAATGTGACCTGGAGGAAGAACTGGCAGGTTGGCGGCGACGGCGGGAAGTCGGCGTGAGCCAGACCTGCAGCCTGGGCACCGGAGTGGGAGGCAGCCGTTCTCCTCCAGGGACCTGGCGGGGAGCCCGGGCTGCGGGAGCTGCCGCCGGGTGAGCACTTCCCCCCAAACCCTGCACTGACTGCGCGTTCCTGTCCTTCCCGCGGGCCGGCGCCATCGGATGTGGTGAACTGAAGGAACCAGTAAATCACGTTCTTTCATCCAGAAAGCGAGCCGTGAGGTGTGACGCCTGTAATGTCTCCGGTTGTGGGGTCGGTTCTGAGGGCTGGGGTGTCCGCAAACCGGTGCCCGCTTCCCATGGGAGGCCGAAGCCCAATAGACACAGCGATCACGTCTTCAAAACACAAGTCAGGTCATGTGCGTTTGAGTGTACTTTTGGGGGTAACAGAGCAACAGTCTTGAAATCAGAACTGTTCTGGAAAACCTTGTAGCGGCAGCTGCCCGAGGACGCTGGGCTTCTGTCGTGCGGTTGGAGCGAGCTCCTAGCACCGAGCATGTGCCGGGCGTCTAAGGTGGCCTTTAGCCCGAGAGCCCGTTTGCTTGGAGTGGAAGCTGTTTGAAGGCAGACAGACTTGATTCAACTCCAGCATGTCACACGTTCCCTCTGAGCCTCAATGCTGCTCTGAAAAGGTGACACTTACCTTAAGGGCGTCGTAAGAATAATTTAATCTTATTAAAGGGTAGTGCCTGGCAGAGCAGCCTCAGTAAACAGTAAGGTTTCCCCCCAAGGTTTCACTGTAGTTGTCAGTCTGAGTCCAGTATAGGATCTGCTGGAAGTGAGGCTGCAGCCCCACAGCCAAGTCTATTGCTTGGCTCCCTTTTGTCCTTCCAGGAGAAAAAAGGCTTTTTATCACATAAACTTAGCCAGAACACTAAATACAGAGGTATAAACCCAGATAGGAGCCTTGGTGTTTTCAACTGCTGGATGAAGTCATCAGCTAAATGCAAGACACGTGCGACCTTTAGTTTAATTGTGGCCCTTTCCTCGCCTGGGATTGAGGGGAAGGTGGCAGCTGTTGAGGGAACGCTAGGGTCAGCTGACCAGCGGCTGTGAGGCAGCTTCCGGTAAAGGTGCTTGGCACCTAGAGTTGGGCTCCCCAGGTGTGTGTCCAGGATCTGTAACCAGATACCTGTGTCAGCTTGGGCAAGTCATGTCCGAGTGTCCGAGTTTCTAAAATAGGATAATCGTACCTACTAGATAGTAATAGAACCTTCGTATCTCAGTTAATACTTGGAAAATACCTTCAAGGTTATTAATGTTCCTCAATGTTTAGGAATGGCCACATAAACTATCCTTTTAGTAGCTAGTAATTACTGGGGACTTATTTGGTGCCTGAGACTATGCTAAAGCACCTTTTATTGACATTATGTAATCCCTACAACAACTTTAATCTACATGTACTATTACACCTATTTCACTAAAGTAAACTAGGCTTAGAAAATCAAGGCACATGGCTAATAGGAATCCAAGCTTACGCACCACCTTACCCACAGGAGCTGTACTCTCCACCCCCAAGCATGCCCCTGCCTCAACTTGCCCAGCAACTAACCAGACCCAGAGATCAGAAATAAGTCTCTGTGGGGAATGTAGGTGAATGGCATCTGCTCTAAAAGCATTCCCTTTAGTCTTCCTCCCAGTCACTCAGAAGGAGTCCGCATAGAGAACTCAGAGGGGCTGTTTATTAGGAAAGAGATGTCAGTGCTTTATCAAAGATGAAGAGGTCAGGCCGGAGGTGGATAGAGGCCTCTCAGCTGGGACATTTCTTGGCCACAATGAGGACAGCAGAAGGCACGAGTCCTAAAGACGAAGGAGGAACACAGATTTAAACCACACCACGTTTTGTCTCCCAAACTCCTGGCCGCACACCTTCCCCTCCAAGAACCTGCTCTCGGCACCCCTTCCTTCTCAGGCATGTCCCCGCCACATCCAAGTCCTGCTTCAGGCCCCGTGTCATACCCAGGTCCTGCAGAGGCCGCTCCATGTCGGCCTCTGAGAAGGCCCTCCGGGGGAAGCCACTGAGCAGCTGCACGGGGTCCTGGTCCCCGCCGGGCTCCTCCCCGCGGTGCAGCTCCACGTAGAGCCGGACGGCTGCCAGCTGCTCCCGCGCCCGGAACGTCTGGGTCAGCGAGGTCCCGTCGGGCAGCCGGACCTGGAGGCAGGTGAGTGTCACCGGAGGGAGGGACCCCGTAAGGGAAAAGAAGAGCAGCGCGGGCTCCTCCTTCCTCTCAGCCAGAGCAGAAAGCACCTGGAGCAATCACTGCAGTTCTGATTTACTAACCAACGGAGAGCCAGACTTCTCGTTCCCTCACAACTTAAGATTCCACAAAACTACCTGGAAAAATGCCTCATCGATGAGAAATGTTAGCTCCACAAACAGCTGAAATGCCTCATAAGTGAATAAACGTTAGCTCCGCAAACAGCTGTGTGATAAGGCCAATGGAAGCATGAACAAGTGAGGAGTAATTGCTGAGTAAGAGGGAGGTATGGGTTTAAATGAGACTGGGCAAGTGAAATTGGATATCATTCCTAAGAGGAGAGAAGGTAGAATTTCAAAAGTCATTTACTAAGAAGGGAGAAGTTTGGCAAAGGAAACCTAACTGAAAAAAGCTCTGGGCCCTCGCTTGTTTGGCTCAATGGATAGAGCTTTGACCCTCTGACTGACGGGACCCGGGTTCAATTCCGGTGAGAGCATGTACCTCGGTTGCAGGCTCAATCCCTGCCCTGGTTGGGGCTCCTGCAGAAGGCAACCAATTGAGGTCTCTCACATTGATATTTCTCCCTGTCTCTCCCTCTTCACTCTCTCTCTCTAAAAAAATGGAAAAACCCTGGGGTGAGGCTTAACATACAAACAAAACTCTGGGCTAGGGGCTTTACAGGCCAGCACAGACCCAGGAGGAAGAATCAGGATGGAGAAGAATCAGGATCCGTACCTGTATGCGGCACTGGTCATATTCCCGCTTGCTGGGAGGCTCCTGGCTGGGAGAGGAGGGAACAGAGCCTGGCTGGGCGGATGCGGATGGCTGGGAACTCACGCTGCCACCGTACTGGAGGAGGAAGCAAAGCACCCATCAGGTACCCACCCGCCGGAGAAACAGCCCAGCCTTCCCTCTGAAGCAGGAGATGGGACTTATTGGCCGCCTCCACTGAACTGCCCTGTCTTCCCAATCGCCTACCTTCTTGGCTCTCTCTGCTTTGTCTCTTTCAATCTTTTCTCGGACTCTCTGCCTGGAATGCAGACAGGAAGGGAGGAGGTCAGGCACTGACAAAGCAAATATTGATTCCTTTCTCAGCTCTTACCCAACACGCCCACCTGGCTGCCAACTCTTCGGCCTTTTCCCTCCTACGCTCCTCCGCGGCCCGGCGCATCTCGTCTTCCTGGAGCCGCTGCCGGGCGGCTGACAACTCTTGCCCTTGTTTCCGGCGCTGCCGTTCGCGTTCCAAGGCCTCCCGCTCTTCCCTTTCTTCCCGCTCCCGCTGTTTCTGGGCCACCAGCTCCAACATCCTGTGTTGAAAAAAGTAAAGAGCTTAAGGAAAATGAACGCGGAGTGGAAAGGTGCGTCTATAACAAGGGACTCGGAAAACACAAATCCACAAACGAGTCCCAAAACAAAAGGGAAAGGCGGAGAAAGGACGGAATGTGGCAAGTTCGAGACATTCTGATCAGACTGGGAGAGAGAGGTGCAAGGTGACCTTCAAATGCAAGATCCTTCCTGACTATATACCTCTTAGTCTGCTCCTGTCTTTCCTCTTCACTCAAAACGAGTCTGCCTTCTTCCGCGGGGGCGCCAGGTCCTACAAACAAGCAATCGGTATTAGCCCGGCCGTCCTCCTCGGGCCCCTGCACAGTCACACAGCGCCCCTCGGTCAGGACCTTCGGGGCCACCCTGCTCGGAGGAGGTGGGTTCCTGTCCCAGGACATGTCCGACGGGGGTCTCCAGCGGCTCGTCCACATCGGGGTCGTCTTCGTGCTCCATCAGCCTGGCGGAGAAAGTGGGCAGGGAGGGAGGTCGACACTGCGGCTGCCCTCCCGGACCCCCGGCCCTGCCCCGGGGTGGGCGCTCACCAGTCCATCGCGGCCTCGATGCCCTGGTTCCCTGTGAGGGCCAGAGCCTTCTCCCTGGGGGGCAGAAACACCGTGAGAGCGCCCGCGGGCCATGGTGCCGGGCGGGCTGGGGCGCGGAGCCTGAGCCAGGCGGGGGGAAGGCCGGACACGCCCGCGACCCCCGCGGGCCGGGCTAGAGGGGCTCCCTTACGCGCGTCCCCTGGGGAAGCCCATCTCGATGAGACTCTCCAGAGCCGTCAGCTCCGCCATGACGCCGCCGACGCCGCCTTCGCGGGGACCTGGGGGGACGAGAGGGGGGTCGGGGGTCAGTGAGGGGCGCTCCAGACCCGCGGGCAAGCCCGCCCCGCACGGACGGGCCCCGGCCAGGCGTTCGCTCCCTCACCCGACTCTGGATCCGCCGCGGACACTGCCGAGAAGAAAGCGGAGGGGAAGTGGAAGTGCCCGGATCTGTTTGGGTCACGTGGGGGCGGACGTGGACGGGGGCCGCCGAGAGTCAGAAAGCACAAGCCTGAAACTTCCGCCTGGACCGCGCGGGGCGGGAGAACATCTCGCGAGAATCGCGAAGAGGCACCTAAACAAACCCCCGCGCCAGACCACGGTGGGCAAGGGGGTGCGGCCCAGACAGCCGTGGGCGGACCTGGACGGGCTCGCGATCCGGTCCCTCGGGCCTCCGGTTGGGAAGCGATTGGCACTTTTTGCGGATCCCTGGCCGCGGGCATACTCTCTGACCCGTTCGTCTCTCCGGGGAATGGAGCCGGCCTCCGCCCGACTGCCAAAGGGATCTTTGGGAAACACAGTATCTTACCCTGCCATCGCCTCCCTGCCTAAAACTCCACGACTTGCCAATCCCTTAAGACAGCGGTCTTCAGGCACTCGGTATGCCCCAGGAATTTTTAAAACAACACTACCTGACCAGTCAGGGCCACTGACCTCTTTTCCCTTAGGTTGTCAAATTAAAAAATGACAACCTCCAGTGTGAATGAATCAGAGTAATATCTTTTTTGGGGGGAGAATCAGATCTGCAAAAAACTTTTTTTTTTTTTTTTTTGTGTGTGTGTGCTGCAGAATTTTAGTAATTAGTGTATGTGTGCCATGAGATGAAAAAGGTTGGAAATCGCCGACTTAGGAGGAAACGGAGTCTGGCTTCCTCCTGTCATTCCTTTTCTGTTGGAGTCCCATCTGTAAGGCGAGGGTGACTCTGGCCCAATCTTAGGTGCATGGCGAGCCTGTATTGTGTAAATGTAAGTTCACAGTTGTCGGTTCCCACTGATTGAGGGTAATTTGTGCTTATTGCAAAACAAACCCTCTCTGCCCTCTGGGTCTTGGCACTACCAGTCCCTCTGCCTGGGACGGCCTGGCTCTTGTGGGCTTGGTCAGCTCCCGGGCAGTTCTTTGGACTGGACTCTGGGTTTGCTTTTATCTTTTATTTACTGGAATTTTTGCGAGTTTATTTGAGCCAAACTGATGACATGAAGCAAAATTTCTAATGCTCCCTGGGTTTGCTTTCTAAAGGAAGTCTGCTTTGTCCATCCCAACTCCACCTCTCAGCTCCAATAATTACCCTGTTAAGCATTTACACCCCTGCTGTGTAGTCCTTGTGGATTACTTAGCCCCACTACCCGTGAGCCACATGCGTGCAGCTTTTTGGCCTCTTGAATGTGGCTCTTCTACAAAATACCACAGCCTGGGCGAGTCTGTTTTGAAGAAGTGACCTTAGAAGAAGTTTAAGAAATGTGGCTCTCCAAAGAAATTTCCGTTGTTGTCCTGTTGATATTTGGCTCTGTTGACTAATGAGTTTGCCGACCACTGTCCTAGGCTAGTAACAGGCAGAGTAGCCAAAACCGGTTTGGCTCAGTGGATAGAGCGTCGGACTGGAGGGTCCCAGGTTTGATTCCGGTCAGGGGCACGTACATTGGTTGTGGGCACATCTCCGGCGGGGGGTGTGCAGGAGGCAGCTGGTTGATGTTTCTAGCTCTCTATCCCTCTCCCTTCCTCTCTGTGAAAAATCAATAAAAAATATATTTTTTAAAAAGAGGCAAAGTAACAAGTTGATATTGATAATATATGCACTAGAGACTTTTAGACGATTAATGCATATTTAATAATCACAACAATCCGTATGATATACAATAGGTACCATCATTAGTCACAGGAGACACAGAAAGATGAGATAATGTATCTGAGGTCACAAAGCTGGCACTACGTAGCAGAGCTGGGATTCGAAGCTTAGTGCATTTAGCAAATGCAGTGTGTGTTCACTAAGCCGCTGTGCTCTGTTCCCTCTCCATGGTGGAATCGGGAAACTTGAGCCCAAATCCTAACTCAACTCACTGCATGTAGCTTCAAACCCCTTAGAACCTAAATCTTCTCATCATAAGAAGGTGATACCATCTCTTGGAATAATGGCAAAGATCGAGAATGCATGCAAAGCATGTCTACCCTCCCCCGCTTTCTACTGAATTTATTACTAGTTAACAGAAGTATGCAGGTTTCAGCTGTGCAATTCCACAACACATCATCTGTATACTGTATTGTGTGAACATGTCTTTGATAATCAAATAGTTGGCCCTCATTATTTGCAAACCAGAGGCCCGATGCACAAAATTTGTGCTTAGGTAGGGTCTCCAGGCCTGGCCTATGATCAGGGCCAATCAGGGCCTTCCAGCTGCCAGCCTGGGCCTTCCTTCATTCTGCATCACCCCCTGGTGGTCAGCACATGTCACAGCAAGTGATCTAACAACTGGTCTCTCAGTCAAACTTCCGAGGGAACACTTTGCATATTAGCCTTTTATATATATAGATGGATAAATACTGAGATGCTGTAAGCAAAAAAGGCACTGAATAGTGATAAGTGGCCCTAGTCTGTTTGGCCCAGTGGACAGAGCGTCAGCCTGCAGACTGAAGGGTCCTAGGTTTGATTTCAGTCAAGGGCACATACCCTGGTTGCTGGAGGCCTGCAGGAGGCAGCTGATTAGTTTTTCTCATCATTGATGTTTCTCTCTTTCTCTCTCTCTCCCTTCCTCTCTGAAAGCAATAAAAATATATATTTAAAAAAAGAGTGATAAGTGTATTCTAGGTAATAACTATCTTCTAAATTTATCCTAAAGGTCCAATAATAAAAGTGATTAAGTTGTATGGCTTGCCTCTTTGACCTACTTCCAGGTAAGTACCCTACAGAATCACACACAATGTGAGGATGCACAAACAGGGCGTCGTAGCAAAAACTGGAGACAAATGCTCCAACAAAGAGCGATGACTGCTGTTGGTTACGGAGAATCCTCCGATGGGAAATTATGAATCCTTTAACGTAACTAAGGAGGCTCTGAGTTACCAACCAGGAGCACTGTCCATAAGAAACAAAGTGAAAAAGAGAAAATGCACTGGCCTGGCCAGATAGCTCATTGGTGAGAGCTTCGTCCCACTGTGCCAAGGTTGTGGGTCCCATCCTGGTCAGGGCATGTTACAGGAATCAACCAATGAATGCACAAATAAGTGGAACCTCAGGTCAATGTTTTTCTTTCTCCTGTCTTCTCTCAAGTCAGTTTTTCAAAAGCCCTGTCTGGTATGGCTGGAGTGTCCCATGCACCAAGAGGTCACCAGTTAGGATCCCGGTCAGGGCACACGCCTGGGTTGTGGGCTCAATCCCCGATAAGGGACGTGCAAGAGACAGCCGGATCAATGCTTCTTCTCCCCCTCCCTCCTCTCTCTAAAATCAATTTTTAAAAAAGTAAGTAGCTTTAAAAAAATTTAAAAAGAGAAAATAATTGTGTTACATAAAGACCTGCTCTGCTACAAGCAATAGTGTCTTTAGGAGGAGAACTTTCACTTTATACTCTCCAGTATTTCGTGAAATTTGTGTGTTACTTTGATAAATTTTTTAAAAAGTTGTAAGACCAGCCGAAACCAGTTTGGCTCAATGGATAGAATGTCGGCTTGGGGACTGAAGGGTCCCGGGTTCGATTCTGGTCAAGGGCATGTACCTTGGTTGTGGGCATATCCCCAGTAGGGGGTGTGCAAGAGGCAGCTGATCGATGACTCTCTCTCATCAATGTTTCTAACTCTCTATCTCTCTCCCTTCCTTTCTGTAAAAAATCAATAATATATATATATTTTTAAAAAGTTGTAAGACCAATATAAGTGAGGATTATACTCTTTAGCAACATACAACTTTTCTACATCCAATTCACTTAGAAATAAATGCAAAATTGTGTATACTACCCTGAAGAACCGGTGTGTGGATAGGGGGCTGGAAAGGATTATGAAGGTGAAGTGTTCTCCTTTAACGCGGTTACAAGGGGCACACAATAAAGGTGGGGGTGGCCGGGACCGGTTTGGCTCAGTGGATAGAGCCTCGGCCTGCGGACTGAAAGGTTCCGGGTTCGATTCCGGGCAAGGGCATGTATCTTGGTTGCGGGCACATCCCCAGTAGGGGGTGTGCAAGAGGCAGCTGATCGATGATTCTCTCTCATCGATGTTTCTAACTTTCTATCCCTCTCTCTTCATCTCTGTGAAAAATCAATAAAATATATTTTAAAAAAATAAAAAATTAAGTTGGGGGTGGAGGAAAGCCCTTAGTATTATTTATTATTATTATTTTTAACTGGCAAGCTCCGCCCAGACAGCAGCTTGAGCTATTTCCCCCCCCCCCCCTCCACGTGTCAGTCATTGATCTCCACCTGCCAGACCCGGTGGAGGAAGTCAGGTGTGCGCAAGCTCAGTAGCTAAACAAAAGGCAGAAGGATATGGGGTCTCCGGCCCCAAACTTGCACGCTGCAGCCGCTTATTCTCAAAGCCCCGCCGACGCCCGCCTTCGCAGCAAAGCCCTTCCCGGGGTGCGTGGCAGGGGTTGCTAAGCGACGCCAACAAGGCCAGATGTGGCTGGCTTTTCCGTGCTTACAAATGGTTGCATGGCTGCATGGGTACCTATAGAAAGTCTTCGATTTCATCCTCTGGAACCGCAAAACCGATTATTTACCGTCCGATCCTTTAAAAAAGGACCCTCTCTTCTCCTCCTCCTCTTGAGCCAGAAGAGACAGGCGGGGGCGGCAGAGCCCTGGGGGCTCAGTTGGGGCGGCGGGGGCGGGGGCGGCACTCCGCGGGGAGCCCGGGCTCCGTGCGCCCGGCGGGGGCGGCGGGGGCTCAGTGGGCCCCCGGGGCTGGCGGGGGCGGCGGGGGCTCAGTGGGCCCCCCGGGGCTGGCGGGGGCTCAGTGGGCCCCCCGGGGCTGGCGGGGGCTCAGTGGACCCCCCGGGGCTGGCGGGGGCGGCGGGGGCAGCCGCAGCGCTCCCGCAGCCAGCAGTGCCAGGCCAGGGCGCCAACGCTCAGCAGGGCCAGCGCCGCGCCCACCCCCACGGCCGCGTGCACCAGGATCCCGGGCCGCGGGGGCACGACCACCGGGCCGCACGGCCCCAGGGCAGGGCCGCCCGCGGAGCCCTCGGGGGCCGCCGCGGGCCCGGGCGCGCCGCTCTCGCCCGCCGCGTTGGCCGCCACCACGCACACGAAGTAGGCGCCCCCGGGCCGCAGCCCCCGCAGCTCGGCGCGGCGCGCGGTGGCGTCGAAGGGGCCGCTGCGCCGCGGGGGCCCGCCGCCCTCCCACAGCAGCAGCCAGTAGCGCAGCACCGGCGAGGAGGGCGCGCACCAGCGCACCTCGGCGCCGCCCGCCTCGGCCAACACGTGCACGTCCGCCAGGCGCGGCGGCAGGGGCGGCCGGTCGGGGCTGGAGAGCCCGGGGCACAGGCAGGGCGCCGGGCCCGCCTGCAGCTCTCCGCACGGGACCTGCAGGTGGCGGCAGCGGTCATAGTCGCAGAGGACGGCCGGCCGGGGGGTCCGCGGGGCCTCCTCTTCCTCCTCCTCCCCCAAGGCCCGCGGGGCCCAGGGCCGCGCCCCGGGAAGCCCGGAGCAGGCGACGGCCAGGAGCAGCCACAGGAGGCAGGGCGCGCCCGGCATGGAGCCTGGAAGGGAAGGGGTGGGTCAGGAGGCCGCCGGGCCCCCAGGCCACCCAGGCTCCCCTCCGCAAACCCCGGGGACCCGGAACACCGCTGGGGGCCCAGAGAACACGAAGGGAGGGAACGAGGCACACACACTAATTGTCACCCAAGTTCTGAACGGCCTATGTGCTTGATTTCGGGCAAAGAAATAAAACGTGATGGGACGGGAGCCAGCGGGGTGACCAGCGAGGTGGGAAGTATAGAAACAGTTAATGAGCAAGCCAAGCGCTTGGGGCGAGGAGGGGGGAATAGGAGGAAGTAGTTACTCAGCCTGGGATAAAGGTGGCCCCAACCCCAGCTTGCCGCCAGAGAAACGATCTAAGTAAAACAAGGATCAGTCAAGGTCACATGCAAGCACCAGAGCTGAGAAGGGGGAGAGAGATGGGACGGAGGGGAAAGGGAGACCCACCCCCACCTGTCATGGGAGTCCGGGGCCCTGCCTGCTCCCCACCTACCGGCTCCTGGCTCCTCCCGGCCCAGGCAGCCTCACCAGCGCGCAGGCCCCGCCAGCGGGAATCTGTGACCTCAGTGACGGCAGGCCGGGGTCTCCAGGAACAGGCGGCGCAGTCAGGTCTCCTGTCTTCGCTTTCGGTGTTTTTATACCCTCTGGCTGTGAGGTCACTGCGAGTCCCCTTCCCCTGCCCTGCTTTCCTGGGGAGTACCAAGAAGAGGGCTGGTCCCCGCAGAGGGCCTGAGTCACAGGCCGGGGGTGGGGGGAGCCACACGCGTGCTTTCGGCTGGCGGCTCGGATGCCTGGGTTCGGGAAGGGCCTGGAATGTGGAAAGCAGCCAGCAGCGGCGGAGCCAGAGGCTGAAGTCATGCCAGGGATGGACAGGGAGGGGGCCACCTGGCTGGTGTCAGAGAGGAAAACAGATGGACGGCATGTGGCCGAGGCTCCCAAATGCCGTTTCAGTAAAAATCATACCACATCCACGGCTGTCATTTCCTGTCTCCTGCCTCCCAGTGGACAGAGAGGGAGGGGAGCCGAGGCCCGAAGGATGCAGGCCAGCTCTCCAGACCCGCCCGACACCTTCCCACTCCCCAGAGGGAGAGGAGCGTCACGGGGAGGAGGGAGGAGGAGGGAGGGGGTGCGCCCTCCTCGCACTGCCAGGATCCTGGGTGAGCACGGCGGGCCGCGCCCAGCAGAGCAGGGCCGCGGTTGAACTCCATCCCGGGCGCCGGGAGATTGCCCGTGAGTGCCCGGTCAGGGCACAGACCTGGGTGGTGGGTTTGGTCCCGTCGGGCCACGGAGGGAAGGCCACCAGCTGATGTTGCTCTCTCACATTGCCGTCCCCACACCCACCCGCCCTCCTCCCCTCTCGAAGTATGTCCGGGGTGAGCAGAAACACAAAACCAACCACAAAACAGCTGTGCCTGAAACAGCCCCAGATGTGGAGGCCTTTCTCATTCTGGTCAGTGACTGTCCTGACACGCCAAGGTTCCCGCCCTGGGCCGGGCACATGCAGGAATGGACCAGGAGAATGCATGGTTAAGTGCAACAGCATATTGAAGTTTCTCTCTCCCCCCTTCCTCTTTCTCTACAAACAAAACAAACAAACAAAAACTAAAAAAGAAGAGTCAGGAAGTAGCTGGCAAGAATATCGTTTATTGGGGAGACGGCAGGCAAGGGCCAGGGTCGGGGCGAAGGGCTGGAGTGTGTGTGGGACTCTCTCAGGAGCTGGAGCAGGTGGGCTGCTGCCGCTGAGCGCCCACGGAGGGCTCGGAGCGGCCCAGCGTCTCGGGGGCGGGGGCAGGGGCAGGGGCAGGGACAGGCGCCGGCGGGTTGGCCTCGGCCAGCAGAGCTGCGTCCTCCCAGGAGCCGGAGCCTGGGCCAGGAGGAGGAACAGGACGTTAGATGACCAGGCCCAGCCGCGTGCACCCACCCCAGCGCCCCGAGCGGGCGGGTGTCCCTCACCATCGCTGGCCTCCCGTTCTAGCTCTTCCTCTCCACCAAGTGGCTGCGGCTCCAGCTCCGGCTCCGGCTCCGGCTCCGGCTCCGGCTCCAGCCTCTCCTCCTCTGCAGCCACAGGGAGAAAGCAGAGGTGAGCCCGAAGGGGGAGACGGGGAGGAGGGAGGCGGGGGGGAGGGGGTGGGGAGGAGGCGGGGGGAGGGAGGCGGGGGGCTGGGACCATACCTGTCCCGGAGGGGTCAGGGCTCTCACTCTCTCCGTCCTCTGTGTTGTCCGACAGGGGGATTGGCTCCTCTTGGCCTTGGGAGAGAGGGCAGGAAGGACAGGGTCAGGGTGGCCGCACGCTCAGTGTGACCCCAGCCTCCTCCTGGACGGAGCAGGCGGCTCACCCAGCCCCAGCCCCAGCCCCAGCCCCAGCCCCAGCCCAGCCCAGCTCTACCTTGCTGGCGGGCAGCCGCCCTCCTCTGGGCCTCATTCCGGGAGCGGCTCCTCAACCGGATGTTTGCCTGAGGGGAGAAGCTGCTCAGCAGCGGGCACTGACTGCCCCCGAGACCAGGCCCCCAGCACGCCCTGCCCACGCCCAGCCAGGGAAGGGGCGGGAAGGGGCCCGTTGCCACCTGCAGGTCGAAGGGGTTGTAGGGCCAGACGCTCCCCCACACCCACTGCAGGTAGCTGAAGAGCACGATGACGGAGAGGAAGGTGAAGTTGCTGGTGACGCCGATGAAGGCGCAGGTGATGGGGAAGTTGTACAGCAGGTACCTGCGGCGGGAGAGGGGGGAGGACCATGCGGCACCGGCCTCTCCTGTCGCAGCCTCAGCTCTGGGCACACAGGCCGGCCAGCGGAGAGCCCCTCGGGTTCAGGGGGTCGGTGGGTGGCCCAGGCATCGGCATTTTTAAAAGTTCCCAGGGAACAAACAAAGCAAACACGCTGCTGAGCACCGGAGGCCGGCGGGGAGGGTGGACGGGGCAGGGGAACAGCTGTGGGGAGGGCGGACGCACGCTGGTGGTGAGCTGCTGCGGACATGGCTGCTGAATTACATGTTGTGCACTTGAAACGTTAGGCACCAACAGCACCTCAAAACCCCCAACCCCCAACAGCACCTCAAACCCCCAACCCCCAACAGCACCTCAAAACCCCCAACCCCCAACAGCACCCCAAACCCCCAACCCCCAACAGCACCTCAAAACCCCCAACCCCCAACAGCACCCCAAACCCCCAACCCCCAACAGCACCTCAAAACCCCCAACAGCACCTCAAACCCCCAACCCCCAACAGCACCCCAAACCCCCAACCCCCAACAGCACCCCAAACCCCCAACCCCCAACAGCACCCCAAACCCCCAACCCCAACAGCACCCCAAACCCCCAACCCCCAACAGCACCTCAAAAGCCCCAACCCCCAACAGCACCTCAAAACCCCCAACTCCCAACAGCACCTCAAAACCCCCAACCCCCAACAGCACCTCAAAACCCCCAACTCCCAACAGCACCTCAAAACCCCCAACCCCCAACAGCACCTCAAAACCCCCAACCCCCAACAGCACCCCAAACCCCCAACCCCCAACAGCACCTTAAAACCCCCAACCCCCAACAGCACCTCAAAACCCCCAACCCCCCAAAGGAGGAAAGGCTCCCAGGGAGCGGCTCTGTGCAGCCGGGCGAACCCGTGACCCCCCAGCTCCCTGAGGGCAGCCCCCGAGCCCGTGCTCACCGGAGCCCGGAGAAGTGGGCATGGATGCGGAGGGAGGCGCCATACAGCTGGATGCGCTTGCTTTGGAGCTCGATGATCGCTCCAGTGGTTGGCACATACTGGGTGTGGGGAGACACATCAGGCCAGGATCCGGCTGCTGTCAATCCGAGGCCCGCCCCCTTCCAGCCTCCGGGTCACTGTGTCCCCCCATCACTGTCCCTCCTGACCTAGCTCCTCAGGGAGAACTGCGGGAGGCCGTCTCCCGCCCGCCTGCACCCCTCACCGAGTTCTCTCTGTATTCCGGGTACAGCTCCACCTCCAGGAGCTGCTTCTGCTCGGAGAAGCCGAAGAGCAGCACGCTGGAGAAGACCAGCGTGTCCAGCGTCTGCAGCAGGTTTGAGCGGTAATGCAGCATCACCTGCAGGGGGAGGCGAGGGGAGTCAGCAGCCGGGTTCTCCCGGCCGCCACTCCTGTCCCTGAGCGGCTGTGCAGACGCTTCCCCAGGTCCCCTGCCCCTCACCTTCGCCTTCTACCGTGCCCGCCCACATCTTCACCCAACGATTTAAGTGCTTGCGTGACAGCCCTGCCCTGCCAACCACATCTCTGTCCCAGCACCTACCTCGGTCCAGCCTCCACTGTCTCGAAGCTACCCCCCCCCCCCCCCCCCGCCCCATAGCACTGTCGTCCAAGAAGGTGGACTCCCAGGCGCCACCTAAAACTCTGTCCCCAGGCAGACAGTTAGGGGTTTGTTTCACGACGTGGTTCTGTTGATAAGCAAGAATGGAGCGATGCCGAGCTGGTGTGGCTCAGCAGTTGAGTGTCGACTCAGGAACCAAAAGGTCACCAGTTGGATTCCCGGTCAGGACACACGTTTGGGGTTTCGGGCTCCATCCCCAGTAGGGTGCATGCAGGAGGCAGCCGATTGACGATGTTTCTCTCTCATCAATGTTCCTACTTCTCTCCCTTCCTCTCTAAAAAGCAATAAAACCATATTAAGGTTTAAAAAAAAAAAAAAAAAAGATGGAGTTGTGCCCTAGACAGTTTGGCTCAGTAGATAGAGCGTCGGCCTGTGGACTGAAGGGTCCTGGGTTTTATTCCAATCAAGGGCACATGCTCGGGGTCGCAAGCTCAATCCCCAGTAGGGGGCATGCAGGAGGCAGTGGATGAATGATTCTCTCTCATCACTGATGTTTCTCTCTCTCTCCCTTCATCTCTGAAGTCAATAAATATATAAAAAAAGAATTGAGTCGTACATTTATTGAACACCTACTATGTGCTAACAAGCACTTTACATTCCTCGGTGAAGCCTCATAGTCTTGCTGTGAGGAGTTACCCTAATATGGCATACAGTGCTTTCCACGCAAGCGGCTACCTGGCCCCAGTTGGTATATGCTTCTGCGTGAGGATGTGGGCCCCGGTCTGTCTGGCTCCACGGAGGCCCGGATTCAGCCGTATTCAGAGCCGTTCTCTTCAGATTTTATCCCAAAGCTGGACAATGCCACCGGGCACGCCAACGCCCTTCCCCACCTGCTGTGCCTGTGACCTCGGGCAAGGCGCTTGCCCCTGAAGGCCCACCCAGACACCCTCACATCGAGACCCTCCTCCACACCCTCCCACCGGCCACCAGCACTTACGGAGCGAGAAGAAGTGGAGATGACCCGGCCGCCTCGGGTGTAGCAGGAAATGGTGACCAAGAACATGCCCAGATCTTGGTTGACTGGCGACTCTGGCACCTCGAGCTCTAAGACCACGCGGTACGGCTGTCCATACATCAGTACCTGCCCAAGGGATGGCCCGTCTCCTTTCAAAACCACGGATTTTACCCTGTGTGGTCCCTCTCCCCCTTCACCACAGCCCTGGTGGACAGTCACTGGCCTCTCAATTTCCTTGCAAGGGCATGCTGCCCCCTGCTGGCGGCTGAACCCTTCTCACCTCTGGGATCTGAATCTCTCTGCTCCATTCTGGAAAAGATTGTCAAGTTTCTTTTCCAAAAGTGAGCCAGCGTGTTGCCAACTGGGCCATCTGTGACTCAGGCCTGTCCCGGAGGCCCATCCTGCCTGCACTTACACGATTAATTAACCAAGTGCCAGAGCGCCATCTCCCCAGCCAGCTCTGCACAGGCCTCCTTACTCAGCCATTTTTGTGTCATTCTGGCCCTGATCTTGGTCGGTGAAGCCTGAGAACGCTGTGACTGGGAAGGCTTCTTCTCGGGATTAACCTCAAAATGTCAGACTTGCCACCACACACACCCTAGTGCTTCCTGACCATTCCCTATAGCGCCCTCCACAGGGTGAAGTAAAGCTTGTCTGTCACCGCAGAGGGAATGGATTTTTTGTTGTTGAAAACACTGTGCAGCCAGAGTAAACCAGATGCAGCAGCTGGCTGTGGCCCTGAGGGTCCTCAGGGCGCTTTATCACAGGGTGAAAGGTAGAAGCCGTTGATCCAAGTCTATACAGATTCTTATTTTCCGTCTGAAATATCTTTTGAAAAAAAAGGATGCCATGAGATTCCTAAGCCCCTGCAGAGGTCAGATGAGTCTAAACCAGTGGCTTCACGGAATTCTTTGAAGGATTAAAACAGTTCTCTGGCTGGTGGGAGGGAAATGGAGGGTGACTGCTAGCTGATGGGTATCGGTTTCTTTTTTTCTTTTTTAAAAATATATTTTATTGATTTTTTACAGAGAGGAAGGGAGAGGGATAGAGAGCTAGAAACACTGATTAAAGAGAAACATCGACCAGCTGCCTCCTGCACAGCCCCTATCAGAGATGTGCCCACTACCAATGTACATGACCTTGACTGGAATCGAACCTGGGACCCTTCAGTCCGCAGGCCAACGCTCTATCCACTGAGCCAAACCGGTTTCGGCTGGGTTTATTTTTGGGGTGATGAAAATGTTCTAAATCTGACTGTGGTGATGGGTGCCCGACTCTGTACATATACTAAAAATGACTGAGCTGTCCATTTTATGTGAGTGCGTTATATGTCATGTGAATTATGTACCAACCAAGCTGTCTGTGTGTGAATGCATGTGTGTATATACCGTCTAAATAAATGTTATCTCTGAGCAGATCCACAGAATCTATAATAATAGTGGAACCTTGTGACCGACTCCATGCCCACGTTCACGTGTGTCTGGTAGGCAGATTCTCCCCTTCCCTCCTGTGCCCACAGTGCCCGCCTTCTTTAAAAGGCCCACTTGGGACCTATTTCCATGTCTCGCACTCATCTCTCCAAGTCTTCACAAATTCTTCTGAAATGCAGATCCTGCATCTTACACTTAACACAGTGTATGGAACCCCATCAACCCTTCGGGTTGTCTGAAAGCAGGCCCACACCTTCTATTTTTAGCGAGGTGTTAAGCACAGAGGTGTTACGCATAGACACATTATTATCCACCCGATACATTCATTCATTCATTCAAAAATGCTTGCTGTAAATGTCAAACTCACGGCCGGCAGGTCGCATGCCTTGTTTATTTAAATGACATAGGACCCGGGACTCTTCAGTCCGAAGGCCCGAGGCTCTGTCCACTGGGCCAAACTGGCCAGGGCCTGAGGCTTTCTTTATAATCTGCTCTGTATCCTCCAGTTATTAGTATCCTCAGTCAGGGCACATGCTCAGAGTTGTGGGCTCAGTCCCCAGTGGGGGGCACGCGGGAGGCAGCCCATCAGTGATTCTCTCTCACCACTGATGTTTATAGCTCTCCCTCTCCCTTCTTCTCTGAAATCAATAGAAATATTTTAAAAATAAAAGTAAAGAAGGATGTGTTCCCATCCTGCATTTCATGGGGTTTCCAACTTAGTTGAAATCATACTGGCATCTGGCCAGTCCTATGGCACAGTACCCTTTGTAATGGCAGATTGCACATTTTCAACAGTTTCATAATTTTATATACAAGCTTTCAAAACTCTTGTGTGGATTCCATCCTGGTCCAGTGAAATAGCTGGCTTGATCCTTTAAAACACACCTCCTGTACACATATGGACTGGCTGAAACAAGCTAAGGAGAACATTGCTAACATTTGCAGGAAAGAACAATCCATAACATTTATTTAGACTAATTTTTCTTTAACTCCCCTTTCCTTTTTTTTTTTTTTTTTTAATTGAATTTCTTTGGGTGACACTGGTTATTATCTTCCCTGTTGCTGAGAGCCTTCCTTTCTTAGTCTCTGTTACTCAACCCCTGTCCTCCAGCTCCTTCTCGTCTTCCTTCCTTTTGATTTCAAGTCAACAAAGCTCTACCGGAACCTCTCTTCAGCTTCCATACTCACCCGATCACGTCCACCCTTAACTAGGGACACATTGGCAACAGGGAAGGAGCAGAGGTAGGCGGTAGAGGAATCACAGTCGGTCCTAAATAAGAATGAGATGACACTGCTAAGTCATGGAGTCTACCTTACCTGCAGGCTCCCCAGTGCTTCCTCCTGTCCCCCATCCCTTCTCCCAGAACAGGCGCCCTCCTCTGTGAGAGATGGCGGAGAGATGCAGCCAGCAGATTCAAATGCTTCTTTCATTCTCTTTCTGCGGCTTCAGCTTATTTCGCCTTAGCAGACATGCGTAAGTGGGACTCTACCAACACTTCATTGGAAAGTTTCAGATTTAAGTGTTTCTCACATGGAAAGCTTCATTCCCACCCCGATTCCCATTCAGTAATTCTAGTCTGGGGCCCAGTTTGAGAAAACTCCTTCTTAAGAGGCTCATGACCACCCTCCCCCCCAAGTTGTAGGCAAAATTGCACAAGGGAATGAGTGTGCAGCATGTGGGTGGGCATGTTGATATGTTTTTATGGCAAGAAGAGCCATAGCACCCAGTTTGGCGCGGTTCGGTGGTTGAGCATTGACCTATGAACCAGGAGGTCATGGTTTGATTCTCGGTCAGGCCACATGTCCGGTTGCAGGCTTGATCCCCAGTGTGGGGTGTGCAGGAGGCAGCCCATTCATGACTTTCTCTCATCATTGATGTTTCTATTTCTCTTCATCTCCCTTCCTCTCTGAAATCAATAAAAATATATTTAAAAAAAAAGAAGACCCATAGCTTGCATGATAGTCATAGCTCCTTAGAAATTATAGTTTATATTGCCGAAACTGGTTTGGCTCAACAGTAGAGCATCAGTCTGCAGACTGAGAAGTCCCAGGTTCGATTCCGGTCAAGGGCATGTATGTTGGTTGCCTTGCACACCCCCTCTTGCACACTCAAGGGGGTGTGCAAGAGGCAGCTGGTCGACGTTTCTCTTTCATTGATGTTTCTAGCTATCTCTCTCCCTTCCTCTCTGTAAAAAATCAATAAAATATATTTTTTTTAAAAAAAAGAAAAAGAAAAGAAATTATAGTTTATAATCAGGGACGCAGACAGGAAAAAAATATTTTAGATTATTGACAATATTGTCTGTATCAGTATCTCTTGACTGGCCATTGTTAAGACAAGGGGAGAGAACCCGGCAGGGTCTGTGAAATGGGAGGGACATGCCTCTGGGCTGCTTTCTTAACACTTCCGCTAGCAAAGGCCAGGTTAGCTCTGAGATGGCCCAAGGGGTAGGCTTGTTTCAGAAGTCTCCTGTGACCCGGAGAGAGGTCGGACCCAACTGACTCATAATGACACTCAAGAGAGACAGTCTAGGAGGGTGTTGTTTTTTTAAACCTTTTTAACCAGAGGTACAACCAGGAACCTCGACCCCCATCAGACCTGATCTGCCTTCTAGCTCTGGGCTGTGAGAGGTAAGCAGTCATGTGAGCACACTCGGCCGGTTTCCCCCTCCGCAAACGAGGGGTGGGACTGAATGAGCCCTCAGGGCCTGCAGCAGTTCTCCCACAGGCTCCTCTGACAGACCCCTCTCACCTGTAGTGGAAATGCACAGGAGTGATGTGGCTGATGGCCGGCATGTAGGAATAGTAGAAGGAGCCATAGAGGAAGACAGACATCCAGATCAGGAGAAGAATGGTACAGAAGAACACCCCAAACTGCAGCAGCAGCTTGCGGGCACGGCCTGCCATGACATGGCCCACATCCTGAGCCCACTGCAAGGCAGGTACTGGTGGGTCATTGACCATGTTAAGGGGTGCAGCGGGTCTGGCCACCGGTTCAGGCCTTGCGGCCCTAGCTGTTCCGCCACCTGGACGAAACCCCTGGCCATGGGGTGGAGCAGCTGGTGGTTCCTGGAAAAAGACAGAGAGGAGAAAAAATAGCTTCTTTTGGAGGGAGGTGGGTACAAAGGGACAAGGTTACTGGGCTGGCTTCTAAGAACCAGATATAGCAGAGTCTTTGTTTCGCATGGCCTTTCTCCAAATGACTGTTTTCCAGCCAATATCCCTCCCCTTTCCTCCACTGTGCTGTTCACACCCAGTGCCAAGGCTGCCCAAACTGGTCCTCCTGCTTCCCGATTCCGGGACAGGCCGCCTTGAGACTCATTCACAACAATACAAAACATAGAGGGTGAGCACCTTAAGGTTATTAAGGCGCTTTTACACACACGATGACACTGAATGCACACTGCGGGGTGGTTGCCCTGGGAGCAGGTGCGACGCGCCTAAAGTCGCAAAGCCAGACTCAAGAAGCAGCCGAAGCGCAGTCACAATTGCCTCCCGAGTTTCTCCTTTCCTGGAGCTGCACTCGTTCCCTGACGGGCCCGCGCCTCACGCCGGGCAGGGTGTCCCGCAGACTGTGGCCGCTCCCTGCCAGCCCCGTCCCGCTCAACCCGCCGCGGTTGAAAACAGCAACACGCCGGACGCCACAGCTCAGCGGACTCACCAGCATCGCTCGCTGCCGGGGCAACGGCGAGAGGGACTTCCGCCTCCCGGGCACGCCCCGCCCCGCCCCCTTCCGTCGACGGCCAATGCGGTCCTGGGGCGGGGCCTCGCCCGGGGAGGAGCGGGGGCGGGCCCTAGCAGAGGGCGGGGCTAGGCGCGGGGACTGCGCAGTGAGTCCGGACTGCGGGGCTTCCACCCACGCGCGCTCCTCGCTCTTCCTCCCCGCAGTCCGTCACCCTCCGGTTACCAGGCTCACGGGGACAGGCGCCCCCTCCCGCCCCAAGACAGTCCCGGGCATCTTGTGAGTCAGCAGCATCCTCTGGGCCCGCCCTCCAGGCCGCACTCAGGCCCTGCGCCCACACCGTCACCCGGGCCTTTTAGCTCCCCAAAGTGGGAGAGAGGCGGACCCAGCTGGCGCTGACTTTGGTCGCCCGGCCACAGCTCTTGGCCCGGGGGGTGCCGGAGGCAGAGCACTCGCCAGAGCCGCAGTCTGCGGGGACCTGCGTCTTGTGCCGCCCCCGCGCTCTGGCTGCCCCGCATCCACAGAGCGGTGGCATCCTGGGCCCGTGTTTTCCCTCGAGCACTCAAGATGCGGATCAACCTCCTTTGACCCCGACTAACTCTCCCTCTGGTCCCCACAGCCATCAGCCAGCCTGGGCTTTGGAAGCTGTCATAGGTCCAGAGCACCTGTGTGAGGGGGGAGCCTGCCTGGCTGCAGTCCCTGGGGGCGGGCTCTGGGGGAGGGGCAGGTGCCGAGACAGGAGCGGGGCAGTGTGTGTGTGTGGGGGGGGGGGGGGGGGGCCTGTTGCGCAGGGACTGCGGGCCTTCTGTTTTGTGTCTATTCACCCCAAATAAGAGCTCTCGGAGGGTAGGGTCAGTGTTGTGGGATCTTGGCATCCCCCACAGCACCAAGCACAACGATGCTGACGAAGGACCTAATCTCTCAGACCAATAACCACCACCCCACCCCAGGCCCCATCTATTTCCAGAAACACCCAGGACTCCCCCACAAGGTCCCTACCTCTACGTTGTTGTCCGCCACTCTGCGCCGTTGTCTGCACGCCTCCTCCGCAGAGCCCTCTCTCCGGTCTGCCATTTCTGTAGACGTTTCCCGAGGCTCCTCGCTGCTCCCAGATTTCCCGCTCGTGTTCTAGTCACTTGTGGCTAGAGCATGAAGCGGCGATCTGGAAGCTAATACCTGTAGCGCATCACATTTTCCTGGAGATGGCGAATGGAGGGTTCCTGGGAGAGAAATGAAGATTCACGTGATAAATGCTGTGTCAGAGCAGAGGGAGGAGCGGAGGATGGGGGCGACTGCCCAGCTGATGTCAGATTTCCAAATGAGCAGGGTGCCCCCCCAGCCGGTGCCGGGCCACTGCAGGGGCTCAGAGGTCCGGACCACCCGTTGCAGGGGGAGCCTGCCTGGCTGCAGCTCCCGGGGGAGAGGGCTCTGGGCCAGACTCAGGGTGCCTGCCAGGCGGGAGGGGCAGGTGCTGAGACAGGAGCGAGCGGCGGGGGGGAAGGGGGGATGCGCAGGGGCTGCGGGCAGAGCCGGCTCCCCCGCGGCCCGGCACTTGGTACACTCCAGGACCGAACCGCTCCTTCCAGCATCCTTCCTCCCGCAGGTACCAGCTGTCGGGGCAGCGCCTGAGCTCAGGAACTGGGACCAGCCCTCCGAGGAGCCCTGACCTGCCCGCCCCGGGGCCTCTGCACCAGCAGCTTCTGTGCCAGACGCTTTCTGCTGCAACTCCCCGCCAGGTGGGGCACCCACCCCGGCACCAGGCTCCGGTGCCCCCCACGGACCCCGCGCCCCAGGCCGCCGCTGCCTGTGGCCTCAGGTGAGCCGGGAGCACCCTTTCCCCTGGGGGCGCCGGGGGGCAGATGGAGACCAGGTACCCTGCCCATCAGGGCGGGGCTCCCTCTGGCTGAGGCGTTCTGAGCGGGAACGCATGGCTCCACGGGCTGAAGCGCCTGAAGTCGCGCATGTTGGGGGGTCGGTGTGGCCCAGGCTGTGTGGGGTTTTGGGGAGCACCTCCCCGACCCCCTTCATTTCCTCCGCGGAGGACGCCAGGGGTGGGGGAGGCCGCTGGCGGATGGGGATGGGGATGCGGGTGAGAATGGGGGAGAATAGACGTTGGGCACATGACCCAGCCCTATGAGGGTGGGTGGGTGAGCGAGCGTGGAGGGGCCTGGAGCGGAGTTTGCTCCGAGCTGCCCCGCCCTCCCCTCCAGGATGAAAGGGGAGACGCCTGTGAACAGCACCATGAGCATCGGGCAGGCCCGCAAGATGGTAGAGCAGCTCAAGATCGAGGCCAGCCTCTGCCGGATAAAGGTGGGCGGGCCCCGCGGGGTCAGAGATGCCGGTCCCTGGCCCCCTGAGGCCGGGAGGGCGGCTCCGGGCCCAGAGGGCTCCCAGGGCTGTGGGGGTGGGGGAGGGCAGGCGGTCCGAGGGGCGGGGGGGCGGCGAGGACGGCTCCGGGGCCCGGCGGCTACAGCCCCTCCCGGTGCCCAGGTGTCCAAGGCGGCGGCGGACCTCATGTCCTACTGCGATGCCCACGCCTGCGAGGACCCGCTCATCACCCCCGTGCCCACCTCCGAGAACCCCTTCCGGGAGAAGAAGTTCTTCTGTGCCCTCCTCTGAGCCGCCGCCCGCCCGGCCCTGGTCCCGCAGCCCCGCGTCCTCCTGCTGCTCCTGCTGCTCCTCCTCCCTCTCCGCCTCCTCCGCCTCCTCCAGCCCCTCCCTCTCCGCCTCCTCCGCCTCCCCCCGCTCCGGCCCTCACCGGGGCGGTCCCCGAAGCCCAGGGCCCGCCCTCGCCCGCCGGCGCCCCGTCTCCACGCCCCCCGGGCGCCCTCGCCCCGCCCGCCGCCCCGGGTGACCCGCGGGCCGGAGAGGGGCGGCCGGCGGCTGCCGCCGCACCTGGGCTGCGGACTGCGGGGAGGGGGAGCCATTGGAGAATAAAGTCACCCCAGCCTCCGGGCGCAGCCCTGTGTCCGCGGCCTTCGGGGAGGACGTCAGTCAGGGGGGCGCGGCCGCGGGGGCTGCGAAGCCGGGATTGGCCCTTCCGGGGGGGCCGACACCCCCTGAAGCCGGAGATCGGGGGTGGGGCTCGGGGTGGGGGTGGTCGGAGGCGGTCGGGGGTGGGGTTCGGGGTCGGGGGGCGGGCGCGAGGGCATCAGCGGTAGAGCCGCCACAGCGGCTCGGCGGCCACGGGAGACGCGCCCCGCGAAGGCGAGTGAGACAGAAAGCGACGAACCGAGTGGCTCAGGGAGGGAGCCGGGCGGCGGCCGCCGACGCGAGGCGCCGGGAAGGGAGGGAGGAGCCCGGCGCCGGTTCCTGCCGAGAGGCCGGCCTCGCTCCTAAGATGGACGCGCCCACCGGGCCGCTCCAAGATGGCGGCCGCCACGGGCTGGGGCGGCCCACGTCACCGCGCTCGGCGCTCCTCGGCCGGCCCAGTCTTAAAATGGCGGCCCCGGGCTGGCGTTCTCAATATGGTCCCTTCCGCGCTCGCCTGCTCTCAAAATGGCTGCCCGTCCTCGCCACCTGGAGAGCCGCTCGCACCCGGCCCGGCCCGGCCCGCAGCCGACGCGCCCAGCCCCGGGGAAGGCGGGGGAGGCCGCAGCCCGCGGCCGGCTCCGGGCTGGCAGGCAATCGCGGTTCTCCAGCTGCCGGATGGCGGCCCCCCGGGAGCGCCTGGGTCCCCCCCCAGGCCGGCCTGCCCGCCCCACATGCCTCCCTGCCTCTCCCCCCGTGCGCAGACCGGGGCACCAGGCCGAGGCCGAGGCCGGCAGCCGCAGGATGCCGCCCCCCCGGAGTGTCAGGCCCCCAATCCAGGGAGATACACACACACACATATATGTATATATATACATATACATACATATATTTTTTTGGGGGGGGGGTGCGGGAGGCATCTGGTAATGGGAGGTGACCTGTGGACAGCCATCACCCAGGCCCCGCTCTCCCATGGGAAGCGAGGGGAGGGTAGTGCGGAGGACACGGCTGCCCTCCCGGGTGGAGACCCGGCCGTTTCCTGTTGGCAGCAGCTCCCCGGAGCTGCTGAGGCCTGAGGCCTGGCGCATGGCAGCACTGGGCACCAAGTGCGGAGGATGTGCGCTGTGCAGGCCGGAATGGCGGGCGGGGCGACACCGGGGACCTTTCTCTTCCTGCTGCCTCTGCGCTTGGCGGGGTCCAAGGAGTAAGTGAACATTTCCACTCCAGCTCAGACTGGTAACAGCCGGAGTGCTCAATAAATGTGATCTTGGTACTTAAAAAAACAACAAACACCTCTGCTCAACTTCTCTGCCCACGGGTTTTCATACCCGCATACCAGGGGCCATGCCGCGGAGAGACAAGGCCTGAGCTGTGAACCAGCACTAAAGTGGTTACAACAGGCGGTAACCGCCCCCATGGAGAATGGCAGGCCCTGGGATGGAGGGGAGCCTCAGGGTGCTAACGGTGGGCCCTGTCCGGTCCGAATTCGTCCTGTAGCAGGAAGCCAGGCGGAATCCAGACCCATCACGGATCCTGCAGACACTGTGCACCCAGCCCTGGTACGTCCCTGTGAGAAAGGACAATAGGACCAGTGCAGCTAGTGCAGTAGTGCGTTTGATTCTCCAAGTTCACTAGGAGACAACCCCCATCAAACACCCTCTGTGGAATGACTAGGCTTTACTCAGAAGTGGCAATTACTCATGAATAAACTTATCTGGCTATAAATGGAATCTTAGGTTTCACTTCAAGCATCCAACTGGTTTTAGTATAGGGCCTATACTACAGGCCAAATGCAGAGATCTGAAATTATTTGTTTTCTTCTATTCCAATGGCTCAAGCTCTTAGCATAAGCAAGCACTGAGTAGGCCAGCAACCCGGAGTGAAGGCATGGCTGGCACCCAAGTGAAGCCTCGGTCCAGTAGGAAGGAATCGGCCATCCAGGAGGAAAGCCATCCTTGGTTGGACCCAGTGCGACTGGAAGCAGCATCTAAAGTAAATAAACCCCCCAGATGACCCGCTCCACCCCTCAGTGCAGCCACAGGACAGAGAGTGAATTCAATCCAAATGGTTATTTATTCTAAAACTGGAAGCTACTGTGCCTACAGAGTTGCCAGAATGTTGTAATGAGAAGGGGGGGGGGGGGGGGAGTTACAGATGTAAACAATGACACAGTTACATTTGTTTAAAAATGGTAAAACCCTTTTTTACTGGCCACTTCCAAGAATGCTTTACAGGTTGTGCAGAACATTTACAGGCGCCATGTGCTGTTTTTCTCACAAGCGTTTCCATCTACAACTACAACAGAGGTCTGATAAAACACTAAAATCTTATAAGGAAAACAGGCTAGGGATCCCTTCTGTTAATCCACATTTGCCCCCTTAACATTTTTTTTTTAATAATAAAAAGACAGAAACAAAACCCAGACATCTAGTGTTGCTGTGAGCGCTCAGATTAAACCAACAAGGACGTGGCAGTTTCACTTTCCACCCACCTAGAAAAACAGCTTTTTTTATTGTTGTAAAGGTGACTTTCTAGTGTCAAAATTTAACAGCAAGTACCTTCCCTAATCCTCCCTCCCCCTCAGAAACCCAAAGGGGCAGAGTTTGTCCCCTGGCCCTGAGGGCCGAGTATCCACACGTCAGAGACCACAAAAGGATGCTCTTTGCTGGAGGGCTGGATATTTAAAAGGGGTGGCCGTTTCTGCCTCAGATTTCATCTTCTATTATAACATGATCTTGCCCTAAGAGAATTTCTTTGGGCTCCAGTTTGCACCTCCTTGGCCTGATACTATGAGCAAAGCTTCTCAAAACCCCCTTAATAATAAAAAGTTAGTGGGTTACAGAAAAGTTCATGCAATCACTTCACCCACTGCCACACACAAATCCATTCGACGGCACCACAAAAAAAGCAGTGTCCAGAGAAGACATCGTGAGCAAGCAAAGTTACTTCTACCAGCCCCCATTCCAGCCCGGGGGTCAGAGGGGTCTGTGGACAGAGGGTATCACAGACAGGCAATAGAGCCAGACGAGAGCCTGCAGACCCAGAGAAGGGCTGCATGGTGGTCACAGTGGGAGAGGGTGAGAGATCCAATCTCGGCACAAAATTTTAAACACAGAACTGCTCAGGTGAGGAAATGGAGGTGAAGCTTTTTCTAGTAACACTACCTAGGATCTTGCCTCACCAGGAAGCGCTGCAACATGTGGTATTTGCTGAAAAAGCTCTTGGCGGACTCCATGCTGAGCTGCTGAGCAGGAAGATGGATTAAAATGGAAGCTACATCTGAAAGAGCATCCCATAGCCCACCATATCCCTGAACCCGGCCCTGAAGCTGTCAGGAACTGGGAGGGTGTTGGTAAAGTTGCAAAGACCATCCCAACTGAAATCTCTTGGCTAGAGGCCTCTCTGGGGACACGCAGGTAAAGCACCCCAGAAGGAATCTTGTTTCAAGAAGTCAACAAGGGGCGCCCTTTCATGCACACATTCCACACATTCACTCCCCCCGACCTGCGGCAGCCCCACTGAGCTGCCTCCCACCCCCCACCCTCCCGTCTAGTCACTGTCTACCTGTGTATCAAAAAGACCAGCGGGCTGTGCCCTCCATACTGTATAAAATAGTTGCTATTCTCAGCACCTGGGCCTGGCAGCCCACCACAGGACTCACTATATACATATCCGGCTGCCATGAAAAGAATCCTGCTTCATTTCTGTGTGAGCGGAAACCCTGAGAAACGTTCCTTCTCTTGCACTTTAAGAGGACAGATACTCTAACAGAGATGATTTCAGAGACTTCATGCCTAGCTCAACCTTGGAAGACAGGGCAGACTGACGATCACCATCTTCAGGCTGAGGCCTGCAACCCCATCCTCCTCCAAGACTTGATGGGAATTCATTAATGGGTACAGAGAGGGTGCAAGCTATTCTGCTGTGTGAACAAGCACAGCCCCTGCCTCCTTAGCCTGGGGGTCCTATATAATACACCCACCAATGGGTGGTCTCCAGGCCTCAGCCAAACAGCACGAAGGCACAGGGAAGTGGAGACAATGCCGCTCTGGCCTCCCAGCCCACCAGACCAGATATCCCAGGAGGGAAAGGTTGGTAAAGAAAATACAAACGGTTAGTTGGTGCAAGTGATTGATAAGAGCCAATCGTTTATTTCACTGCCCCAGTCACAAGCTCTCCCTCTGTCCCACTCCTGCCTGCTACGGAGAGTGCCCTCACGTGCTCGCTCCCCCTCCTCCACACGCCTCCTCACTCTCCCTGGCATGGCTGTGTCAAAGGGTGACATTTCAGTCCTTTTCCTGTCCAACTGCAGGGTATAGGACAGGCAGCCCTAAGTGCTGCTTTCTGAGCAAATGTTTTTTGATTACAAATATCTAACTAGGTTTGAAATGTTTTATAGAATAAGACAATATTCTTTTCAACAAACTTTAAAAAAAATGTACAGTTTTGTTGTCTGTTTCCACCTCCCCCCTCCCCCACCCTTGCTTGCGCACCCTCCCTCCCACCACCCCTCCCCGGCAGCTCAGCCCCACCCCGACAGCCCCTGTTTTCCTTGGTTGTGTTTTGGGGGATGGCTGGCACCCCCAGAGATTCAGCTTCATGGCTGACAGGTGACAAGGGCAGAGGCTTCACCGATACCCTTGGTAACCGTAGTAGTTCCTGTAGTATCGGTCTCTGTCCTGGGGGTGGTGGTAGTAGTAATTCTGCCACTAGAAGAGAGGGGAACCCCGTCACCTGAGGCCACAGCTGGCTGAGGACCGAGAGGCGTGGCACCCAGCCCTCTGGCCCTGCCCCCCTTCACCCTCTCTATCCCCAGAAGATACTCACATCCCGATTGTACTGTCTGTAATAGTCTCTGTATCTGTTGTACTCATAGTCTCGGCTATAGAATCGATCATAATCTCCCCGGTATCGGTCGTAGAAATTACGGTAGCCCTGAGAAAGGAGAAAGAGGAGTGAAGACTTATGGGTTTCCGGTATCCCGATCCACTGCCATCCCCGTCTTAAATGAAACACACCTCAGCTGGACTTGGTAACAGACTTAATCTTCCCAGGTTAATTCTTCCAGAGGAACACATTACATGGGCACAAGCTCAGCCCTGAGAAAACAGCCCAAACCACTCTGCTCCCCCAAGCCAATAGGATGCTAGCACGGCCCAGAGGAGGAGCAGGAGAGCTGCACTCACCCCTCTGTTTCCAGACTGCCCCCAGTACTGCTGCCCGTAGGCCCGGTTGTCGTAGCCTCGGCGCTGCCCGCCCACTGGAAGAGAAATGGGAGAGCGCGCTCAGACAGCTGGCGTGGGGTCCTGGCTCCAGGGCTGAGTGGAAATCAAAAAGTTGGAGCCCAAGGCAATTCTGGGAGAATAGGAGGCCTGCTTCTGCCAGGCTCACACAAGGTTAATTACAGCACTAGCCAGGATCTCTTAGAAAGTCTGAGGGGGAAGGCAGAGGAATAGCGACACAAGAAAACCAAGCCGCCTTGCTTTTGAAGCTCCCCAATTCCTGCAGAATACTTCAGACGGCAGAGTTAGGAACATCAGTAAATACTGCCATTCACAGAACCACCGACTTTCAACCCTGGGAGGGATCCAGGGGTGATGTAAGCCCGGCCCACCATCTTATACAAACGGAAAGAGGTCTAAGTGACCAACTCCCCAGGGTAGGCACTGTTGGTATTCCCAGTGCCTAGCATGTAACAGGCATGCAAACATTTTGTTGACTTGCAAACACACACACACACACACACACACATTTTTAAAGGGCAGTGAATGCACAGTGGAAGGTTAACTGACAAGCTAGACATTCAAGAGGGATATTAATTCCACTAGTAGCCTAATTTACTTTGTAGCCCCCAAATTACTGAATAATGCATTCACTTCCTGGTCTATAGGGTTGGGTTGATCCACTAGAGAGACAGAGCATGAAGAAAACTTAAAGTGAGGATCCAATTTCACTGCACAAATCCTTTAGAGATGAGGCAACAGTGAGGTGGGAAACCTACACATACAAGTGAAAACCAGACTAAGGAGCAGGCCCAAGCACTGCTTTTCACAGAAGCAAATATCTGTGTTGAAAAATAAGCACCTTGTACACAAAGGTTATGGAAAAAGCACAAGAAGCCGGGGTTAAAGCCACAGGAAGAAATATGCTCCATAAAGAAGTCACTTCCTTATTCCTGGTTGGTGACTGGACTTGGTTTCCTTATGGAGCTGCTCAACACGAAGCACAGACCGGGGCCAGGGGCTGGCTGGCCCCCAGGACTCACCATAGCCTTGGCCTTGGCCTCGGCTTCGGTTCTGCCGGTTGCGCTTGTTTCGATTGTTTCGGCGGTTTGTCCGTTTCTCAGAGGGGGGCAGCAGCTTCCTTGCCTCCTCCTTGTACTTAGTGACAAGAGGCTGCGCTTCCTCCTTCTCCAGCTCCCCGTATGTCACCTCATCCATGTAGTCGCATTTTTCAGGCAAAGAGAAGTTGGCTGTAAGAGTAAGAGAGAAGCTTGTGGGCCTGAAAAGTACATTATAAAAACGATCTCATTATGAAAACTATTTCAGGAGGAATGAGATTTCCTAAGCTCCTACTAAATGCACAAAAGTACTACTGGTACATTATCTACCGTAGACTTTCCCTAAACTGTAACAGCCACAGGCAAAGGGCTGCTGTAAGTGGTAGATGCACAAGTTCTCAAGTGATCCATAATAAATTAGGAGTCAGCTGGGTTAAGGTTTCTTATCAGGACTGAAGCAGGGAGCCAGGGGCTAAAAGTAACTGAGTAAGTTTTGGTGTTGGTTAGATAAGACACTAAGAAATACAAGTTCAGAGGCTGAGTCCCAGTGGGATTCAGTTCAGTGGGGGCTCTCTGAATTCTTAGATGAATCCAGTTAACCCTCTTAACTAAATTCCTCCAACTGCCGGTCAGTTAAGGACTGGCATAGTTCATTCTGTCTAAACTCGGACACTCTGGCTCTTAATGTGTAACCAGCTCCCATCCCTGAGTGTTGAAAATCGCACTCTGAAGGGAACAGCAGGATGTGGGATCAATCAGGACAGGTAATTCTGCCTCACGGGGACTTTGCTATAGGCTTTGTATTGCATTAAAGATTTCAGGCTCCTACCAGAAACCAAAACAAGCAAGCCTAATGTGTTATCAGAAATCAAGACATAATGAGATCGTTCAATCCAACCACTGTATTTTGATTTGAATCATAATACTCCCCCCGCCCCCGAATATAAGTGACTAAAGCAGAGCTTCCTTTCGTTCACAATTGCCCTACATCTAGAATAGTGCGAGGCAAGTAGAGTTTTAACTACCCTGTGGTCAATCACTATTGTATCTTACCCAGAATGACCAAGGCTAGTGCTTCTCCTCTCACTCTGCTCACCCCTTTACCTACAAGCACGCACATCCGCTAATTTACTCGCCAGGCTGACACTTTAGGTGCGGAGGGTCCCTCCCGGGCTGAGAGCCTAGCGAGGTGTGCGCTGACCAAGGACAGTGCCTGACTTGCACGGTTTCCGCCCACCTTTCATCTCCAGCATGATGGACTCAGGCACATCATCCCCCTCCACTTCCTTCCTCCACTCCAGCCTCTGCTTCCAGTCCTCCTCGTTCGGGACAACCACCACCACTTTCCGAGAGAACGTCTTAAACAGCAGCAGTTTCCGCCGTTGGCCGGAGTTGTACACGTTACACTAGGGACAAGAATAAAAATCATCAAATTCAATGAAAACACTTACTGAGCATCCTTTACAAATGAGGCACCAGATTAGGAGCCTTACGCACACAATCTCCTTCGATTCTTTAAACTCCATGTGACAGACAGATATTACTGGGTTTTGCACATCAGGAAAATCCAGACTCATTGAGGCCAAGACTTGTCCAAGGTAACAAACCTATCAGTGGGGGAGCCAGGAATCCCTAGGAATCCCTAACGCTCTTTCCCGGCCTCAAGGATGTGCTTCCCGCTCTGGGCTCATATGCTCTCAGGTGAAACACTAACAGAAGACCTCTCTGAGTTCAATAGACATTACAACAATAACATCCAACCTTTTGGGCATAATTAAGGAAACCGACTCTGTCCCTTAACTCATTATCTTTCTATATACAAATGCACCCCACTTTGACTCTAGGCAATTGTATCAGATTACATGGATGCTGAAATTTTCATCTTGGGATTTTCTGGAAAATGAGGCTGCTTCTGAATGTCTGAACAATACCTGATCAAGAATGAAGTTCCTCTTTGTCCGGGAAGCAATCTGGACCAGTTTACTAAGGCACTGGGAGGCTTGCTGAACTAAAAGGTCTCGGCTTTTGGGGTCCATTTCTGGCTCCTCAAGCCCCTTCATCTGATGAGTTTGAGAGGAAAGGAAGAGAAACACAAGAAGTTATACAGCAAGTTAAAGCCCAAGAGTCACAGGTAACTGTCACTTCTTTAAGGCCACCAAAGCTGTCACATCAGTTCATTCCTACTCCTCAGTGCCATGAATGTTGTCCATTTTATGCAGGAGTCACTTCTAGTCTTAATCTGAATACATTCCAGATTTTATCATCTTTCAGAAATATAACACAGCCAAGAAGAAGAAGAAGAAGAAGAAGAAGAAGAAGAAGAAAAGCCCTCCCTTTAACACGTATTGAGAAGAATTCCTTTCTCTATTTGTGTTGTCAGACACTTGAAAGACTAACTACTGGGAGAAGGTTATAGGAGCATCTTTATACCTTCAGTGCGAATACCCAGTTGATTCATCTCTTGCAGCAACTCACCCTCATTTGACTGAGGACAGTCTCAGCTCCCAGGACATTGTATCTTTTCTCAGGGTTTTCTTTTGAGTATTTCAGTGCCCACTGAGTCTTTCCAGATCCGGGCAGTCCCACCATCAGAATCACCTGCAAACAAACAAAACCAGGGATGCCATAAAAAATAAGCAAGGCTCATGTGTAAAAGCCCACTTTAGTAATACCCTTCCTCCCTTGCCCCAGGTCAGAACTTTGAGAAGAGCCACACATCCCCACCCCCATGGCTCCACAGCATGAGCACTAAGCCCCCTGCACACGTGCTGCACACCTCACACTCCTCCATGGTCTTCGGGGGGACCGCAGTGCGCACACGCTCCTCCACAGGCACAGCGTGGATGAACACAAACTCCTCCGGTGGCGGGAAGAAGGGCTCCTCCTTCTGACCAAAATTTAACTCTACAACACAATTTTTGCAGAGGACATGGGGTAGGAGCGCCCGGTCTGCCAGGAATTCCTTGTTGATCCGGAATGCCACACCAAGGTCTTCTCCATTCTTGGAAAAGGAAAGTTCTACTTCTTCAGTCTCAAAATTCTACAATGACAAAAGACAGGAGCACTTATGGGCTTGTAGGGTTTGAGGCTGATTGAATCTTACAATTTAATCTTTAAACGATGCATCAAATACCCGCCCTCTGCCCTCTCCCTGCTGGGAATCCACAACTCTCAGGAGCACTTACAGCAAAGCAGCCAATGACATCATTCTCCCCAAAAGTTTGGCCAAATTCCTCAAATTGCCCATTCTCTGCCTTGAGTCCTCGTCCATCAAAACCATAAGAGAATTCATCCTCACCTAGAATAGTGAACAACTTAGTTACCTACACCCAAACGTCCCATGGAGCAAACAATATGGTACAAACATTAATGATAAAGTTAAAGTGACTTTACCAAGCTGTGGTTGGGAAAAATCAACAGACCATCCCACTCGAAGGAGAGAGACCTCTGTGCAGCCTTCTTTCATCGGGAGATTCTGGGTTACCTGGCCAGGTCAGAAAAAAACCTCTCAGATACTATGGCCAACTCAGAAGAAAAGTTTGTTAAAAAACAACAACAAGAGCTATTTATTTATTTAATCTTCACTCAAAGATACGTTTTTATTGTGTTTGGAGAGAGGGAGGGAGGGAGAGAGAAACATCAGTCACCTCCCACATATACTCTGACCAGGTATGTACCCTGACTAGAACTCAGACCTACAACACTGTGTACAGGATCACGCTCCAATCAACTGAGCAGCAAGGCCAGAGCAAGACAAGATTTTTATGCAAACTGAAAAGGACAACTATCACACCTTGGCGAGAGAATAACAACTGCCAATGAACTTAAACCAAAGCCCTGGGAAGAAACAATTTGATTACTGGATCGTGGGGCCTTTTTCTCCACTAATAAAACACTGGTGGGCAGGAGTCCGGTACATAGGAGTTTAATGAATGAATTAATAAATGAACGGTCTTAACGAGCTGAACATACTACCTTGGCCTCAAAGCAGACTTTCCCCTTTGTCACTCCGTAAGTACTCCTTGCCCCAGACCACAGGGTGGGGAACTTCTCTGAGAAAAGTGGCTGCCCTCCATAGCGGTCTTTGCTCACTTGAAAATGGAGATCAGAGGTATCTGTTAAGAAAGAAGCAATCTGTTAACACGTGAAAGCCACCAACAGCGCACAAGTATACTCAGTTGCCCAGTTGTCAAGAATGGATACAAAATCCATCATGTGCTAAATCTCTTAAAAACTGCAGGCCATGAGATATCAATCTCCAGAGTCACTTCTGATTGGTTAAAACCCCAGCCTGTCTGCCTCATACATACACGTGTCCAGGTTCACAAGAGTGTCATCTTCCTCCTCCTCTTTTGCCTCTTCTTCAGGGGGCGGTGGAGACTTGGAGCTACACACATAAGGGAAGAGCAAACACAATGTAACCAAAGCCCTCCGCTCGGAGGGCGTCTGCAGGGCAAGGTGTCTGTTTTAAACTCTAAGCGAATATAATCCCAGCAGACAGCTTCTTTCAGTAAACGAGAAAAGGGCAACAGGAGTTTGCAGAGTAGATTCGAGCTAAAACTTACGCCTATAAAAACCTATTCCATTTTTAATCCACCCCTTTCCAACTCTCCAATCAACACCAGGTACACCAAAATCAGAGCAGACACTCCCTTCAACGAAAGGGACTGTTTCCCTCACCGGCTGTGGTAAGCCTCCTCTCGGAATTCATAGTAAGCTCGGCCATGTTCATCCTTCTCATCCCGCTGTCTCTTTACCCCCCGCCGCTCACCATCTGAGCCTGCTGGTTTTGACTTTTCACTATCTTGGTCATCTCCTACAAAAAGGAGGGAAAGAAAATCAGCAGTTTTCATATTGGAGTATAGCATAAGCTCAGAACCTACAGAAACTAAAAGGGGGGTTTGAGTATCTGTCTCATCAGAATAGCCAAATGAATCCCATTGCATCCACAGAACGTTGCATTCCCAAAGATCATCTTCCTACAATACATTGGCTGAAATTGTACTTATTTTTTTAAAGTATATTATGGGCTAATTACAGTCAAGCAATAGACATAAATTGGACAATTTGTGCATTCTAAATTTATCTGCTTAAGTCAGGTCAAACTTGCAGCTTTCCCTAACAATATGACATTAAAAAAAAACCAACTTCATTGCTTAATTTAATTTTGATTCTTAATGGTCAGATTCGGATGTAAGCTAGACACAAACCATATTTCCCAACACTTTTCCACAGCTTCACGATAGAGCCTCAATTGAGAAAAACAAGTTTGCCTCTCCAGCTTTAAAATGCACAGCCATCCATGGATTTACTTCTATAGCAAGTGGGGACAGGTGCATGTCACCGAGCTGCATTTTTATCATGGATTTTTCCTGGAAGTTTCGAGAGCTAAACCATTCATTCACAAGAGGCACATCTTTTAATACTGCATCTTTACTGCACGTGATTTGGGGGCAGAAAGGGGCTATCAGATATTTAGCAACATTCTCTGCTAGAGGAAATAAAACCCAGAAGAGTTTTTCCTTAAGCCTCTGTAGTTCTCAATACAAAGGTTTTTAAATAATCATTAAGGCAGTCTCTTATTCTTTAACCTTTTTTATTTTATTTTCCCCCATCACCATATATTCCCTCTGTGCCCTCTTCTACCTCTTCCTCAACCTTTTTTTTATCTGCTATTTGGTACACAATATGTCAAAGGTTATGTAATGGGATTGTTGTTCCAGGACGTAGGCAAACAATCTTCAAGTTGCACGTGATTATTGTAGAATGGGTTCCAATGGACACCATGATACTAAGTAGCAGCCTAAACAATGTATTAAGAACGAAGGCGGCAACCCACTTCACAGAACTCTCGTTTTCCTCCTTATTCTGACACATAGTTACGGGCCAGCTTAACCATCCAATTACTTCAAAGGAAGGCAGGTGACTAACTCCCTGGGGCAACTAAACACGTTCCCTTCCCCAAGGTTACTAGATGGGCCCACCAGCACCTCCGCCGTTTCAATGCAGTTAATGGGGGAACTGAAATCTAAGAGGCTAAGCGTGCACCAAATTTACAGACCTGCCCGCCCACCAACTAAGCGGGAAGATTACATTTTAATCATGATACAGGCAAGGCAAAAGCCCTGGCCAGCTAACTGACTTATTCTAAATGCGCTAGATAAGACTTCTCTTCACTAGTTAACTATTAAACTCGACACCGTCACGCCACAGGCTGTGCCCCGCCGCCGCTAGCAGGAGCAAGGTGAGATCGCCAGATTCCGGGCGGCTCAGGCTCTCCCCCTGGGCGTCTGATGGATCGAACTCGGACGAATTTAGTTACTGCTTCCTATTTCTATGGCGAAAAAGTTAACAGCCAGCCCAGAGGCCAAAGCCTCTCACGGGGTTACTGGCTGGCCCTGGGACTGCCAATGCCCCCGCGCATTCCCGGTTTAGGGAAAGGTAACCGGCCCCGTGGGGGCTGCTCCACAGGTAGCTCCCAAGCCGTTCGCATGCACCACCGCTCACTTCCATCCGCCAACGATCCGAGCCAGACAGGGGCCCCCCTCCTGCAGAGTGGGGCCACCCGAGGCGGCCAAACCTCCCGGAAAGGTGCGGAGAGAATACACGCCACCTCCCCCGGGGGATCCCACCAAATGGCGAAGGGAATCCTGCACTTCGGGCAAGCGAGAACAAGGGATCGGACCCCGGGGTGCGGGACTGGTGCTGGGGACGAGGGCGCACCCGGCAGGCGGGAGTCGGGCTCCGCTGCCGGCACCTCACCCTGTTCCTCTGCGGCCTTGTCAGCCGGCGCCTCGGATCCCGGCGCCTCGTCCCCGCTCCGCTCCTCCGGCTCGTCTTCTTCCCCTTTGCCGGTGCCCTGCTCTTCGCCACCATTGACGCCACCTGACTCGGCCATGGCCTCCTCAGCCGGCTTCTCGGAAGCATCGGGCTCGGGCCCGGGCCCGGGCTCGGGCTCAGGTTCGGGCTGGGCCTCGGGCTCAGGCTCAGGCTCAGGCTCGGCCTCGGCCTCGGCCTCGGCCGCGGCCTCCACGGCTGCCTCCTCCGGGGGCTCCGGCGGCGGCTGCGAGGCCTGGTCCGAGGCCTGGGCGGGAGGTGGCTCTTCGTCCTCGTCCTCAAGCAGCGCCTCCTCGTCCTCCTCCTCCTCTTCGTCCTCCTCGTCGTCCCCGCCCGGGCCGCCGCCCGACGCGGCCACAGGCCGAGGCTCCGCCTTGCAGGCCCCGCCGGGCACGGCCCCGCCACCACCGGCCTCGTCCTCGAGCATCTCGGCGTCCAGCGCCTCCTGCAGCCGCTGCGCCAGATCCACCTTGAGGCCGCGCGAGTCCAGGCCCCGCCGCTGCAGCTCCGACCGCAGCTCGGTCACTTTCAGCCGCTTCACCTCCATTGCCGCCGCCGCCTCCTCCGCCTCCCGCTGCCTCCTCCCCTGCGAACCGACGACCGAGCACGACCGCGCAGGCGCCGCCGCCGCCCGCCTCCGCTTCACGCGCCAGCACTGAGCCCGCGCGGGCGAGCGCACGCACGGACGCACGCAGGCGGCGAGGGCCGCGCGCAGCCTCTACGGCGGTTCTCCTCTCGGCTCCCCTCCCCTCCGCGGCCCCGGGAGCCCAAAACAACGCAGCGGGGAAATGTCTCCCTTCCTGCAGCCGCTTCCCTCTGTTCCCAGCCGCGGGCGGGCGGGCGGGCGGGCGGGCGCGCGCCGAGGACGACGGACTTCCCTCCCTTCGCCTCCCGCCCCCTCTCGCGGGCCGGCCAATCGCCGCCGGCGTTTCACTGCGCAGCCGCGCCGGCGCTGGAGACGCGAGAGACTGGCTGCCGCTCAAGTGCCTCGTTGCATGGAGGCGAGTGCGCGCCCTTTCCGTACTTCCAGCCGGGAACAGCGCTGCCACCCGGACTTCCCCTCCCGCACGCCCCTCCCACCCCGCCACCACCGTCACTCGGTCTGACTTCCGATCACGCTTTCTTCTTGGGCTTGCTCACTAGTCTCTTTTTCTATCTAAGCGTGCAGCAGCTTCTTAGGAGTTAAAAGAAAAAAAGAAGAAGAAGAAGAAGAGAAGTTGTTGCAACGTGAAAGCCTCCTAGGAATCGTCTTTCTGGCCAGTAAACCAAAGGGCTCTCCAAAAACCAAGAGATACAGTGACCTCTTGCTCCGCCCCAACCCTCAATTTCTCCCTAGCAACAGATGACCGAGCCACGCCCTGTAGCTAGTCTATTGGCCAACTTGAATAGTCACCTGCAATTTTGATTGGTCACCCGTGATAGTCCGAATTTTTCCAATTGGCGGAGCTGCCATTGGCTCCCCCCCCTTTGGTCCGCAGAGGGAGCCGGAGAGGCCGCGTCGTTTCTGCGGGATTACTTTTCTGGGGCCGCCCCTCATTGGGCGGCGTGGTGCGCTGTAGACAACAAACTGTCAGGGGACCGGACCCTGTCCTCTGGGTGCTCCCACCCGCAATCGGAAACCCAGGGGCCGACTTCCGGGCCAGTCCCCCCCACCCCCCCCGCAGAGGGCAGGGGGCTGGCCGCGGGGCTCGGAGGACTCGCAGCTGCTGCTCGGCCGCGGGGTCCGTCGCGGCCTTCGGGCCGTGTGGCACGGGCCACTGTCGCCTGGGTTTCCCAGCTCCGGGCACAGACACCCACGAGTGCTTCTTGAATATACGTGCGAATCGGGAGTCGTGACGGAGGCAAGTCCTTTAAACTGCTCTCAGCAATGGCCCCCGCCTCCTTCCTTCCACTTCCAGGTCGGGGAGGTGTGTCCCAGGGAAAGGAGGAAGCATGTTCCGCAGCTGCCCCAGCTCTTAGTGAGCCCTTTGCGTTTCCGGGGTCCCCTCGCTCCAGGAAAGTCACAGTCTCTGGCTTTCCTCTCCCCACACCCGCTCACGGGCTAGTTTCCTGCGCCGCCTGCGATCGGAAATGCTTCGGGAGGAAGGGAGGGGCCGTGGTAGAAGCCGGCGGAGCTCGCTCCCTGCAGGCCCCCGGGAGAAGGGCAGCTTCCTGTCATAAGTCGGCCACCAGGCCCGTACCGTTGCTCCTCCCGCACAGCTTCAGCGGCCCTTCCCCTCCCCAGCCCTGCAGGACCGCTGGGCGGCGGAGCTATGGACAAGCGCCTGCGGGAGGCTCAGCTGTACAAGGAGGAAGGGAACCTGCGCTACCGGGAAGGGAAGTACCGAGATGCTGTGAGTAGGTACCATCGGGCTCTGCTTCAGCTGCGGGGTCTGGATCCCAGCCTGCCCTCCCCGATACCCGACCTGGGGCACGAGGGCCCGGCCCTCACGCCTGCACAGGAAAGCATGCTGCACGCCACCCAGACAGACTGCTACAACAACCTGGCGGGTAAGGACAGGGCCCAAGGGTGGGCAGGGTAACCAGGCAGGCACACAAAAATCTGTGAACGTGGAGAAAAACACTGACGGACTTCCCTGCTGTCATCCAGTTATTCCGCCAAGAATGGAAATATAGGTCCCCTGCCCGGATGGCTCAGTTGGTTAGGGCATGTTCCTGATGAGCCAAGGTGGCAGGTTCGATGCCAGGTCAGAGCACATACAAGAAGAAACCAATACAACCAATAATGCATAAATAAGTGGACAACAAATCCATCCCCCCTCCTCCTATCCACCATCCTCTTGCTTTCTAAAATAAATAAAAGTGCCAAAACCGGGTTTGGCTCAGTGGATAGAGACCTTCGGACTGAAGGGTCCCAGGTTGGATTCCGGTCAAGGGCATGTACCTTGGTTGCAGGCACATCCCTAATAGGGGGTGTGCAGGAGCAGCTGATCAATGTTTCTAACTTTCTCTCCCTCTCCCTTCCTCTCTGTAAAAAAACAATAAAATTATATTTTAAAAATAAATTTAAAAAAATAAAGTTTAAAATCTTTTATAAAATAAATACATATATATTTAAATATATTTTATTGATTTTTTACAGAGAGGAAGAGAGAGGGATAGAGAGTTAGAAACATCGAAGAGAGAGAATCATTGATCAGCTGCCTCTTGCACACCCTCTACTGGGGATGTGCCCCTAACTAAGGTACACGCCCTTGACCAGAATTGAACTTGGGACCTTTCAGTCTGCAGGCCGACGCTCTATCCACTGAGCCAAACCGGTTTCGGCTATACATATATTTTTTCCCAATTTATAGGGCTCTAATTGAGTTTCTCCAGAGCAGTAGTTCTCAAACATCACCTGGAGGGTTTGTTAAACACAACTCCCGGGTCCCACCCCCAGAGATTCGGATTTAATGGGTCCCAGGGGGTGCCTACTATTTGTTTGCATTTTCTAGCGGAGTCTCTGGTGATGCTGATAGATTTAGGAAATTTTGCACACAATGGAGAAAATATCGAGTTTACATAGAAGGGAAGGCATTTTAAAAAAACATGTTCTGCCGAAACTGGTTTGGCTCAGTGGATAGAGTGTCGGTCTGCGGACTGAAAGGTCCCAGGTTTGATTCCGGTCAAGGGCATGTACAATACATTGGTTGCGGGCACATCCCCAGTGGGGGGTGTGCAAGAGGCAGCTGGTCGATATTTCTCTCTCATCGGTGTTTCTAGCTCTCTATCCCTCTCCCTTCCTCTCTGTAAAAATCAATAAAATATATTTTTTAAAAATAAAATAAAAATAAAAAACCATGTTCTTATTGTTTTCTGAGAGAGGAAGAGAGATGGAACCACCAATGCTGAGAGAGAATTATATATCTCTCCTCTGGGGATCGAGTGGGAAACCCAGGAATGTGCCCTGACTAGGAATTGAACAATAACCTGGTTGCATGTACTTTAGTTGCCGGCACATCCCCAGTGGGGGTTGTGCAAGAGGCAGCTGATCGATGATCCTCTCTCATCGATGTTTCTGACTCTCTATTCCTCTCTCTTCCTCTCTGTAAAAAATCAATAAAAATATATTAAAAAATAAACATGTATTCAAGTAAGGGAGACGAACATGAAAACAAAAATAACATACATAATTTTTAGAAAATGTTAAGTACTGTGGAAAATAAATAAAGCAGAAAAGGGGGAGTGAGTGCCACAGGCATGCGAGTGCTCACTTTTAAAGGGGGGGGGCAGCGGGGAGAAGAATTCATTGAGGTGACATTTACGAAATACCCAGGGCAGACAGGGTTTAAGCCCTTTACACATATGAACCTAGTTAAGAGTCACTTGCCCTTGGAGGTAAATTTAAGGAACAAACAGCTAGTAACTGGTAGAGCTAAAATTAAACCTAGGCAATTCTTTTTTTATTATTATTGATTTCAGAGAGGAAGGAAGAGGGTTCGAAAGAGAGAAACATCAATGATGACAGAGAATCATCGATTGGATGCCAACTGGGGACCAAGCCCACAACCTGGGCATGCGCCCTTGACCGGAATTGAACCTGGGACCCTGCAGTCCACAGGCCGATGCTCCATCCACCAAGCCAAGCCAGCCAGGGATCTTTTATTATTTTTTTTTAATATATACTTTTATTGATTTCAGAGAGGAAGGGAGAGGGAGAGAGGAGGAAGACAGAAACATCAATGATGAGCCCTGGCCGGTTTGGCTCAGTGGGTAGAGCTTTGGCCTGGAGAAAAAGGGTCCCCAGGTTCCATTCCAACCAAGGGCACATGCCTGGGATCCAGGTCCAACCCTCCCCAGTAAGGGGTGTGCAGGAGGCAGCCAGTCGATGATTCTCTCTCCTCTCTGAAATCAATGAAAAATAGAAAAAGTAAAAAATGATGACTCATTCCGGGAGTTGAGTATGACCACACGGTGGGGGTGTTGGAGAAGGAATGCAAACATCGGGTTTAATGTTCTCATCGGCCCTGATTCTTGGTTCTCAGCACTATGATGTAATACTATGTTTAATTCCCACAATCCTTTGAGGTAAATTCAAGGAATTTAATAGGGAAATATTTATGAAATAGAGGAACATTTCAAATTTTTTTTATCTGTCCCAGTGTTTTCTGGGAATTTTTTTTTATTTTAATATATTGATTTTGTACAGAGAGGGATAGAGAGTTAGAAACATCGATGAGAGAGAGTCATCAATCAGCTGCCTCTTGCACACCCCCTAATGGGGATATGCCTGCAACCAAGGTACATGCCCTTGACCGGAATTGAACCCGGGACCCTTCAGTCCCCATGCTGACACTCTATCCATTGAGCCAAACTGGTCTCGGCTCAAATTTTTAAAAAAATACGTTATTTGTTTTTTGTTTATTTATTTTGTTGCTGTTAATTCTCAACCAAAGACATTTCTCCATTGATTTTTTAGAAAGACTGAAAGTGAGGGGAAGAGACAGAGAGCCAGCCCTTGGTAATCGAACCTGGGACTTTTCAGTCGAGGGCTGAGATTCCTCTCAACTGAGTCAAACTGGGTAGGGGGTAGGGGTGTTTTTATTGATATATATATTTTTTTTTTAATTTTTTTTTTTTTTTGAGAGAGAGAGAGAGAGAGAGGGAGGAGGGAGGAAGGGAAAGGGAGAGAAGATATAAATATGGATCAGCTGCCTCCTGCACACCCTCTACTGGGGGGATCAAGCCCGAAACCCAGACCTCTTGGTGCATGGGACAACGCTCAGTCCACTGAGCCACAGTGGCTGGGGAAATTTCCCTTCTTAATAAAAAGGCAGAAGACTGACCTGATCAATTGCCTCCTTGACAGATATGAATTTTGAAGTGCCATTAAATCATCCAAGGGACTAGGAAAGTAGTATCATTGAGAGAGATGACGGTTTTGGAGTGAGAGTCCTTGGTACCTGTTTCTTACTCATCCCACCTAGAAGCTGTGACATCTTGGACAAGTTACTTAGCCTCTCTGTGCCTTGAAGCAGTAACACATACCGATTTCTTAGAGTGGGTGAGAGTCAACAAGCACCTAGCAGTGCTTTCTGTTGCCTCGTACAAGAATTGTGGTGAAATGGAGACTCCAGACAGAGAGCCTTGGGTGGAAGAGACACAAAGAAGCAGCTTAAATACATTTTAAAGTATAGTCTTATCCGTTTTATAGCTGGGCCTAGCTCAACATTAGGTACGAAGCGGCATTCGGTAGGCGTTGGAGTAGATGGAAGAGACGTAAAGCGTTATCCGCTGCTGCGTCCCCTGCCTGGAAGGCCTGGCCCGTGGCAGACACGCTTATTTGCTGGAAAAGTGAATGCTGTTCCCATTGTGTTTGGTGCTGCCTTGAGTCGACCAAAGGAAGTTATAACCAGGCCCTTCTCGCTCTCCTCTCTTCCTCTCGTTAGCCTGTCTCCTTCAGATGGAGCCAGTAAACTATGAACGGGTGAAAGAATACAGTCAGAAGGTCCTGGAGCGACAGCCTGACAATGCCAAGGCCCTGTACCGGGCCGGTGTAGCCTCCTTCCACCTGCAGGACTATGGCCAAGCTCGGCACTACCTGCTGGCCGCCGCCAACAGGCAGCCCAAAGGTGAGACAGAGGGGATGGAGGGGGGAGAACAAAGACAATTGTCCTGTTAAGGGGGTAACTGTGGCAGGGGTTTTTGTTGTATTTGCTTGTTTTTAATATATTTTTATTGATTTTTAGAGAGGAAGGGGGAGAGAGAGAGACAGAAACATCAATGATGAGAGAGAATCATGGATCGGCTGCCTCCTGCACGCCCTCAGCTGGACATAGAGCCCGCAGCCCGGGCATGTGCCCTTGGCCACAGTCAAGCCTGGGACCCTCCAGTTTGTAGGCTGACGCTCCATCCACTGAGCCACACTGGCTAGGGCATGTTTTATTTCATTTTTTCAAAATTTTGAATAGGTAATAATATATTCACATGGTTCAAAATTCAAAAGCTATGAAAGTATACCATGAACAGACCTTCTACTCTTATATTCTTGTCTCCACAGAAAAGCAATATTGTGTGTATATCCTCCAGAAATCTCTATGCTTAAATGGCACATACATAGAATTTCTCCCTCTCCCCCGGTAGAAGGGATTTTAAGGCATTGTTTTTTGCCCTGGCCAGTTTGCTCAGTGGATAGAGTGTTGGCAGGTTTGATTCCTGGTCAAGGTCACATACCTCAGTTGCAGGTTTGATCCCTTATATAAAATATAAGCTATTCGTTCATGTTTCTTACCTTCAAGTATATAGATTAACTGCCACCCCAGTATAGTATCTTTAGTGGCTCTGCTATGACAATAACTATTTCTTCAACCTCCCTGTCATTATAAAATTGGCAACCAGCCAGGATGTGTATGAGATTGTTTTTTAACCCAAAGTGATATTAAAGAGATTTACTATTACATGGAATAGTAATATTTTCAGATCTTAGAATGATTTTTAAAACTGAAAGTATGTCCCCCCTAACTGATTTGGCTCAGTGGATAAAGCATCGACCTGTGGACTGAAGGGTCCCAGGTTCGATTCCAGGCAAGAGTATGTACCTTGGTTGCGGTCACGTCCCCAGTAGGAGGTGTGCAGGAGGCAGCTGATCGATGTTTCTAACTCTCTTTCTCTCATCGATGTTTCTAACTCTCTCTCTCTCTTCCTCTCTGCAAAAAAAATCAATAAAATATATTTTCAAAAATTAAAAAAAGAGGAAGTATGTTAATAAATCTCCCCTTACCCGGAGGTGAGATTATGGTGTATCTCTAATTGCCTTCTCACCCCCTTGTAAGATGCCAATGTCCGGCGGTACCTCCAGCTGACACAGTCGGAGCTCAGCAGCTACCATCAGAAAGAGAAGCAGCTCTACGTGGGCATGTTTGGTTAACAGAGAAGAATGTCGCTTCTCCACTTGAACTTTGGTGAATGGTGAATCAGTGAAGTCTCATCCAGTGACATCTGACCTCGCAGGAGACAGGAGCCCCACACCTCTGACCCAGGTGTCTTTCTTGTTTCTAGTTCTGCACAAACTCTTAACTACTTACACAGCCTGCCTTTTGTGTATGTGTGTGTGTGTGTGTGTGTCTGTCTGTCCATCTATATATTTGTATAGCTTTTAATACATGGCATTTTTATGGACATTGGCCCTGAGAATTACAACCAGAATATATTCATCACCTGTGTGTGGAATTAATCATATCGACAGCATAGATTCTAATGATGGATGTTGTTGGGTGTATTCATACACAGAGGAGAAGTTTAGCAGAGGATGAGGTAATGACAGACAGAAAGGAGTTTCTTCCTTTGTTTTCTCAGATGCCCAAAGCCAAAGTTAGGCCAGAAACTGAGCAGTGTATTTCTTTTGTGAAACTAGACAATTATAAATTGGGCCCACATGTCTTAAAATGAATGGTTTCAAAGAAAGTGAATTCCTTATTTTTAATATTCCACATCTATTCAGATTCTTCTTCCTCTTCAAAAATATCTGGCTCCTATTGCGGATAACGCTTTACATCTCTTCCATCTACTCCAACGCCTACCGAATGCCGCTTCTGGTCATTTGTATTGTTTATATTCAGATCATTAGAGTAGACTTACTTAATTTTTCATTAAACTCTTCTATTTTAAGATCTCTGTAGTCATGCACTTAAGTATTTATTTAATAATCCTTCTTACTCTCATGCTACAAAAACACCCAAGTAAACAGTTTTGTTTTTAGTAAGTGTGTTGCTATAGCCTGCCAGTTTCTCTGAAACACTTAGGAAAGGCAGATTACTAAGTCTGGAAACAGTGCCATGAAGGAGCAGGATACAACATAAATCTGTCCTTTACCTGTTACCTTGTATTCCGCCTCAGCCCTCTTCCCCTACCGAGGAGGGAGACAGTGGGAAAGGTTCTCCTTCCTTAGTGCCTTTACGAACTTTCTAGAAGCTGGGTGGGCGCCAGTGCAGGCTGCAGATCTGCTGCAGCCACTGCTCAGGAGGAGGCTCCATCAGCCAGGAGCTCCTCTGTCCGTCCATCACTTTTGTGAAGAATGCCCATAATGAAGGAGGTATACAGAGCAGAGGAGACCGCCTCGCACTGCCTCTGCCTTTGTGAGTGGAGCTGGTCGTAAGCATGTGCCATGAGCCATCACACAGCCACCCACGGCAAAAGGAACACCGTAGTCTGGCCAAACGCACTAAGTTCTTCTCCCTTCATCAGTAACTCCCCATCTCCCCATAAAATAGGCTCTTCTTGTTCTCCCTCTTCCCCTCAGTAATGCAGGCGTCAGGGGTGGGGAATTGGTAAGATATGTACACATATAATGCTTAATAAAGAAATGAAAGAAAAAAAAGTTTAAAAATAATGCAGGCATCAACTTACAACACAGCCTTCTACCAAATCTTAATGAATCCAAGGATAGAACTAACAAAAGTAAAATATTTTATTCCTTTCCCAAGCCCCTTACATCGCTAAATCTAGATAGTTGACAACATTTTTGTCCTGGTTGCATGTTTTGTTTGTTCTGGGCAGTTTTTGCTTCCTGATTTCATTTTGTTTGTGGTTTTTTCTCTCTCATCAGTTTTTTCAATGTCACCGTGAGCTATCTTCTGTACCCATGAGGAAAAAATAAAACATATTTAAAAATGAACTTTAGAAAGCTATTGTACTCATCTTTTCATGAAGGCTGCTGAGACAAAGCGGTCAGGCTCCCATTTCAGTCTTCATTTCCAGGCCAGCTGCTAGCGGAGGTGTTGGTGAACAGGAAGAGGGACAGGGCAGGCAGTCTGGTTGGGTCTGGAGGTCCGGGAAGCCCACGCCCGCAGGAGCCATCCAGAGGGCTCCACAGACAGCTTTCCATGGGATTCCAGGGCCTGACTGCAGAAAAAGCATTCACGGAGGCTGTGACGGCTTACACTTTGGCACAAAGGAGACGGTTTTGAATAGTGCTTTCCAAACTCATACCACCCCCTTTACAATTTTGCCAAAACTACATACTATCTACAATAGATTACTATTTATGTATGTTATTTAAATATGTGTTTTTAAGAGAACCTTTGGACAGAGGGACATGTTAGATATTATTATTGGGATGTAAATAGCAAACTCCAAACGGAAACCATAAGACAAGTAACTCGATTTCCTCAATAGTAAATTGCAATGAAAAGAGAGGGGAAGTTGTAGAGTCTTAAGAGAAGTCAGTCAGCCAAATAAATGTGACTCTGCTTTGGATTCTGACCTGAAAAAAAAAAACCTCTAAAAGTTTATGAAAGTAACAGAACAGATATATATATATATTGGTTTCTCCCTGCGAAGTGAAAGCAAATGCTTGCTCTTCAGGGAATGTCACCAAGAAACAGCCCCTCCGTGCCAGGTGTGAGGGTGGCTGAGGCGGTAGCCACCGTCTAAAACCGTGGTCGGCAAACTGCGGCTCAAGAGTCACATGAGGCTCTTTGGCCCCTTGAGTGTGGCTCTTCCACAAAATACCACAGCCTGGGCGAGTCTATTTTGAAGAAGTGGTGTTAGAAGAAGTTTAAAAAAATGTGGCTCTCCAGAGAAATTTCAATCGTTGTCCTGTTGATAGTTGGCTCTGTTGACTAATGAGTTTGCCGACCACTGGTCTAAAGGAATGATATTCAATTATGTTCACACGTGCACACATTTATTATATCTTGCTTTTAGGAACCCGTGTTCTAAGGAAGCCTATTTCTTTTTATATATTTCACCTACCGTAAAATTCACCCTTTTGAAGCAACTGATTGCTTTTAGGCATTTTCACTTCCTCTAGCAATGGCTGGGAACGGTCCCCTCAGCCAGAACGGCTCTTACCATGCCCATGGGTGGACCCTGCCCTGTTTCACCAAGGCGTTCAGGCAGTCCTGTATTCGCATGGATAAAGTTAGCCTTTTGAAAGAGGAACTGAAGGGTTATTCCAACACAAGGAAAGTGTAAGGTGAGAATTCAGGCTTTTCGGCCATGAATGTGATAAGCATCAATTTTTGTTTCCCATAATGTCCCCGATAGGCGCTTTCTGTGGCCAAATCTTCCATGCTTAGCTCTGCCTCCTTCCCCAAACTCAAAAATAGTAGTTGAGCCGAAACCGGTTTGGCTCAGTGGTAGAGCGTCGGTCTGCGGACTGAAAGGTCCCAGGTTCGATTCCGGTCAAGGGCATGTACGTTGGTTTCGGGCACATCCCCAGTGGGGGGTGTGCAAGAGGCAGCTGGTTGATGTTTCTCTCTCATCGACGTTTCTAGCTCTCTCTCTCCCTTCCTCTCTGTAAAAAATTCAATAAAATATATTTTTTTAAAAATAGTTGATGATGACAGTCAAATCCCCAAAAGATTAAAGAAATTCAGAAAATGTGCTCATAGTTTCGCCTTCTAAGTCCTCCTTCCTGCTTTCCTTGCACCGGGTTCCTCCTATGCCAGAGGGGAGGGTTTCTAGGGAGCTTCCAGTCAGTCCTACAGCACAACAGGGGCAGGCCCTTCTCTTACCCTTCAAGAACTTTCCCCCATCCTACATCAACTCCCAAAACTCCCATTTCTCTGCTATCGCTGTCAGCCATCTGTATGACCGCACAGGAGTAATTTCACCTCCAGGCTGTCAGCACACTTTTTAAGTAGGATTCTCTCATCTGGAGTTTCCCAAGCACCCATCATTTCCACACCGAATACCTCAACTTCCCCCCACGAACCTATCCCACAGGGCTCGGTGCCGTCTGCCTCTCCATTTCTTATTTTCATGCTTCTGACACGTAAGCAAAAATGCCAGGTCATCAACACAATATATGTTGTTGAAACAGCCAAGTAAAGGTCTTTCTGCGCGGAAAACAGGTGAAAGGGTAAGGACGCAAAGCCCTACAGTCAAAAGGGGAGAATAGAAAACAACTCATAGTTCTCAGGAAACTATTTTCAACAGATTTTAAACAGGCACTGTGAGCCTGGTGTGTTTAGTCACACGCCATGGTTCAGATTCCAGCTTGCCCCTTACCTTGAACAAGTCAACTTTAATTTTTTGAGTTTCAAGTTCCCTAGTCGGTGGGCAAAAAGGGGAGGGCTAATACCTCAGAGAGCTGTTGAGGACTAAATGAGCACTTACGGGGAGTCCCTAACGGCCCAGCACACAGGAGCTCACTGCAGTGACGAGCCAGGACTGTGAGACTCCCTCCTTCATGGACTTTTCCTAAGCAGAGTCTGCGTTACCCCGTGCCTACGCCACTTCTTCCCCGCAAAGCAACATGATCCTCCCCGCCGCCCCCAGGACAGATGCCATTTTCTTAAAGGAGCTAGAGGAGGGGGATGAAAGCGGGTTTGTGGAAGAAACCAGCCAACACCAGTTCAGTAAGATATTTTCACCGCTCGCTTTATGGTCCAGAACTCGGAGCGCGAAGTGGTTACACCAGGAAAATTCCCGCTGCCCTTGGAGAGGAACCGACTGGGGAGAGCAAAGGGAGGGAGGGACGTCAGTCTGGGCAGCATCCATTCCGTCACCCAGCGGGGAAATGAGATGCTGCCAGCCTCCTGTGTCGCAAGAGCAGCCCGAGCATCAGCTCCTGCTCCCCCAGATGTCAGTTTTTGGGGTCAAGTACAAAATCTTTGGGGGGCCCTCCAGCAGAGCTCTGTCTGTCTGCGGTGGGGGAGCCCGGGAGGGGCTGCCCTCCCAGGAGGGGGCCGGCCTCCGGGTCCGGCTTGCTGCGCTTGGCCAGGTCCTCGTTGTGCGCCTTGCGGATGTGGCGGTACAGGTCCCCGGACTGCGTGTAGCTGCGCAGGCAGTAGCGGCACTCGTAGGGCCGCTCCCGCGTGTGCACGGTGGCGTGGCGCCGGAGCGTGTAGGAGCAGGAGAAGGTCTTCCCACACGTCTTGCAAGTGGGAACGTCCTCAGTAAAAACACCGAAGCTTCCCGAGGCCGCTTCGTACTCAGGAGGCAGGTAAAGTGGCTCATGCAGGGTGGGGGGTGCCGGCAGGGGCGAGGTCACCAGCCCTCGGTGATACTGCCCTGGGCCTGGCAGCAAATGGTAGGGGAGGTGCGAATCCGAGGGCAGGAACTGGTCACTCGGCCCCACCTCCTCCAATCCCGCTGCCCTGGGCTCCTCAAAAGCGTCCGGCTGGGGAGGCTGAGCTCCATACAGCGCCTCTCCTGGTGGGAATAACCCCTCGGGCCCCGGAGGCTGGTTCTCGGACAAGTCAGGCTCCTCATCAGAAATCACAATGGCTTCCACTTTCACCTGGACCAGCTCAGCTTCCGCCGGGGGTGGGGCCTGGGATGGAGCTGGGGCTGCAGCCGAAGACGGGCTGTAGAAGCCGTGCAGTGGTCCTCCGGTTCCCCTCGGTACCACCCCCCGCAGACCCTCAGAGCCCACGTCGAGGGGAGCCAGTGGCTCCACTGGGACGGGGGGCAGGCCAGAAGAGTAGAAGTTTGCAGGAATGGCCTCTGTGGAGCTGCTCGGGCTGGCGAGGGAGACGTCGGCCACGGGTGGATGGGGGGCCCGTAGATGCAGGGAGTCCACCTCCACGCCAGGCTGTGTGGTGTCGGCCCCGCCGGGCATCGGCGGCTCATCTGGAGGACAGACAGTAGGTGAGGGGGCAGCAGGGCCTTTCCAGTCCCCTTTGCCCCAGTGGCCCGGCAGCTCGGCCGATGCCAAGGAGGGCTGAGGGCCGCGGGAAGCACTGGACAAGAATTCCAAACTCAGGGGCTGGGAGCTGGTTTCCTCCTCCTTCTTGGTGCTGTCTGCCTCCGCCAGGCCCCGGGCTTGCAGACGCCGCTTACACACCTTGACGATGTCGTTCATGTGCAAGTAACTGGCAGCCGCCAGCACGTCCTCCACAGGGGTGTCCCCCCTCAGCACCAGCTGGCCGGCGTACATGAAGTCCAGAAGCAGCCCGAAGGCCGGGGCTGTGACAATCTCGTTGTGGATGCACACCAGGTCCCTCTTGTCCAGTTCCCGCTCTTTGTAGAAAAGCTGGAAGAACGGGCTGCAGGAGGCGAGCACAGCCCGATGGGCCAGGAACTGAGTACTACCCACCATCACGGTGCAGTCGCAAAGAAAACCCTGGGACCGCTGCTCTCGGAGGCTCTGCAGCAGCTGCTGGCTGTGTTCTGGAAACTCCATAGCACCCCACGAGGGGTAGGCCCCTAAAAAGGTCCCCACCAGTGGTTCCCTGGGAAGAGAGGACAGTGGGTTAAGGGCTGGTAGCCTCCCCAGAAACCGTAAATGTCAGCCCTGAGCTGCCACCAGCATGCCTCTGGCAACACTGTCCAGACCCCAAAAAACGCTCCCTTAAATTACCATCCTTTCCTCTTAGGTCACAACCAGTGGCTTTTAGCCCCGCCCCCTCAACTTAACCTTAGCAGCAGGCCACACCCAGCCAGCAAACCCCGCCCCCGGAAGTCCCTCCCCTGACCAGCCCCCGCTTCCTCTATGGCCACCCGGAGGTTTCCAGCACCTCCTCCAACTAGAAGTCTCTCTCGCCCCCAGGCTTTCCCGGCGATACCTCCACGCCCCACTCCTGGAACTCCCTGAGCCTCTCTCGCATTCCAGAGGCTAAGGAGTCCTAGGGTGCGAACTAGCAGAAGAAGCTGGTCCCTCACCCTCCACCGAGCAGCCACTGGGCGAACTCCGCCCCTTCCCACCTCCTCCGATGCAACGGGCTCAACTTTGCCGTCCCTTGTCACGGATTGGTTCGCTGTCCACTAAGCACCGCCCTCTCTGAGCGGCGTTTCCAAGTGGGTGCCGGTGGCCGTCGCTCAGGTAGCTAGGCGTCGGATTGGCTGGCGTGGCTGTCCTAAACTTTTCTCCCTGGTCCCGCCTTCTTTGCCTCAGAGCCCTCAGGATTGGCTGAGCTTCTCCATCTACCTGTAGCGGGGACCCCGCTCTAGGTTGCCGCGCGTCCACCTGGCGGCGGGGTGGGGAGGCCTCCACCGCGTGGAGTGGAGTGTTGCGTCAGCTGCAGGCTGACCGGAGGAGGAGGACGAACAAGCTGGTGTGGGACTCGGGAAGCCCGGGTTTTATTTTTATTTTTTAAAATATATTTTATTGATTTTTTTACAGTGAGAAAGGGAGAGGGATAGAGAGAAGCATCCATCAGCTGCCCCCTGCACACACACCCCCCCCCACTGGGGATGTGTCCACAACCAAGGTACATGCCCTTGTCTGGAATCGAACCTGGGACCCTTCAGTCCGCAGGTCGACGCTCTATCTATCCACTGAGCCAAACCGGTCAGGGCCATGGCTGCTTTTGAAGAAGTCTTGGAGAAGTCCCTAGACAAAGGAAAGGGCTGTGACACCTGCCTCTTTCCTGACCAGAGCAACATGTTGACGGGGTTCCCAGAGGGTTAATCCAGTGCCTGTAACCCACTGCTCCCCCTTTACCCACACTAGCCTCTCCATTGGTTCTACAGCCATGCCCTCCAACCAAAGCTAATCAGAACCAGGGTCAGTTCATCTACCCTCCATCCTGGTTTTGGAGACCTGCAGGTGCCATGGCCTCAACTAGAGACCCCACCTCTTCAAGATACCCTTCCAAGCCATACAGTGTTTATTGTATAGCGGTTAAAACCAGCGTAATACTGTGTGTGTGTGTGTGTGTGTGTGTGTGTATGTGTGAAAAAGTACTACAGTGGTGCCTCGCATAAAGAATGCCTCGCACAGCGAACGCTGCACACAACAAACTTCACAGCAACAGGACAATGCTCAAAGGGAAGCGTCATCTGATAACGAGGAGCAACAATCAAACAATCAACCAATCCCAACTGCTGACATCAAGAACATCCTGGTCAAATGGAAAGCAGTTCAGGAGTTTACCAATGCCCACTATCTGGATTCAGCTGAAGCAAACAGGATCTTTACTCCGATACTCTTGTCCGTTATTTCCGCAGATGTTGGAGAAAAGAGAAAAACAAACGACTTTGGACAGGTTTTTCATGAAACCATCGGCCAAAAAGCAGAAAATGGATGAAGATGTGCAAGATTCGGTAGACTCTACTTAGTCTGTCTTAAAATTAAAAAAATGTGTTTTTTTTTTAAATTATGTTTTTAGATGTATCTAAATAAAAATAATAACAAAAAATTTATCTTTTTTTATGTCATCTTAGCATATTTTATGCTACAGAACGAATTATTTTTTTAACATGTATTGTTATGGGAAAACACGTTTCACATAACGAACTTTTCGCATAACAAACTTGCTCCTGGAACGAATTAAGTTCGTTGTGTGAGGCACCACTGTATATTTTCCCCAAACCAAAAACGTAGTGAGAATAGTGGCATTGCTTTACATTTTTCCAAATTTCCTTAATGTCTGGCTTAATATAAGACAGCTGGATTCGCACATCTGCTCCAAGCCATTACGGAATGTTGTTTTGATTATATGAAGAAAATCTGGCGTCACACAGATGGGAGGCCTGGGATTTCATTGGCCACAGTGAGAAGTTTGTATTGTATTCTGCGTGTAATGGGAACCCATTAGTGGGTTTTAAGCAGGGAAGTATTTTTATGTGATTCTTGTTTTTAAAGGCTTACCCTGGCTACTCTGTGGTAAATGACCATAGAGGATAAAAGTGGTAGCGGAGCTAGAGCAAAGTACAAGGTCAACAGACTTTGCCAAAATTAAGATAGGAGATGAGGGCCCTGGTGGAGTAGCTCAGTTGGTGGGAGCATTGTCCCAATGTGCCAAGGTTGCAGTTTGATCTCCTGTTGGGCTCATACAAGAACCAACCAGTGAATGCATCAATAAATGCAACAACAAATCAGTGTTTCTGTGTCTCTCACACACAATCTCTAAAGTAAAAAAAAAAAAAAAATTTAGATAAGAGATGAGGGACAAGAGAGAAAAGGAAGTCAGGGATGGCCAGAATTGTAGCATGCGCAGTGGTGTGGCTGACGGAGCCATCTTCTGAGATGGGGACAATGGGAGTGGAATTGAGAGTTCTGTCTTTGACCCATATGTGGAGCCAGTTCCACTTGTAAACACACCCAGGGCTAAGTGCTGACTTCTTTAACAATATCCTCGGGTCTCTTTTGGCTGCAGCACTGCTCAGTGGAATCCATGTTGTTAACCAATAATCAGCTGTTTCACACCCAGTGTGTAAGCCAGAGGCTATGCTCACGGGGGTCTGTCCATTCTTGGAGACACTGCTTCAAACTCACCAACACCAGCAGCAGCAATCAGGACAGCACAGTCAGCTTGAGAAGTGCCTGTAATCATGTTTTTTCTTTAAGTATATTTTACTGCCGAAATTGGTACAGGTTGGGCTCAGTGGATAGAGCACCGGCCTGCGGACTGAAAGGTCCCAGGTTCGATTCCGGTCAAAGGCATGTACTTTGGTTGCATGCACATCCCCAGTAGGGGTGGTGCAAGAGGCAGCTGATTGATGATTCTCTCATTAATGTTTCTAACTCTACCCTCTCTCTTCCTCTCTGTAAAAAATCAATTTTATATATATATATTTAAATCAATCTTTATTGTTCGTATTATTACAAAAGTTCCTCATTTCCCCCCCCTCCATCAGGTTCCCACCCCACCCTCTGCCCTTTCCCCACCCCCCATTGTCCTCATCCATAGATGCACAGTTTATGTTAAGTTTCTTCCCCCATCCACCACTCCCCTTTTCCCTGAGAATTGACAGTCCACTCTCCTCCCATATCTCTGATTCTATTATAATCAACAGTTAATATTGTTCATCAGGTTTTTTAATTTCCTTGTTTTTTAAAAAATTAATAAACTTTTATATTTTTAAATATATATTTTATTGATTTTTAACAGAAAGGAAAGGAGACGGATAGAGAGTTAGAAACATCGATGAGAGAGAATCACCGATCAGACGCCTCTTGCACACCTCCCACTGGAGATGTGCCTGCAACCCAGGTACATGCCCTTGACTGGAACCAAATCCGGGACCTTTCAGTCCGAAGACTGACTGCTCTATCCACTGAGCCAAACCGGTTTCAGCAACTTTTATATTTTTAAGAATAAATTTTAAAATCTAATAATTTTAAACCTTGTTTTTTCTGCCCAGGGAACTGAGAAGCAAACTTGTGGACATGTAAACTTGCCCTTAGGCTATCCAAAGTCGTAACCATTCAAATGTAAATGAACACATTGTTTAAAGATAGCTGCTGGATGGAATTGGATTACCTGTTCTGGGTGGGAAGGGCTTGTCCTCCCCTTTCTCCATTAAAATTAAAAAAACATTAAAAAATATGTATTTTACTGTAATCATGTTTTTTATATAAAGTCTGTGTCCTGGGGCATCAGTGGTGGCCACATAATCCTTGCAGGTCTCGAATTTCCAACCAGGAGGCATCAATGGTGATACCAAGCTCATGATCAACTTTCAGTTTATCCAAGACACAGGCATACTTGAAGGAGCTCTTCCTATCTCATTTTTCGATGGTTCTCCTATGAATCTGACCACATTTGTAGGTCAGGTGCCCAGCAGTGGTGGGCTCCCCTGAATAGATGGGTCCAATAGTGACGATGTTGATATGAATCTGCCTTTCCCATTTTGCTTTTGATTTAGTGGCGGTTTTCGCGACACACCTGTGTTCTGGAAGCAAACCTATTGGGAAAAAAGAGGTGACGAATTTCAACTATTTATTACCAATTATTCTGGCTCCAATTACAATGTGTTCCCTACACCTCCGCTGGCCTCTCCCCAACCCCCCACCCACATTCAAGCTATTACCAGACACCAGCAGCTGGGCGTCCTACAATCTAACTCACATGTGACAAACACAAGGCCCGGGGGCCAAATCCGTCCAGCCAGGCCTTGCAATGTGGCCCACACCGCACTGTCATCACTGCACTCCGCTGCGTTTCCATCACAATGACAGTTTATGACTGTTCAGTAAACCATTCGGCCCGCGATTTAGGCTGGATTTTAGATTTTGGCCCCTTCTCTGATTGAGTTCGACACCCCTAAATTCTAACTCAAGTCTGGCACCATCTACCAGGAGTGCTAAACGAATGTCCTCGGTTAAAGCGTTTTGTTCATGCCATCTTTCACTAAGTAATTCCATTTAAAATTCTTTTTTAAAAATATATATTTTATTGATTTTTTTATAGAGCGGAAGAGAGAAGGATAGAGAGTTAGAAACATTGACCAGCTGCCTCTTGCACACTCCCTACTGGGGATGTGCCTGCAACCAAGGTACATGCCCTTGACTGGAATCCAACCTGGGACCCTTGAGTCTACAGGCCGACGCTCTATCCACTGAGCCAAACCGGCCAGGGCTTAAAATTCTTTATTCAAAAAAAGAAAAGAAAAAGAGAACAAAAGAAACTTTATTGGGCATCTGCTCTGGGCCCTGAATTTAAGAGAGCCGCCGGTTGGATCGCAAGTGGGCGGGAGGGGGCGGACCTTCGTGGGTTGCCCCGCCTACTACAGCGAGGTCCAATCGGGTCCGCGGAGGCCCGGAAGCGGCCTTGGGGCGGCAGCGTGTACTTCCGGTTGGGCCGGTGGAGCCGCTGCCCGGGGAGGTGTGGATGCGGCTGCTGTCCTAGCGCCCGAGGAACATGTTCTACCACGTGAGCGGGCACCGGGCGGCGGCGAGGGCAGGCCCCGGGCAGCGCGGGGCGGGGCGCCCGGCCAGCGGCCGCTCCTCGGCCCGCCTGCCCGCTGAGCCCTGCCTGGTCTCCATCCCCTCTCCCCGCAGATCTCCTTGGAGCACGAGATCCTGCTGCACCCGCGCTACTTCGGCCCCAACCTGCTCAACACGGTGAAGCAGAAGCTCTTCACCGAGGTGGAGGGGACCTGTACCGGCAAGTGAGTGCCGTGCTCCCCGGGCCGCGTGCAGCCCGGTCCCCTGCGCCTCCTGCAGGGTCCTGCCCCCTGCTGTGGGGAGCCCTTGTAGGCGCCTAGGCAATCAGTGGCTTCCTGCCTCGGGTGCCCAGGGCGCCTTCTGCAAAGCTGGATCACAAGATTTCCCCCCTCAGCGGAGGCTGGCCATGCATCCCCTCCGCCAGCATTTCCAAAGCCCCCTTGGGTACCAGGTCCTGTTGGTCGCTGGGAACAAGGACCTCAGAGTTAGAGGGAGGCCAGCCCTGATGGAGCTCACACTCTCATCACCTCCCTCCGCCTGTGATTCTGCTGGTTCCCCTGCCCCCCATGCCCAGGGACCTGACACGGCACATCTCTGGGCTGTGTACAGAGAGGACTCGCACATGTGTGCGTGAGCTGGGAGGAGCCTAGCACCGAGGAGTACTTGGCCTCCATCATTAAAATAACCAGGCCATTTTTTGAACACTCAGGTTCCCGAGCCTCACCCTATCGCTACATACTCAATTCTCAGGACGGGGCTGGCACTCTGCATTTTAATTGGCTCCTCCCAGCGATTCCGAGGGTCTCTTGGCTCAAGCACTGCAGTCTCCCTCCTGGGACATGTTTTGTGAAGCTATGAGAGCAATGTTTGGCGTTACAGATACTGACCCGTGTCCTGTCGTTCTTGGCCACTAAGCTCTGGGACAGGGGTGCCGTCTACTGCCCTTTGTGCTGTCTCTGATTCTTGTTGCAGGTGGTTTTGGAGGCTCTTCCACATAATGTGCCTCTCTCTCTGCAGGTATGGCTTTGTCATTGCCGTCACCACCATCGACAATATTGGCGCGGGTGTGATCCAGCCCGGCAGGGGCTTCGTCCTGTATCCGGTTAAGTACAAGGCCATTGTTTTCCGGCCCTTTAAAGGGGAAGTCGTGGATGCTGTTGTCACTCAGGTCAACAAGGTGAGACGGCACTCGGGGAGGAAGTGGGTGGTCCCTCAGAAGCTGTAGGGTGGGTCCCAACTCCACTTGCTAACCGTGCATCCTTGGCCACAACACTTGTTTGTGCTTCCGTTTTCTCACCTGTCAAATGGTCCTGCCTCAGGTGCATGTCAGTCCGTGTTAATAGACATGATGGTAGTAGCATCCACTGGTGGAGGAGCTACTGTGAGCCAGGTGATGTGGAAAGCCTCCCAGTGACTGACAGGTGGTGCTTTGATCCCTTTTTATAGAAGCTTAGGCCGAGAGAAACTAAGTCTGGTGGCCAAGGTCATGTGACCAACAAGTGTTGAAGTCCCAGGCCGCAGCTCTCACTACTACACTGTATTTGCTTACCTTACAACGAACGCTTGAAAAAAGAGAAATGAAACCGTTACAGTTTGGTGTGGTTTCAATACGTGGAGAGTTTATTAGGAGTCAGAGAAAGGCGAGACGCTGAGAAGACTTGGGCACAAAAGTAAAAGCAAGGGCCACTCCTTTTGCTTCCAGGTTGGACTCTTCACAGAAATTGGACCCATGTCCTGCTTCATCTCCCGCCATGTGAGTGTGGGCACGCTGGGCGGGGCTGAGGAGAGGCCCCCATCCGGGACCATCTCCTGCAGCATCCACTCAAAGTGCTCAGCCAGTCTCACTTTCCTTCCAGTCCATCCCGTCCGAGATGGAGTTTGATCCTAACTCCAACCCACCCTGCTACAAGACAATGGATGAGGTGAGTGGGTAGTGAGAAGTCAGAGACAGGAGGGCGTGAGCCGCTCTGAGGGAGAGGATTGGCTGGGGTTTGCGGGGTGGAGGTAGGGGGAGGGTGGGGAGTCTGAGTGTTCTGTTCCCTCCTCCCAGGACATTGTGATCCAGCAGGACGATGAGATCCGCTTGAAGATCGTGGGGACCCGTGTGGATAAGAACGACATTGTGAGTGTTTGTCTGCCTCCCTTCCCTTGCCAGGCAGAGCCGGGAGCTATTGGCCTCTCCCCACCGAGACTTCCCGGGGGTCTGTGCTCTTCTGCCCGAAGCGGGGAGGGGTGGGCAGAAGGCCTGGGGTTGGGGCTTAGAGGATAGGTCAGTGCTCGCTTAGGCCTCATTTCCTTTTTTACCTTCCCTCCTGCAGTTCGCTATCGGCTCTTTGATGGACGATTACTTGGGTGAGTGTCCAATCATGCCTGCCGGGTTGCTGCCCGGGGAAGGGGTGTGTGGGGACAGGGGTGGAGGTGGGATTTGATGCTTGAGGCACAGATGGAGGGAACTGCCTTGCTGTCTGCTTGGAAGATCCAGGACGTGTGCCCTTGGGATGGGAAGTGCAGGTTCCGCTGCCCCAGGCTCTGGTCTAACCAACAGCTTTTCCTCTTCTAGGGCTTGTGAGCTGAACACCGCGGGTGCCTCCTTTCTTGTTTGACTCTTATCTAGGGAGTGCGATGGTCACACCTCTCATGTTGTCGAGAGGCCCAGTCTGGCTGCTGTGGGAGAGGCAAGGAAGGCTCCTTGTTCCGGAAGACATCCAACTCCTCTTCCGGCTTAGCAGCCACTCCCAGATCCTGACTGTGTTCTGACCCTGATGCCCTTTGGTTCTGTGGAACTGTTACCCTTTGGTAAAAGCGCTTCTTTTTAAACTGTAGTTGATGCTTGCCCCTCATTTCTTGGCCTGATGCTTCAACTAGCCTCCACCAGAGGGGGATCTGACCAGTAACCCTTTCGCCAAAGTCTACAGCAGCCCTCATTGAGGGAAAGGTGTTAAGGTTTCGTCTTTGGCTTCCAGCAAATGATATTGTTAGAGCCACTCTGCATACCAGTCTGGTTTCCTCATACTTTCCCTTCCCTCACCCTAAAAATGACTAAGAGCGTAGCTGGGAGAGCAGACAACAAGGGAGGTGAACAAGAGGACCGTAAGGACACAGACTGTGGGGTCCCCGCACAGCTCTGCCTAGGATGCGTACAGAGGCCTTTGTGTGCTGAGCAATCGCTGTACTAACCTGAACTGATGAAGTGACTGCAGGACTAAACACGTCCTCCTCTCCCTCTCTCTGCCATACTATTGGTCCATCTGGAGTGCCCTTCCCCAGCCTGGCTGCTCCCTGCCCACTCCTCTAGCAAATCCGGGTAGTTCTTCCTGACTCCCGCGGGAAGCAGAGCTGTGCAGCAGGAAGCTTGGGGTTGGAGTTGCTGCAGTCCTGCTCGCAGCCCTGCTCGTGACTAGGTTTCCTCACTGAGAAATGGGCATTCCACCCTCTTTGTTTGGCTGCAGCTGCAGGTCCTGCAATAATGTTTCTTCCAACATTGTTTTGTTCAACGTTTCTTCTTTTTTTCATTCAACGTTTCTTTATAACATTGGTAAGATTTCTTACCAACTTTTAAAAAAATATATATTAACATTTTTTTAAAATAGATTTTTATTGATTTCAAAGTGGAAAGGAGAGGGAGAGAGAAATGTCAATGATGACAGAATCATTGATCAGCTGTCTCCTGCATGCCCTCTACTGGGCATCGAGCCTGCAGCCCGGGCATGTGCCCTGACCAAGAATAGAACTGACCTGGTTCACAGATCCACACTCAGCCACTAAGCCACACCTGCTGGGCTGCAACTTACCTCTTGCTTGTGTTAATTAGTCTCATAAACTTAGTTTCTTTTTTTTTAAGAGTTTTTTTGCTTTTTGTGTGTTTTTTTAAAAATATATTTTATTGATTTTTTTTACAGAGAGGAAGAGAGTTAGAAACATCGATGAGAGAGAAATCGATCAGCTGCCTCTTGCACACCCCCTATCGGGGATGTGCCCGCAACCAACATACATGCCCTTGACCGGAATCGAACCTGGGACCTTTCAGTCCGCAGATCGACGCTCTACCGCTGAGCCAAATCGGTTTCGGCATAAACTTGGTTTCTTTATATGTCATTTTTTATTTTTTAATATATTTTTTTTATTGATTTTTTTTTTTTTTGCCCCCTTACCTCCCTCCCACACATCCCCTCCCTCCCCAGAGTTTTGTGTCCATTGGTTGTACTTATATGCATGTATAAAAGTCCTTCGGTTGATCTATTATCTCCCCCAGATCTTCCTCCCCTCCCCGCTGTAATTTGACAGTCTACTTGTTGATATACTGTCTCTATATCTATCTCATTTTTTATTTTTTAAAAAATATATTATTGATTTTTCACAGAGAGGAAGGGAGATAGTTAGAAACATCGATGAAAGAGAGTCATCGGTCAGCTGCCTCTTGCATGCCCCCTACTGGGGATGTGCCCTCAACCAAGGTACATGCCCCTGACCGCAATTGAACCCAGGACCTTTCAGTCCGCAGACTGACGCTCCATCCACTGAGCCAAACTGGTTTCTGCTTTTTATATGTCATTTAAAAAAAATTTATTACTTTATTTTATTTTTTCCTTATCCTCCCATTACATCCCCCCCCCCCCAGTCATGCCCTCACCCCCCTGTTGTCTATGTCCATTGGTTAGGCTTATATGCATGCATACAAATCCTTTGATCTCTCCCGTTCTTATATGTCATTCTGTTTAAAGTTGCAGAACTTAGCAGCAGCATCCAGTGGGGAATTACTGTGTATGCAAGTGGCTGGCAGAGAGCCTGGCCCACGAGAGGCATTCAGCTTAATTGTAATTACTACTCGATGCAGTGGCCGTCGCCTGAGGTGACTTTGGCTCCCAGGGGATATCTGGCAATGGACATTTTTGGATGTTGCAAGTGGGTGGGGGCGTTCCTGCCTTCTAGTATATAGAGGCCAGGGATGAGGCTAAACACCCCACAGGCTAAATAGTACAGCCCCCCCAACAGTTAGCCTCAAACATCTGAGTGACGAGGTCTAGAAACCCCTATCAGAAGCATCCAGAATAAGGCCTGGAACACGGTGAGAATGTGGTTCTGTTCCCCTTGCCTTCCCGACTCCGGGACTGCTAGATGGGGTTCCATTCAGGCCTCTGAGGGGGTCAGAAACATTATTTTGCTATTGTCTCCCTCTTCATTTTTTAAATGAGTAAAATTTCAGTTATTTCATTGAGGTAATTTAGATTCACGTGGATGCCTGTCTTCTGTATCTCCAGCCCTCGGCACTGCGCCTGCTTTTCCCAGTTTGTTAAACCAGGAAGGTTGCTGTGCCCGGTCTGTGGCCCCGCTTCCTACAGTTATTGCCTTGCCTGGCCTTGGTCCCCACTAGGCTGGGGGCAAGTGAGTTCCAGATAGCTTGGATGGTTTCCCAACATCCCACAGGTCCCGGGCCTTCCTCTTTTGATCGTCTCATGCCTCCAAGGTTCCCAATGACTGCCCAGTCCAGCGTCTTAGCAAGATCTGCCAGTGGCCCAGATTCTGCTGAACTGATCTCAGACTCAGGACCTGTCCTTCCCTTCACGCACAGGTGGACAGACACTCCAGTGTCCAAGCGCAATACTGAAACTTCCCACTGCAGATGCCATCCTGAATGTGGCTAGAGGAAACTGCGGGTTTGCAGTCTCCTTAGGCGGTGTTGCTTAGCAGCACCTCTCCCATCCTCCTGGCTCTCCCAGCTGGAGTCTCAGAGGATCTTTTCTAGAGGCAGCAGCTCCTATACCGAGAGGGAGGAAAAGTTGAGGCTGTTACATCCATGCTCGCTCCCCTGCAGAAAGCTCCATTCTCTAATCGCTCATGCAAACTGCCCCTTCTTGAATAAACAAAGGAATGGATTTACTGTCTGCCTCATGATGTGTGAGTGAAAGAAAGTTCAACCATCGGCCGAAACCGGTTTGGCTCAGTGGTAGAGCGTCGGTCTGCGGACTGAAGGGTCCCAGGTTCGATTCCGGTCAAGGGCATGTACTTTGGTTGCGGGCACGTTCACGTTCCCGGTGGGGGGTGTGCAGGAGGCAGCTGGTCGATGTTTCTCTCTCATCGACGTTTCTAGCTCTCTATTCCTCTCTCTGCCTCTCTGTAAAAAAATCAATAAAATATATTTAAAAAAAGAAAGAAAGTTCAGCCATCAACTCTGCAATGTGCTTTCACAAACATCTCAACCTACAGTAACATTTTGTAGATGGGGAAATGTGACGAGGCAATTCGCCCAAAAGCAGTGTTCGAATTTGAATCCAGTTTGGTCTGACTCCAAATACCATCTTTTAGTCAATAAGCCCACTTGTTTAGCAATTGAGAATTGCCCAACTTGGAGGAAATGTGTGCGTGTAACCGGTCAAGGAAGTCTGCGAGGTAGGTGAGGGTTTGTATTTGGCGGGAACGGGGAGGATACGAGGTAGGGTGCCCAGATGAGCAGAGCGCTGGGGTTTGCAGCTTGCACGTGGGTTTGGCCCAGTCAGAAGACCTTTCTGGCCGCAAAGAGGACCTACCCGGGAGCCTCATCCATTCTTTTGGCAAGGGTAACGGCAGGTGACATTGGAGAGGGGAGCTGAGCTGCACTAAGGAGGTGGAGAAAACGAAGCCAGTCTAAAGCTTTGCTGCAGTCGCATCAATGCAAGTGCTCGGGAACTCAGGAGCAGACAAGGCCAAGGGCCTGGGGACACATTTCTAGAAAGCATGGCCATTAAAAAGTACACCAATCCACATCGAAACCGCAACCTCCCAAGAGCTATCGCTTTAAGAAGCGCGAGTCTTTAACGTCACGTGGCCTTGGCGCCTGGGGATTTCACAGGCGCTTCCAAATGGCCAATCGCGTGGCTGGAAGCCTCCTGGGGGGCGGGAACTTCGCCAGGTGCTCGCGGATTGGCTGTGCTCGCGGAGTGCGGGCCCAGCGCTGAGGGAATCAGTGTGGGCGGGGTGAGCAGGGCCGCCGCCGCTGCCGCCGCCGCCGCCGCGGGCTCGGGAGCCACCTTCGTCGGCCGGAGCCTCAGGTGAGCAAACCCTGGCAGACCCCAGGTCTCCCCGCAGTGCTGCGCGGCGCGCACTCGGACCCGCCTAGAGCCCCCTCCGCCGGGGGCCCCGCCCCCTTCGCCGACCTCGTGACCAGAGTTCCGTAACCCTTGACCTCCTGCACCGCACCCCGCCACCTCTGGCCCTGGGATGCGTGCAGCTGGGTGGGAAGATGCGCAGCGCGGAGGCCGGTAGCGGTTAGTTCCCACGGCTCCCTCCCCGTCTGGCTAGAGGCTGCGGATGCCGAGGGGAGGCTGGGGAGCGGGACATCTTGGTCTGAGACCTGACTTTGCGGGTCTGAATGGGGGCGCATACTAGGGACTCTCCCTCCGCGCCTTCGCGGGGCTGAACCTCATCGTGCTCCCATTTCACAGATGGGGAAACAAACCTGACAGTCATCTGTCGGCGGGGCTCCAACGCCAGGGCTGAGCGCTGGGAACAAACCCTTGTTCCTAGCCCTGAGGACTCGGAACAAGGGTGTGGGTCCCTGTTCCCTCCTGGGTGCTCGCTGGCTGCTCTTGGACGAGTCATGTGTCAGTTTACCTCTTTGAGCGGTGACTTCCTCGGCTGCGGAATAGACACAATACTTAACAGAACTCAGGAAGTGGAGGTATAGGCCTGTAAGCACTTAGCTCAGTGCCTCAGGCATAGCATGTGCTCAGAAGAATAGCCGTTCTCCGTCTTTTTCAGCAGCTGTTTACTGAGGGCGGATGATGCGCTGACACTGCCGGACGCTGGGGATGCAAAGGTGAGCGACCGGGCCGGATCCGTGCGGGCATGGAGCTTCCAGTCCAGTGGGGAGGGAGGTGCTGGTCAGAAAGGGACACAAATGTGTCCTTACACAGGGTGGTAACTGCTGTGAAGGCAAAGCGCTGGGCCCGCCTGAGAAGACTCCCCTGAGCCCGTGACGTCTGAATTGAGATGCGAAGTACGAGGCATCCGCTAGGCAGATTGGTTGGGGTGCAGAAGGCGAAGGAGAGCGTGTTAAGTAGAGGAAACAGAATACAGGGTCAGCATCAGGTGTCTTTGAGGAGATGGAAAGATGCTGCACACAGAAGCCTGGGAAGAGGTCGCAGAAGCAGTGCGCATGCTGGGGGTGGAGCCACAGTAACAGGTGTTTTCGTTCCAAAGGCAGCGGGACCCGAAGGAGGGATGCTGTGGGGCCGCCGGGCAGGGTGCCCATTGGATTGAGGGACCCGGAGGTCAGCCGGTGAGCCCTGGCAGAGAGGAGCAGAGGGGCGGCGCCTGGGTGGGTCACCATGGGACCCCGCCTTGCTTCCCCAGGGGCTGGGGACCTGCCTTCTGATTGTGTTGTGTGGTTGGAGTTTTTTGTTGGGTTCACATTCTGCCGTATTCTGTGGATGGAAGAGCAGGTTCCCACTTTTAGGCCTCACAGCCAAACTGGGGAAGACGAGACACATGGGCAACAAACAACTGTTAAAAGCCTGACGGCCCAGATGGCAGATGGGGCAGGAAGACCTCCAAGGAGAGGCGGGATGTGCCTCAGCAGAGGAGGGTGTGGGGGCTTTGGAGCAGAGAGGGCGACAGACAAGCGTGGGCACTGGGGGTGGGCACAGGCCCGGCTCCTGGGAGGAGGGACCCGCCTGGACGGCCGGGGGGGCTTCGGGCCGAACACAGAATGTCACCCTGGAGTGTGGGCTGGCCTTTTATAAGCAGCGGGGAAGAACTGGAGAGTTTGGAGCCAGGGGGTGTCGCATAAAATAGTGTTTTCATCAAGGTTTGGTAGATGGTGGTTGTAGCAAGAGTCGAAGGAAGAAGGAGGAAGATTGTGTTTATAATGAGCCATGGTGATGCCTTCCTTTTGGGTAGTGCCCTGGTCCCTGGCTTTCTTTTTAAAAAAATATATTTTTATTGGTTTGGGAGAGGGAGAGAGAGAGAGAGATAAACATCCATGATGAGAGAGAATCATGGATCGGCTGCCTCCTGCATGCCCCGCACTGAGGATCGAGCCCAAAACTCAGGCATTGCCCTTGACTGGAATGGAACCCCAGACCCGTCAGTCCCCAGGCCGATGCTCTCCACTGAGCCAAACCGGCCAGGGCATGGTTCCCGGCTCTCTTATGCATCATCTCATTCTATTCGCATAGCAGCCCCGTGAGCTGGGGGTGGGGTAGGGATTGTTTCCTTGATTTACAGTGTAGAACGCCAGCTTCTCAGACTGGGGAAGGTCTCCGTCACATTCACCAGGAAGGGGTAGGGCTGGGCCGGGAGCCAGTTCCCTGGATCTCTAGGCCAGGCTGTTCTCAGCGGCCCTGCGTCTGCCCTCGGGCCCAGCTCACGTCTGTTGCCCTGAGACTCCGAGTTCCTCCGCTGCACGTTGCACGCTGGCTCGCTGGCTCGGAGCCCGCGTGGCTGCTCGGGTGGGGAATCTGGAGCAGGAGCTGCAAGCCCAGGGGAGAGGCCCGGAGGCGGGCTCCCGGGCGCTCAGGGGGGCGGGGGCTTTTCAAACCTCCCCTCCCTCCCCCAGCTCCGCAGGGGCCATGTCGGAGCGAGAGGAGCGGCGGTTTGCGGAGATCCCTCGGGAGTCGGTGCGACTCATGGCGGAGAGCACGGGCCTGGAGCTGAGCGACGAGGTTTTGGCCCTGCTCGCCGAGGATGTGTGCTACCGCCTCCGGGAGGCCACCCAGGTTCGCCCCCACCCCACCCCAGCTCTCCTTGGCTCCCCCCTGCAGCTCCCCCCACCCACACACACACACAGGGGTTCATTCACCAAATGGATGGGGCGCCTGCCTGTGCTGTGAGGGAGCCCTGCCCCTCCCGGAATCCCCGTCCCGCGGGTTCCCCTTCACAGTCTGCGGGGGAGAGACCGAGGCCCAGAGGGACCGTGACTTTGGTGTGGTCTGCGTAAGGGCAGAGCTGGAATCCGGGCGTTCTGATCGCTGCCTGGCATCCTTCTGGCCTCTGTGTCCCCTGACTCTGCCCCACCCCCCGCCCCCAGAATAGCTCTCAGTTCATGAAGCACACCAAGCGGCGGAAGCTGACCGTGGAAGACTTCAACCGGGCCCTCCGGTGGAGCAGCGTGCAGGTGGGTGGCAGGGGCAGGCGGGTGGCAGGGGCAGGTGAGTGGCCGGTGCAGGTGGCAGCGGGCTCGGCTGGCATGAGCCCACCGCCGTGCCAGGCTCTGGGCTGGAAGCACAGTGACACATGAAGCCCCAGTGCGCCCCGAGGAAAGCTGATGACGGCAGGACTGTGGGCTGGGCCAGGCCCCTCGGCCTCGGAGTTCAGAGAAGGAGAGGGGGCCGGGGCCGGAGTCGGGGAAGGTTGTGGGGAGAGAGGGACGTGAGCTGGGCCTTCCGAGGAGGCTGGAGCAGCCTGGGCTGGAGGAGCCTGGGGCAGCAGGGTGTGCAGTCCTGCCGGCTGTTCTGGGCCGGGGGGCCGGGCGGGGTCTTGTCCTCACGGCTGGGTGGGTGTGAGCAGGAGGACCAGTGCGGGGTGGGGGCGGGGTGACTGGGAGGAGGAACCATGTCCTACGTCGTGACCCGGTGAGCACGGCCCTTCAGCTGAGCTTCCCGGACGGGCCTAACGCCCCAGAGCCCTCCTCCCCCTTCCTCAGGGCGGCTGGGCTTTCCCCGGGTGAGGCCGCCTGCTCTCCTCCGGCAGGCCGTGTGTGGGTACGGGGCCCAGGAGGGTGAACTCTGCTTCCCCGAGGACCGGGAGGTGAACCTGGTGGAGCTGGCCCTGGCCACCAACATCCCCAAGGGCTGTGCCGAGACGGCCGTGAGAGGTGCGTGCGGTCCTCCGCGGAGTGGGCACAGAGCCAGGCTGGCAGAGGCGTGGGGCTGGGCTGGCGGGCGGATGGAGCACAGCTGGGGGAGGGGGGAGGGGGCGCACGATGAGGGCAAAGCCCAGGCTGAGCCCTCTCTGCTCTGGTTCCAGTGCACGTCTCCTACCTGGACGGCAAAGGGAACCTGGCGCCCCAGGGCTCGGGTAAGGCTGTGGGGAGCGGCCCCGGGTGACCCTCCTCCCCGAGGAGCTGCGGGCGGTGCCTCTGCACCGGGCACTTCACCACGCCCTGTCCTGAGGGCGCGCTGGTGTCTGCCAGCGGGCTCAGAGCTGCACCCAGTCAGGATGCTGCCAGTTGGGTGCTAGCACTTGAAGTCTGGGCAGCACGCTGGGTCCCTGAGGGGTTGCCTCACCTCCAGGGTCTGCCGAGCAGAGCTGGGGCTCCAGGACTGAGCTCCTGCCTGGCAGAGGGTGGGTGGGGGGCAGTGTGCGGAGCACAGGGGAGCGGAGAGCTTGCAGGGTCCGCGGGGCTGGCGGCTCTGTGCTCTGGGGATCCTGTCTGAGCAGGCTCCTGGGGGTGGCGTGGGGGTGGTGGTTGTGGGGGTGCAGGCAGGAGAGGCTGAGAGGGCTGAGCTCTCCACCCTGACCACCTCCTGCCCCTCGTCTCGCAGTGCCCAGCGCTGTGTCTTCGCTGACTGATGACCTGCTCAAGTACTACCAGCAGGTGACGCACGCAGTGCTGGGGGACGACCCGCAGCTGATGAAGGTAGTGAGGCCCCCGTTTGGGACTCTCAGTCCAGCTTCTGCTGTGTGTGTGTGTGTGTGTGTGTGTGTGTGTGTGAGAGAGAGAGAGAGAGAGAGGAGAGAGAGAGCTGGCCAATGCCCCTCCCACGCCCGGAGGAACCCTGGTCCTTAGGGGCTGGGCTGCTAGGCAGGGCCCTGGGGAGCCTCCCCACACCTCCGTCCCAGAGCCCACTCTTGGGGAGTCTGTGGCAGGACCTGGGGCTACGTGGGGCATCCACACTGCAGCCGTCATTGCCTGGACCTGATATGGGGGTGGGTAGGGTGAGCGGTGGGGAGCAGAGGAAGCAGAGAGAGCCAAGCCCGTTCCGACCTCCCAGGCCTCAGACAGCGCCTGCTGCAGCTTTGGGCTCTGGGGCTCCCCGGCCGCTGGGCAGTGCCCCTGGTCCTTCTGTCCACCTGTTCCCCAGCCCAGGGTAGGGCCGCTGCAGGCCTCACGCTGCTTCCCCAGACCCGGAGCTTTGGGGCTTCACCCAGAGCAGTGGGGAGGGCACAGGTGGCAGAGGTGCGGGGCTAAGAAGGTTTTTCTGCTGTAGGAGCAGTGCCGGCAGGTGTTTATGTGGAAGTGCTGTGACAGACACACAGTAGGAAGTGAAAGTCTCCTCGGAGACTGTGCATAAGCGGTGGTTACTCCGGTATAAGCAACGGGCTCTACCAGCTTCTGAGTTTCGAACCACTGCTTTTCTCAGTTAACAATGTGTTGGAAGATCTGACTTTGGGTGGTGGGCACACGAGGCATTGTGTCATAGATGATGGTACCTAAAATCTATATCATTTCATTAGTCAGTGTCACCCCAGTAAATTTCACTTAAAAAGGTGAAATGAAGCTCCAGCCATTCTGGCTCAGTGGATAGAGCATCGGCGAGTGGACCAAAGGGTTCCAGGTTTGAATCCTGTCAAGGCATGTACCCTGGTCAGGGCGCAGTGCAGAAAGCATCCAGTTGATATGTTTCTCTCTGTTTCCACCTCTCTTCCACTCTCCGTACAAATCAATGGGAAAACATCCTCAGGCGAGGATGAACAACAGTAACAAAAAGTGAAATGAGCCCTACCCGGTTTGGCTCAATGGATGGAGCGTCAGCCTGCGGACTGAAGGGTTCCAGGTTCGGATCCGGCCAAGGGCTCATGCCTGGGCTGCAGGCTTGATCCCCAGTGTGGGGCGTGCAGGAGGCATCCAATCAGTGATTCTCTCTCATCATGGGTGTTACTATCTCTCTCTCCCTCTCCCTTCCTCTCTGAAAACAATTCAAATATATTTAAAAACGAAAACGTTGGTTCTGCCTGGGGCTGGCGGGTCCAGTGCGGCTGCCCTTCCTTTTCAGATTGCTCTCCAGGACCTGCAGACCAACTCCAAGATCGCAGCACTGCTGCCCTACTTCGTGTACGTGGTCAGCGGGGTGAGTGACAGGCGGGCGGGGAGAGCGCTGGTGGGAGGCGGCCCAGCAGCAGGTCGGGCCCGTGAAAGTGCCATCGGCATGCAGGTTGCTGTGCACCTCCTATGCCCCTAAGCCAGTGGTCGGCAAACTGCGGCTCGTGAGCCACGTGTTGAGTAATGCGTGTGCCCACAACCCCCCTAAGCGGGCGTCTTCCGCCCACAGGTGAAATCTGTCAGCCACGATCTGGAGCAGCTGCACCGGCTCTTGCAGGTGGCGCGCAGCCTGGTTCGGAACCCGCACCTCTGCCTGGGGCCCTACGTCCGCTCTCTGGTCGGCAGTGTCCTCTACTGCGTCCTGGAGCCGCTGGCCGCCTCCATCAACCCCCTCAACGACCACTGGACTCTGCGGGATGGCGCCGCCCTCCTCCTCAGCCACATCTTCTGGTAGCCACGGCCGGGTGGCTGCAGAGCTGAGGGGCCGGGGAGGGGATGGGTTGCATTCTGCCTTTGAGGCGTGTGTGCAGAGGTGGGGAGCCTCTGCCCTTGGAGCTTCCTCCTCGGTGTGCCGGGGTGACTGGCCCCTCGTTCGCTCCCCCGGTGCCATGCGGGTGCCGTTTTCTCCGCCTGCTGGGACTTGGTGGTGGGCAGGCGCTGCCGCAGCCCCTCTGACTGCATGCTGCTCCCACAGGACTCATGGGGACCTTGTCAGTGGCCTCTATCAGCAGATCCTGCTGTCCCTGCAGAAGGTCTTGGCAGACCCTGTGCGGCCTCTCTGCTCTCACTACGGGGCTGTGGTGGGTCTGCACGCCCTTGGCTGGAAGGTGAGGACCTGGCCTCTCTCACGGAGCCTTAGGAGTTGCCATTTGTAATTAGGAAAATGGTATGTGTGTGTCTTTGATCATAAAAATGGTGTATGATTGCTGCTGCTGCTGCGCACTGAGTTCTTGCCTTAGGCCAGGCTCAGTGCTAGCCTATTTTTTTTATGCTCATGTCCAGGTGTATTAGATACTTCTATTTTATTTTTTTCTACTTGTATTTTTGGGATAAATTTTTTTGTTTTTTAAAAATATACTTTCATGGATTTATTATTTTTTTAGAGAGGAAGGGAGAGAGAGGGAGGGAGGGACACACTGATGAGAGTGAACTACTGGGGATCAACCTGCAAATGGGCATGTGCCCTGAGAATCAAACTCTTGGCCTTTCCATGTACAGGACGGACACCCCAACCAACTAAGCAACACAGGCCAGTGCTTATTTTATTTTATTTTTTAAAATTTTTATTGATTTCAGAGAGGAAGAGAGAAGGAGAGAGAGAAACATCAATGATGAGAGAGAATCATCAATTGGCTGCCTCCTGCACAATGCACACTGGGGATTGAGACTGCAACCCAGCATGTGCCTGTGATGATCGAATCTGGGATCCTTCAGTCTGCAGACCAATGCTCAACCACTGAGCCAAACCAGACGTGGCTATTTATTTTTTTTAATTGAATATACTACTGGCCCGGTGCATCAATTTGTGCTCAATGAAAGAAAATTAATTAGAAGAAATCTATAGACATAAAAAGCTAATGTGCTAAGTGTCTGACTGTCCGGGTGATGACATCACGTAGTAATGCCCAGCTTCCTCTCCCTAGTGATGACTATCCTCCTTGGAGTTTCTTCAACCCAGGAACACAACTTGCTTTATAGCCAGGTGTAAACATTTTACACTTTAACCAAATGTCTGTGTTTTCCTGTGCCTCATCTCATTTGATCTTGACAGAATCCCCTTCTTTATATGTATTGCAAATGCTCAAGTCAATGTTTATTTTTATTTCTTATATATATATATATATATATATAAATATATATATATATATATATATATATATATATATATATTTTTTTTTTTTTTTACAGAGGAGAGAGATATAATAGCTAGAAACATAGATCAGCTGCCTCCTGCACACCCCCCGGGGATGTGCCCTCAATCAAGGTACATGCCCTTGACCAGAATTGAACCTGGGACCCTTCAGTCCGCAGGCCGTGTTCTCTCATGTGCTGTCCTTGTGTGGATTTAGGGTCAGGTTTATATTGACTCTACAGAATGAGGTGGGGGAGTATTCCGTTTTTATATCTGGTTTAATAAGATTGAGATGTGTTTTTTGTGTTTTTTTTTTAACGTCTACAGACTTTGTCAAATTTGGTATGGAGTTTTGTCGTTAGATTCTTAATTACTGTGGAACAAAATTATTTGAGCTTTCATAGATCTTGAGTCTGCAGCAAGTCATTTTTCTAGGAGCTTGTCAGTTCTGTCAGTATTTTCAGAGTGAGGATCACTCACCCATCACAGCCCAACAAAGACGTAACCCCCTCTGTGAAGTCTTCACTGCTTCCCCCACTTTGACTTCAGGATTTAAAATTCTATAAGCAGTCCAGGTCGTGGACTTGTTTTTGAGGTTTGAGCTGAGCCCCAGTTCACTCCAGGCGAGGACAGCACTGTATAGGGAAGCAAATGGCAATCTAAATGTCTCTGTTGTTAGCACTGCGCCTCACTCACACCCTCTTAGCCTTTAGTCAGCGATAGGGCACATGTCAGTTACAGCGGATCGCTTTATAGTGTGCCTTTGTACCCAAATCTGCATTCCCGGGGCTCAGTGGAGCTGGTGCATACAGTAGGTTCCAAGTAAATGCTGGCTGAGTATGCCAAGCAGCAGGGTTAGGAGGATGGAGCCCTGTCCAGCATCAGGGATAACAGGAAGTCTTTCACGGGAGAGGGTATTTGAGGCCCTCCCTGCACCCCGCTCTCTCCTCCAGGCCGTGGAGCGCGTCCTGTACCCGCACCTGTCCACCTACTGGACCAACCTGCAGGCCGTGCTGGATGACTACTCCGTCTCCAACGCGCAGGTGAAGGCGGACGGGCACAAGGTCTACGGAGCCATTCTGGTGAGTGCGGCCCTCCCAGGCGTGAGCGGCGGGCTTCCCCCGGCCTCCATCCTCCTTCCCCCGGCCTCCCTCCTCCTTCCCCCGGTCCTCCATCCTCCTTCCCCCGGCCTCCCTCCTTTCCCCCCCAGCCTCCATCCTCCCGCATGGCCTGTCCTCTCTCCTCCCGCAGGTGGCCGTGGAGCGGCTGCTGAAGATGAAGGCCCGGGCGGCGGAGCCCCCCCGGAGCGGGCCTGGCGGCCGGCGCCCCGAGGACCTGCCCTGGGACAGCCTCCTCCTGCAGGAGCCCCCTGGGGGGGGCGGCGCGGAGCCCGGCTTCGGCTCCGGCCTCCCGCTGGCGCCGGGCGTCGCGGGGCCGGCGGACCCTTGCCCTCCGGTGACGCTGGCGGACATCTACCGGGAGCTCTACGCCTTCTTCGGGGACAGCTTGGCCACCCGCTTCGGCACGGGGCAGGCCTCGCCCGCGACCCCGCGGCCGCCCGGGGACAAGAAGGAGCCGGCGGCGGCCCCGGACTCGGCGCGGAAGATGCCGCAGCTGACGGCCAGCGCCGTGGTCAGCCCGCCGGGCGAGGACAGCCCCCGGGGCAGCGCGCCCCCGGCCGCCGCCGCGCCCCCGGGCCCCGACAGCCGGCCGCTGCCGCGCGTGCACCGCGCGCGGGGGGCGCCCCGGCAGCCGGCCCCGGGCGCCGGGCCCCGCGACGTCTTCCAGCGGAGCCGTTTCGCGCCGCGCGGCGCCCCCCACTTCCGGTTCGTCATCGCCGGGCGGCAGGCGGGGCGGCGCTGCCGCGGGCGCCGCTTCCAGACGGCCTTCCCCGCGCCCTGCGGGCCGGGCCCCGCCTCCCGCTACGCGCAGAAGCTGCCCATGATCGGCCGCCCCGGCCGTCCGGCCCGCCGCTGGGCGCGCTCCGACTACTCGCTGTACCTGCCGCTCTAGCCGCTTTAAATAAAGCCGCCGCCCCGCCGCAGGGTGTCCGCTTGGCGCCGGATGAGGCGGGGCCTGGGCGGTTGTGCGGCCGCCCCGCTTCCGGGGGGCCGGGGAGCCATGGCGCTGCCCTGGCTGCAGCGCGTCGAGCTCGTGCTGTTCGCCGCCGCCTTCCTGTGCGGGGCCCTGGCGGCCGCGACGCTGACCCGGACCCAGGTGCGGGCGGGCCGCGGGGGAGGCGGGACGGGGCGCTCCGCCGCCGCGGACACCGGCCCTGAGCGCGCTCGGCCACTCCTCGCCGGTCGGGTTTCAGTCCCCGTCGTCGAAGGGGCCGCTGCGGGCGCGTCCTCAGCGCCAGGCACAGGCGGCCCCGGCGCCTTCCCCGGTTTGGGGACCAGTCGGCGGGGCCCTGCCGTCCGTCCGCACCGGAGACGCGCTGTGGGAGCTGCGCCTGGACCCCGCGGGGAGTGGGGAGGCGACCGGGTCCACGTGACTGCACGTGCAGTGAGGGTGGTGCCTGGCGGCGATGGGGAGCGAACAGGCCCCGGTCACCCATGAAGCAGGCACGGGTTTCAGGTTGGCAAACACTGGGCGGCCAGGCTTGCAGGGCATCGAACTCGGTGTCTCGCCCCCGCAGGCTAAGGAGGGCCTGGGTTCTCACTGAAATGTCACACTCAGACTCTAAAATCCCCATAGGGCCCCGCCCACTCTTAGCTAGTTGGTGAGAGGCCCAGAAAGGAGCTGACAGGGCAGACAGCTGCCCGGTGTGGCCTGTACCCCCAGCGCCTGCCCAGCCTGCATCCAAAGGGCGCCACCTGCGATCAGGACTCGCGGCTTCTCTCCGCAGGGCTCCTTCAGCGGCCGCTGTCCCCTGTACGGCGTGGCGGCCTTGAACCGCTCCTCCCTGGCCCTAGCCAGCGGCTCAGCCCCCTCCCTCTGCTACTTTGTGGCGGGGGCCTCTGGCCTCCTGGCCCTCTACTGTCTCCTGCTTCTGCTCTTCTGGGTCTACAGCAGCTGCATCGAGGACACCCAAAGGTGACTGCCCCACTCTGAGGGCCAGGGGCTGAGGTGGGAGGAGTCCCACCTCAACCACAAGGCTGTTCTCTCCCTCCTTGTAGAGGCCGCATAGGGCTCCGCATTGCCCTGGCCATCTCGGCTATAGCCATCTTCCTGGTCTTGGTGTCGGCCTGTGTCCTTCGGTTTGGCACCAGTTCTCTCTGCAACTCCATCACCTCTCTGAACAGGACAATTAGGTAATGGGAGATGGGGGAAGCCTGGCCCCATGGGGCTGACCCCTCCGCAGAGGGGATCCTGTACTCCCCGTTTTATTCCAGTCAGTTATTCTTATCCCAAAGGGCACTAAGGCACAAGAGTATTTGGGGTATTCCCCCTACCCCTTTCTCACAACTGTCTTTTTGACCTCACAGCTGCTCTGAAGCCCAGAAAATTCCATGGACACCCCCTGGGACCGCTCTGCATTTTTACTCCAACCTACACAATGCTGAAGTGAGGTTTGGGATATGAAAGGCTGAGTGGAGGCCCAGGGACACGCAAATTCTAGAAGCACCTGTGTAGCTTTAAGGGTGCCCACCAATGAGGCTGAGGAGAGCTGAAGGGCATGTCAGCCCGACAGCAAGCAGTTAAGAGTGGTGTGTGGGCGGAACTGGGTTGAGGGGACCCCGCTCCTCACACCCGTTCCTGTCTCCCACAGAATTCTTCTTGGGTCAATCTGGTATTGTGGTGTGTGGTCCTGGTGCTCCAGGTCGTGCAGTTGAAGTCTGAAGCCACCCCATACCGGCTTCTGGAGAGGGGGGACCCTGAATGGAGCTCTGAAACAGATGTCCTAGTTGGGCCACGCCTTTCCCATCCCTGAAGAGTAAGCAGTGCTTCCTGCAGCCAATGGCTCCCTGCCCACGTGTCTCCCAGGAAGAGGGAACCCTGAAGACAGGCCCCCCTCCACATCTTACAGCTGCTTTTGTACCAGATTATATGACTTTTTCCCTTCATGTTGGTACCGAGTCCTTAGTATTAAAGCACTGCAGGCAGATGGACGGGAGGAAAGAGGAAAGGCTAAGCAAATGGAGTACATTCAGGAGTCTGCCCTGGGAGTGACTGCTTTTATCTGCTGTGATGTAATCTTGGGTCCCCTCCCCTTGTATTGATATTACTCTGGTTGTCACCCCAGCCCTAGGGTTCAGTTGTGTGCTTTTTAAATTATCGCCAAAGATTTTGTTTTTTATTTTAGAGAAAGGGCAAAGGAGAGAAACTTCAGTGTGAGAAATATCAGTTGCCTCCCATGTGTACCCCAACCAGGGACGGAACCACACCTGGGCAATTGAACCCAAGATCCTTTTTTTTTTTTTTTTTTTTTTTTAAATATCTTTATTGATTTGATTTCATAGAGGGAGAGAGAAACATCAATGATGAGAATCAATTGATTGGCTGCCTCCTGCATGATCTGGGATTGAGCCTGCAACCTGGACATACGTCCTGATGGGGAATTGAACTGTAACCTCCTGGCCCATAGGTTGATGCTTAGCCACTGAGCCACCACCGTGCGCAAGATCTTTCGATGTACTGGGACAGTGCTTCAACTGAGCCACGCTGGGAGGTTCAGTTTTTATTCCCCTCTTGGAGGTGGTTTCTTCACAAGCTACGGTACGCACCCACAGTGTTGTCAAAGAGTTTTGTGTTAGGAAAATACCCAGCTTTGTCCAAGAGGAAGTAGAAGCGTCGGCCTTTGACCTTTAGAGGCAACATGGCAGGGACTTCTCCCCGGTGGGCCATGCAGGATACTTGGTTCAAGGGAACAGTGAGCTGCGCACCCAAGCCAAAGGGGGCGTGAGTGGTGAGGGTCACCTGCTTCCCTCCAGCCTGCAGTATCACTGACCGCACAGAGCGGCGGGAGAAGAGAAGTCCAGCGGCAAGGACCAGGGTACCTGCAGGGAAGAGCAGGCTGGGGTGAAGGGTTTCGTGGGAGAGCTAAGCAGCAGCCCAGGTGCCCTCGGAATAACCCCCAGGTCCTTGGGTTACTCATTCCTCACATTAACAGATGCCCAGCCCCATGTTCATGAGAAAACGGCCAGGGACGAAGTAACTTGCTCATGGTCGCACAGTAAGTAGCTGACCTCAGCCTAGGCCTGTCTGTCCGAGGGCTTGGAGCTCTGGACAGCCACCTCCTGTGTCCGTCCGTCCCCCCACCCCCGCTCATCCTGTAGGGTCTGGCCCCGTCCCTTGGTGGGAAGTCAGCCCACGCCTTACCGATGGCGCCGCAGCCCACGGCCAAGCCGTAGCGCCAGAGCGCGGCGCGCACGTCCACACGGCCGGGGTCTGGGATCTCCGCGTCCGGAGGCCGTGCCGGGACCGGGGGTCGGGCCAAGGCTGCCACGGCCAGGGAGGCCCAGAAGACGCCCTGGCCGGCGCAGAAGAGCCCGAGGACTGTGAAAAAGCGGCCCCGTTCGTGCTCGAAGAGCAGCACATCCCGCGGCGGGGCCCACTCGTGCAGGGTTCGGCCCGCGGGGAAGTCCCGTACCGCCACAAGCAGCCGCACCAGCCGCCGCCGCCCAGGTGCCGCCATGGGAGCGCAGACAGCTTCCGGGGCGGGACTTCCTGTGGGCGGGGCCAGCTCCAACGTCATTGGCTCCCAAAGGCAAACAGCCTCCGTCCCAGCCCGCTTCCCCCTTTAGCCACAGACCACGCAAACAATACAGACGCAGGGCAAAATACAATATCACTCTTTATCTTAAAAATAGGAGACGGGATCCTGGGGTTAAGGACACAAAGCACCTCAGTCCTTCGGGTCGTTTAGTGTCAGTTCTACAACGGAACCTTTGGCTTCCTGGCACCCGTTGAGCTCAATTTTCTGAAAATCTTCCAGGGTCTTCCGGCAGGCAGGCGAGGGGAGGTGTGGAGCCTCCCTCCGTCGCGGGCACGGGGCCTCGGCCAGGCCGGGGAGGAAGAGGCGACTACCGTGGCAAGGAGATCTCGCTATCCAGGGCTATTTACAGGGGCTGCGGGCCTGGCCAGGGTCACTTCATGAACGCCACTTCGGGGATTTCACCCTTGGCCTGGGAGAAAAGGGAAGGTCAGCAGAGCCAGGTTCCCCCCGTTCACTCCTCCCCCGTTTCAAGGCCCGAGACCTGCGTTCTCGCCACGGTATTCCAAACCTTACCTTGAGATGAGTAAAGGCTTGGGCAGATCTGGTGTAGTCCCAGTTGTTGTCCTGCAAGCACCTGCAGTGAGAAAGGCAGGCCACCTCCATTAAAACCAAAACGCAGTCACCCTCATCACTAAATGCCACTTCAGAATCCATCCTATACACACACTTGCCCAAGTTCCCAACCATTCTATACATGCTTGCACAGTTAACACAAATGAAGAGTTACCGGTGGTCTACTGAACACCAAGGAACACATAGAAACAGCCATCAAGACTACGCCCTGGCTGGTGTGGCCTGGTTGGTTGGAGCATCTTCCCATTCACTGAAGCAGGGGTCCTCAAACTTTTTAAAGTGGGGGCCAGATCACGGTCCCTCAGAGAGCTGGAGGGCCGGACTGTATGAACTACTAATTCTTACTGTAACACTTCGGCTGCGCTCACTGCTCAAAAAACCTGGTGGGCCGGATCAGACTCCTCTGCGGGCCGCATGTGGCCCGCGGGCCGTAGTTTGAAGACGCCTGCAAGGGTGGCGGGTTCAATTCCTGGTTGGGGGCATGGGCAGGAGGCAACCGATCCATATTTCTCTCTCTCATTGATGACTCTCTCACAGTAAAAAAAAAAAAAAAAAAAAAAGACTAAGGTGACTTTTATACTGATAGGGGAAGATGTTCATGGGATAAGGAAAAAAAGTTGCACAACAGTACATATAAAGGGACTTCATTTTGGTTTTAAATTTTGTTATGTTAATTTATAACCACGGGGAAACTTTTTCAGACCATTATAAATTTTTAAAAAAATATATTTTACTGATTTTTTACAGAGAGGAAGGGAGAGAGATAGAGCTAGAAATGTCGATGATGAGAAACACCAACCAGCTGCCTCCTGCACACCCCCTACCGGGGATGTGCCCGCAACCAACGTACATGCCCCTGACCGGAATTGAACCTGGAACCTTTCAGTTCGCAGACCGACGCTCTACCACTGAGCCAAACGTTTCGGCTATTATAGATTTTTTAAAAAATGTTTTTATTTATTTGAGTGAGAGAGAGGAAGGGAAAAGGAAAGAGAGGGAAGGAGGGGGAAGTGGGAGAGAGAGGGAGAGAAACATTAATTGGCTGTTTCTTGCATGCCCCTATTGGGGATTGAACCTGCAACTTGGGCATGTGCCCTAATGAGAATCAAACCAGGGACCTTTTGGTACATGGGATAAAGCTCAGCCAACTGAGCCACACCAGCTAGGGGTCTTATTTTTTAAAGCAGCAAAATAATTTGACTTTTAAAATTTCAGAAGCACTTATTATTCACTACCAGCTCTACCTCAGTTTACCCCTATTGTACACATGCCCAGCACTTACTTCTGGGACCACTCGAGGTTCATGCCAGACTGCGTGGAGAATGCCTGCAGCATTTCCTGCTGCTCTGGGGACAGGGTGGGCACCGGGCTGGAGGAGGGCGTGGGCGCAGGCATGGCGAAAGCTCTTTGGATCTCATCAGGGCTGGCATTCCGCACAAACAGCTGGTCATTTACAATGCACAGCCTTGGGGACAAAAAGCGCCTTAGGCAGTTGAACACACACAGATATCCTCATCCTCCCAACATCATTCCTCTTCTCACTGAAATTTCACCCTCAGATTCTAAAACCCCTGTAAGGCCCCCTCACTGTTACCTATTACCTTTTCTTTTTATTGATATGGACTTTTCCATGGACTCCACAGATGGAAGCATCTACCAAGCACAGAATTATATACATTGTGCCCAAACCACAGAAAGTTCTTGTCTCCCACTTGTCTTCACAACAGATCCAGGAAGTGAATAGTTACACCAATCTTCAGATGAGGAAACTGGCCCTTGGCCAAGTGGTAGAGCAGACTGCCAGTCCAACTCCAGAGCAAGCTCTTTGCCATTATGTGAGCCTCCTACTCTGATTCCTCCTTGCCTTCCTGAAATTCTGAAAATACCCCAAGGACTGACTCTACCCCTGCCCCTGCGATTCCCACAGCACGAGAAGCCCGTCTGATAAGCCCAGCACTTACCCTGAATTGCTGGCTGGAACAGCGACAAACGTCCGCGTGAAGGCTCGCAAAGTATCCCGGGACTTTCCATCCACTGCAATAACAAGCAGCCAGTGACCTGAGAGCTGCTCACACTTTGTTTATGAACATTGTTGCATTTGATACAAAGAACCCTCAGTGGCCAGAAGGGAATGATTTTGTTTGTGCAGAGCTGGGGAGTGTGAGAAGTCAGAAAGCACAGTAATAACCACTCATTGCCCACTGATAGTCTGTGTGTGACAAGCACTCTGTAAGGCACTCCACAGCTCCGCTAGGAGATGGCTACTGCTAACCCCCTTTGGCAAATAAAGACTCTGAGGCTCATTAGTAATGTAGATTGCTAACACACAGGACAAGGTTGGGACAGAGCTCAGACCTGCTGGTGTCCTCTTAATCCTCAGGCTTGCTTTCCCCTTATCCCAGGCAGAAAAGAAAGGAAGAGAGGACAGGCCAAATGAAGATGGCCTGGGGCAGAACAGGAGAAGGTCAGGGAAGAGAAGATAGCCGAGACTCCGAGAAAGACTAGCTGGGGAAAGGACTGCTTCGAAGACAGGACTCCCAAGATGCTCACTCACCTTCCTTGAAGACTCCATTGACAGAAAAACACAGCAACGTGTTCTGAAAGAGAAGCAGCAGTTACCACGCAGGCTCCGGCCAGAGCCAGAGCCCTCTTGCTTCTGAACAGCCCTTCCCCAATCCCCGGATGTCAGGGAAAGTCATGCTTACCGTTTGGGCACTTATGTCGACCACGAAGGAGTTGATGTCGTGCTGAGTCTTGGGCAACTCATTGAGGAAGGCAACAACGTTGAGCCGTGTGTGCTTCAGCAGCCGGAACCGCAGGGCTGGGGAGGAGAGGCCAAGGTCAGGGGCTGCCATGCATTCCACAGCCCCATGACCCCTTCCCGTTCCCTTCTCCCATCATGCTTTGCTCACATCACACACTTACTTGGGTCTTTCAGTTTCTTCACATTTCTGCTATCCTTGAAGTACTCGCCCAAGTTGCTTCTGGGAAATAAGAGGAAAAGGAGGTGGTGGTCAGGGCAGTGTGGGCGCTAACAGGTGCCGCCGGCCTAGATTTATTGAGAAACTCTGGTCCTGGGCAGGTTCTGAGATGTGGTTCTTACCGGGCAGGGTTCTGGGGGGTGAAAGGGATGCTCAGGGAGCAGCAGGCTCCATCATGGTAGGCATCCAGGAGCCGCTTCCGGTTTCCAGAGTCGTAAATTGCATAGTACCTGTGGGGAAGACAAAAGGGGAGGTCTGTGCTTCCTAGTCCGGATCCAAAAAGGACCCAATAGCTCTCAAGAGTGAGCTGTGCTGAGGCTAGCCCTCCTGTCCCAAACCCGGGCCCTGGATACGTACTGCTGCAAGAAGTGCAGGACCAGGTTCTTCAGGGCCTCTGTGCCAAAATAGCTCCCCTGGGAACAAACAGGTATTAGGACTGCACAACCAATCCTCTCCTCCCTACAGTCCCAGTCCGTCCCCTCTTCTCACCTTGCAGGGTGGCAACATCGTGGGGGCTTCAACGTCAAAGGCAATTGGCGGAGGTAACTCATGGCCGTCCTGCGGGAAGGAAGTGAGGTTTGGAGTGTGAATGGAGAATAAGGGCTGGGTGAGTAACAAAGTGGAAAAACTCTGGTCCTGGGCTAAGAGTATGGGGACAGAGATCAAGTGTAAAGGGACATGGAATCCTGACAGATGCCATTTCTTCAAGAAGCATTTTTCGCCGAAACCGGTTTGGCTCAGTGGATAGAGCATCCATCTGCAGACTGAAAGGTCCGGGTTCGATTTTGGTCAAGGGCATGTACCTGGGTTGCGGGCACATCCCCAGTAGGGGGTGTGCAAGAGGCAGCTGATAGATGATTCTCTCTCATCAATGTTTCTAACTCTGTCCCTCTCCTTTCCTCTCTGTAAAAAATCAAAAAAATATATTAAAAAAGACTCAAACCAATCACATATTTAAAAAAAAAAAAAAGCATTTTTCCAGAAAAGAGGATTCTACTACTAGATTTTATTGGGATTTTCAAAGGGCCGCATGTCCCCAAGTTAATGGCCATACTACCATGATAGGCAAGACATTGGTGAGAGGTACTATGCTTGTTAGAAAAGCATTAAAAAAGTTATAAACTTACCAGACGTAGCAATTTGGGAAATCGTTCGCGAATGGCGCTGTCAAGAACGGGACAGAAGTCAGTGACGCTTCAGAGCCACCGTGCCTCCTGGGCTGCTCTAGGAGCAAATACATCAACGCCCGAGGACAGCCCATCCAGTTTCACTCGCCCTCTCCTCCCAGCCTCTGAGCTCCAAGAAGCATGGCCCCACTCCCCGCCCGGGGCGCCCAGAATGACTCCTTGCAGGCTGACTCTCTCCTCTGCCTGACCCCGAGTGCCGCCGAGCAGCGCTCTCCGCCCAGGCCTGAAGCCCAGGCCCTCCTTGCCCTCCCTGCCCCCTTACCTTCTACCTACTCACCTGTGCAGCCCCGGGAGGAGGGAATGGGGTGGGAGCCCAGGGGCTCCGCTGCCTCAACAGGTATCCATCACTTCTGCCAGGTCTGGCTGTGGCCAAGACCAGAACACACCACAGGGATGGCACAGGATGTTGGGGCAGGGAGATGAGCCAGGTGGGGATTAAGAGGGAAGGCCAGCCGAAACTGGTTTGGCTCAATGGATAGAGCGTCGGCTTGGGGACTGAAGTGTCCCGGGTTCGATTCCGGTCAGGGGCATGTACCTTGGTTGCGGGCATATCCCCGGTGAGGGGTGTGCAGGAGGCAGCTGATCGATGACTCTCTCTCATCGATGTTTCTAACTCTCTATCTCTCTCCCTTCCTCTCTGTACAAAATCAATAAAATATATTTTAAAAAAAGAAAGAAAAAAAAAAAGAGGGAAGGCCAGGGAAGAAGTAAGGGAAGGGAAAGAGAGAAAGGTAGGATGGGACAGGGCCAAGGGAGAGATGGGGAGATAATAGGGAAGTAGAGAGGAAAAGAAAAGAGAAAGCAAAAGAACTACAAGGCAAGGAAGCGATTAGGAAAGAGGAGGAGGAAGGGAAGAAGGCAGCGCCCTGACACAGCCCTTTCCTTCAGCTGCCCCTTTCCCTATGGACCAAGGCAGAAATGGAAACAAGTCCTATTGCAGTGAGAAGGCAGCTGCTGTTGGCCAAGTCTCTGTCTGTTACCTGGGTCCCGATCTGAACTGGGCGTGGGAAGCGAAGCAGCCATGGGGGCAGGAGACCTCCTTCAGAAGGGGTGAGGGTTCAGGACGCTCCAAGGTTGGGGGGGTGAGGATCTGTGCCCCACCACTGTTGACCCCCAAGTTCTCGCCTGCTGGCCCCTATGCGACTGTGCCTGTCTTAGGTTGTTCCTCCCCTGAGGAATCTTACCCGTCTCTGGCTAACCAGCCATCCTCCGGGGCCAAGCAGGGTGACGTGAGGTGTGCGAACGAGGGAGGGGCAGCGCCCCCCTGCAAGAGGTTCAGTTCTGTCTCCTTGGTAGCCTATGCCCCCGTGGCCTCCACGCCCAGCACCTGCCTTGGGATCCCCTCGCCTGCTGGCGGGGCCCCGGCTCTGATCACATATCTTGGGGACCCAGGTTTCTTCTCCAGGGACGGCCCAGCTCACACCATTGGGCGAGAGACAGATCCATGGTACCAGCTACCACAAGGCCTCAACCTCAGCATGAACAGAAAGCCCAGGCAATACTGTGGGCAAATAAATTGAGAAGAGGGTCCCTCTTGGCAAAACGCCAAGAGGGGCCAATATAGAACAAAGAAGGAATGGCCTATTAGCATGTAGTCCCAGGGACAGGGCTTTCCTAGCCCAGGGTGTCAGGCTCTTGGCACAAGACAACTCCATGTATGGGGTATACACCAGACACCCCCGTCATGGCAGAAAAGGGGAGGTGCCCTTCCTGGAACAGTAGGGTAGGGAGATTCTAGAAAAGGCTGTGTTCAGGAGAGAAGGAGAAAGGCCATAGAACCAGCAAACAAGTAGTCAGATTAAAAAAAAAAAAAAAAAAAAAAAAAGGACAGGAAAGGAAAGGAGATGTGGGGCAAAACTGGGACATATGGACAGACAAAAAGGAGGCACGTGTGATTCTCCCAGTGGACAGGTGGTTCCAGCTCAGGGCTGCACATCCGCTGCAGACGGGCACTGGTCAGAGAGCGCTAACTCGGCCTCCCAGGGGTGATGGTCCCCAGGAGGGAGACAGAGGCCACAACTGACCTGATGTAGGTGGATTGGTCTCGGAAGTTGTCACATAGCATGTTTCCTTCAAGCCATAGCTCTTCCAGCTTCAGCCCTTTTATCTTGTCCAATTCCCGCTCAGATTTCAACTGCAAAGGATGGGAGAAAAGGCAGGAAAGAGACCCTAGTAAAGAGAGCCATGTAGATGCTCACACTGCAGCCTCCATCCTCATCTCTCAAGTTTCTTCTTTTGCCTCTTGCCACCACCAGGCACGTCCTCCTCACTCTCTACTTCTCCCAAACACAGCGCATTCAGGTCTCAATTCTCACCTCATTTGCAGAGAGGTTTAGGATCTTTAGGTTGGGTGCTTTCTGCACAATGCTGGACATGTCATCCAGCCTATACAGCTTGTTACAGCTCAAGTTCAAGGACAACAGCTGTGGGGAGAGAAGAGATTAGAGGAAGCATCACCAGAGAGGGGTCAAAGACAAACTTGTCTCCGAACCACCATCTATCCCACCTGCTTCCTCCTGCCTAGTAACGGGGCTAAGGCCTCACCTCAGGGATATTCTCCTCAATGATTCGCAGGGTAGCCGCCATGCAGCTCCTACGATTCAGGACAACATCAATGTTCTGGGCCACCAAGTCTTCAGGAGAGAAAGGCAAGTGTGAGCGGGTTTGCCTAGGCCAGCGTTAACACCAAACCACTCTCAAACCTCCCGCCTCAAAGACCACCTCTGTCCCCACCTCTCTGAGAACTGCTGCCAACAATACCTGGGTCTAAACGGAGGCCCTTGAGGTCAAGCGCTTGTTGGGAGCCATCATATCGTTTGCTCATGATCAGCTGCAGAGGAAGAGAAAGGCTTAGTGGTTATTCCCGCTGTGTATTTGAGGGGAGGGGTATGGGATATGAGAACCGCTAGGACTGGGGAGGAAACACATGTGACTTGAACCTGCCTCACCTTTAGCTGCTCGACTTGCTCTGGCTTCAGTTCATTCTGTACAGTAAAGGGCGGAGGAGAGGAGTTCATGATGATAGATATCTGCAGGGAAGACATTACGGAAGGGTGTACTCAAAGAAGGCTAAGTCCCAGGACAAAGACCTGGTACCCTGAGTACCAGTCCCGCCTCCAGCCAAGCCCTTTATATATACCCTTCTGTTGTCCTGATCCAAAATCTTACAGTTGACAGCCTTTATTGCAGAGGCAGTACTGGCATCCTCAACAAAAAACTGGGCCCGTGTGTTTTCATAGTGAAACTGCAAAAAAAACAACAAAAAAAACAAGAGCAGTAGACTTGGAGCCCAGTCCCCTGGCCCACCCGGCCCCTCCGACAGCCACTTGGGCCGTATCTTACCTCAACGGGGGTGAAAGGGACACTGCATTTGCTCTGAATCATACTTAGGAGCCATGACTTTTCATATTTCCTGCCGTAAGGAATCTACATGAGAGAACGATTAGGGAACAATATGTAACTAAGGCCAAAGAGCAGATCCGATCTAGTGCTCCTCCATATAGTTTGCCAAGCTAAAAAAGATTTTCTAAAGAAAACACCATTTAACCTGTTTGGTGTGGCTCAGTGATTGATCAGAAGATCAAGGTTCGATTTCTGGCTAGGGCACATGATTAGGTTATGGGCTTGATGCCGGTAGGGGGCGTGCAGGAGGCAGCCAATCAATGATTCTCTCTCATCATTGACGTTTCTATCTCTCTCTCCTTCTCCCTACCTCTCTGAAATCAATTAAAAACATTTTTTAAAATGAAAAACACCAAAAAACAAATAAACAAAAACAACAATAAAAAGAAAACACCAGTTAAAAAGTTTTCTAACTTAAGCCAGACATGGATTCCTCAACGTCCCTCCATCTGTTTATACTTATTTTTAAAATATATTTTATTGATTTTTTTTTTTTTTTACAGAGAGGAAAGAATAATAGAGAGTTAGAAACATCAATCAGCTGCCTCCTGCACACCTCCCACTGGGGATGTGCCCGCAACCAAGATACATGTCCTTGACTGGAGTCAAACTGGGACCCTTCATCCGCAGGCCGATGCTCTATCCATTGAGCCAAACTGGTTAGGGCCTGTTTATACTTATTATTCATCAAAAGAATCAAAGTGTTGCCTGGCCGAAACCGGTTTGGCACAGTGGTAGAGCATCGGTCTGTGGACTGAAAGGTCCCGGGTTCAATTTCGGTCAGGGGCATGTACGTTGGTTGCAGGCACATCTCCGGTGGGGGGTGTGCAGGAGGCAGCTGGTCGATGTTTCTCTCTTGTCAACGTTTCTGCCTCTCTATCTCTCTCCCTTCCTCTCTGTAAAAAATCAATAAAATATATTTATTAAAAAAAAAAAAAGTGTTGCCTGGCCAGCATGGCTCAGTGGTTGAGCATTGACCTATGAACTAGGAAGTCACAGTTTGATTCCCAGTCAGGGCACATGTCTGGGTTGTGGGCTTGATCCCCAGTGGGGGTTGCAGGAGGCAGCTGATCAATGATTTTCCCTTATCACTGATGTTTCTATCTCTTTCTACTCCCTTCCTCTCTGAAATCAATAAAAAAGTATATATTTTTAAAAGAATCAAATTGTTTGATTCTAAAAGTCAGAAGGTATCATCTATAATTTGTCTGCCCCACAGAGAAGTTAAGAGACCTCAACCCCCACAACTTAGCTTGAGCCAAAAGGACATCCAGGAGTAATTCCACACACACACGCACACACCCCACCAGTCACTACGCTTCCCTTGAGATGCCTCTCCTTTCTTTGCAGTCCTGCCAGTCCCTTCTACTCCTTTTCTGAACCAGGTGCTCTAAGATATTGATCCTTGGGAGAAAGGATGGGTACCTGGCTGTGGAGGAAACAGCTGAGAAAACTGATTTTGTGGTGTGAAGAGTAAGCACCTTCGCTCTGAGCCCAGCCCCAGCCCCCAATCCCCCTGCACCATCTACTTCCCAGATACTCACTGTAATCTTAAACCAGTTCTTCGAGGTCCCATCCTGGCTGTTGCCAGCCCCTCCTCTCTGTGGAAAAACTCTGTCCCTCCGCACAGTAACATGAATTCGGTCTCGATCATGCCAATTATCACCCCGACGGCTGGGTCGCGCGGTATAGGGGTTGCTGTGGAGAAACCAAGAATAAGACCTTCACAAATATTCAACCGTTAAGCTGGCCCTGGCATTTCTCACTCTGGCAGGCAGGAAGAGAGATGACTGTGTAAATGAAGTCACTAAAGTCAAACCAGAACAGCTGTACAGGCCACAGCAGCACTGTGTCCTGAAGACTGTGTGATGACTGGCATTGGTGGTGTGAGCGGGGAGGAGAGAGGTCATCCTCCAGTCACTGGGAGACGGAGACTTAGGCGGCTGCAGCAAAGCAGGTTACTTACTATCGGACTCGGGGAACATCCTGGGCATCACTCATCGCCACGTCTCTGTCATCATCCTCAAGACGGGCCGTCCGAGGGGCGGTGCCACCTCTTCCAGACCTGCGGTTCCCATCAGTGCACTTCCACCGGAAAGGACCCCGGCCTTTCCTTCTTCTTTGAGGGAAGCTAACTCGGTCATCGTGCTCTGGGGTGGGAACAGAATACAGATTAGAAGATGCACCACAGCGGTAATGGATGACGGCCTCCTCCACCTACCAATCCACCTTCACCACGGCCTTCGGTCAACAGCGCTGCTACTGCCTCTGCAGTGCCAATGCCCATCACAGACGCGACCCAGACCAACGACCGGACTCCTTAAGGCCAGCTTCTCACACTGCCCGGAGGTGCGAGGAGGGAGCTCCTGGCCTCCTTGGCCGGAAGTGTCTTTTCCCCAGAGGACAGCTCCCAGCTGCGGGCTCGGGCAGCTAGTGCTAACCCAGGTCCCCAAACACTGTCCCCTCCACACACCCGCCTCTCAAGCCCGGAGCAGGAATGGCTCCTTAAAAAAAGGCCAGGACTCCCGAAAGGGGTCCACGCAGTACTCTGCAAGCCATGAACTTCAAGAAACGACCCTAGGAAAAAAGAGTGAGCGATCAGCAGGCCCGCTGAGAACTTTCCCAGCGCCGGCTGGGATGCTCCAGAGGCAATGTGCACCGTGTGTCTGTCTGTCTGTCTGTCTGTCTCTCTCTGTCTCTCTCTCACACACACACACACTGGGCCGGCACAAACTCGGGAGGTCAGGCTGTTTCCCGCACGAAGGGGTGGAAAAGGCAGCCCCAGTTTGGCTCTCCGGTCCGGGGAAGCCGACGCAGGCCGAAGCCGGGCTGTCAGCGAGCGGCGGAGTCGGCCGGGCCGCGGAGCCACGCGGGGCGCCCGGTCACCCCGGCCAGGGGCCGGCCGGCCGGCGGGGCGTCTAGTCGGGGTGCTGTCTAAGATTTTTGCCGAAGTCGAAGCCGCAGGAGTGGGCAGGCCGGCTGGACGCGGCCGATGATGGGGCCCAGGTAGCGAGCAGGTCCTGACTCACAGAGTCCGGCCGCCGAGCTGACAGGACGGTCCCTGCCCACAAGCTCTGCCCGGAGCTCACGGGAACTGGTCCCCACAGCGCCCGCCGCCGGGGCCCGGGGCTCGCCGCGCCGCATTCCCGAGCCAACCACCCGCCCCCGCACTCAGTCCGGCCGGCCGCCCGGGCCGCCTCGCCCCCGGCCCGCGCCGCCAGCGGGCCGCCACCGTTCCCCGCGGCGGCGGCCCCTCGCGGCCTCCAGCCCCCGGCCGCGGCCTAGGCCGACGCCGCCCACCGGCCCGAGCGCCCCGCCCCGCACTCTGAGCCGGCAGCACTCACCGCTGTAGGACTTCCCTCCGTCCGCCATGGCACAGCGCGGAGCAGGACCGGCTGAGGCGCGGGTGCGACGCCGCCAGACGTCAGAATGGCCGGGTATCGAGGGTCGCAGCGCCCCTACCCTCGGCGCCACCGCATTTATGAGGCGAAGCGCGCGGCGCGCCGTCGACGTACCCAGATGGCGGGTGGTGCCGCGGGCAGCACCGCCCCCCGCGCGTGCGCACTGCCGGCGGCCGCTGGGGGCGGGGCGGCCGCTGGGGGCGGGGCGGCCGGCGCGGGCGGGGCGCCGGCGCGGGCGGGGCCTCCGCCGCACGCCCTTCCTCTTACGAGAGGGCGCCGAGCACAGGAAGGTGGCTTCTTTGCTTTTATCCGCCCGCTGCTACGCCAGCACCTCCTGGATAATCAGCACCTCCTGGATAATCGCTGGAGCGGCGAGAAGCCTGGAGAAGCCCAGGACAGCGAAAGGAACAGGGAACTGGGGCCACACGAAGAGCTTCCGAGGAAAGGGAGATCCAAGTGACTGCTCACAGATCCCTGGAGGAACCCAGCCAGTGTTTGTCTCAGCTCAGCCCTCTGCCAGCTGAGGATCTATTCTTCGCTTTTCTTGCCTCTAAATTGGACTATCAAACCCGGCATTGTGGCTCAGTGGTTGAGCATCCACCTAGGATGCCCAGGTTGCGGCTGGATTCCCAGCAAGGGGTGTGCGGCCCGATATTTCTCATTTCTCCTCCCTTCCTCTTTTCTCTTTAAAACAGTAAAAACACTAAAAATTAGCCCAGACAGCGTGGCTCAGTGATTGAGTGTCAACCTATGAACCAGGAGATCACAGTTTGATTTTCAGCCTGGGCATATGCTTTGTGGCCCCAAATTCTCAGTGTGGCCTGCCCAAAGCAGCCAATCAATGATTCTCTCATAGATGTTTTTCTCATCCTCTCCCTTCCTGAAATTAAATAAATATTAGATTGTCAAGAAGTAGAAAACTAGCCGAGACTGGTTTGGCTCAATGGATAGCGCGTCGGCTTGGGGACTGAAGGGTCCCGGGTTCGATTCCGGTCAAGGGCATGTACCTTAGCTGCGGGCATATCCCCAGTAGGGGGTGTGCAAGAGGCAGCTGATCGATGACTCGCTCTCATCGATGTTTCTAACTCTCTATCTCTCTCCCTTCCTCTCTGTACAAAATCAATAAAATATATTTTAAAAAAAAAAGAAAAGAAAAAAAAAAAAAGTAGACAACTAAACAGAAGCTCCAAAAGAGCAGGGCCCTTGGCTAATTCATGTTTTTTTGTGTTGTATTTTTTCTTAGCAGCGGGTTCACTACCATGCTTGGCACATGGTAGGAATTAAAAATATTTGTGAAATGAATTTCTAATCTATGCTCCCCCTCCATGAAGTGTTGCAGAGTCAAACAATTGATTTGTCAGGCTTTAGTGAGCAATTGTCTTCAAAAACCTCCCCATCTACCACAGATGTGCTGTGCCAGCCCACAGGTGTGTCAACTGGGTATTGACGAGTCTAACAAGACCACCTGCTGAACAGAGGCCAAGGGGAGAGGAAATATTAAAATGCCGGTGCTAGAAAAGGCATGGGCTTCCCTAGACCCCCCCAAAGTATTAGGGCCAAGCCAGTGTATGGGGACTGTTGTCTCTACAGCTTGAGTTTCCCTCATGTTGCAATGAGAGGACTCCAATGATCTCATAATGATGTGTTTGTGGGTCCTGGTCAGGAATGACAAAGCATATTAACCTCCTTGGAAGGTGGGTATTCCAGGCTGGTCTCCTTCTCCTGTTGACGGCTGGGTGAGAGGCTTGGAGGGAACCCAGAGCCTCAGCTGGAGCTGGGAATGAGTTCTTCACTTCACCTTTCACTCTTGGCAGCAGAGCTCCTGCTTCATCCAGCTCCAGGAAAAACTGGGACCAACCAGTTAGATGCAGATGAAACAGGTTCGAAAACTGCTGGAGGTGGTCCTAGAAGTTGCCACCAATCAGGAATGCACTAAGGTCCTGCCTGCCCCTTTGAAGGGAGGCTGCCAGGCTAACGAAGTGCTGCGGTACTTGCTTCTCCTGCCTGGAGGCCACTGTGCAACAGCCAAAGCCTGGCCCCTCGGAGCCATCGGCCAACCCTTTCAGTTCTTGAACTGGGTGTTGCCTAGGCCCCTCGACGCTCCCACCCAGAAATGACGACATGGCTAGTGAGGCTGTCAGTCTTGCTGTAATTGGGAGAAAACAGCTGCAGCTCATTTGGCAGACTGAGTCACCAGCAGCCAAAGTCGGGGTTGTGCGGGCAGCTGAGGTGCTCAGGGCCCCTGCCTCACATAGTGAAGAGAGGAAGGAGGAGGTCAGATTTTAACCCAGATGGGAAAGTTGGTCCCGGGGCAGTTTCGCTTCCTCTCCTCACTCTCGGGATGTGAGGAAGGGCGTCCTCTCCCCCTGCTGCCAGAGTTCCCTGTGGGAGAGGCCGGGAGGGTTTATAAAATCTCCGAGTGGAGATCGCCTCCTCCACTGGTGCCAGGTGGCCACTGGTCCTTTCCAGCCACTTCACAGCAGAAACCAAACCCAGGCCGTGTTTCAGGGCCCGAGGGTGGTAAGGAGAGGACAGGGTGGCCGGCTAGAGGCGAGGGGTGGGGGACCGGGGGCAGTGGCCATCCTTAGCAGTTCCAGGAAAACAGGGCCTTTCTCCCAAGCACCCTGCACAGGCTCAGTGGCAGCACTGGCCACCTGCCCTCCCAGGTGGGTTCCAAACCCCCACGGAGTGCCTCCGAGCGGAGAAGGTTCAGGCAAAGAAGACCACAAAGATGATGAAGAAGACAATGAGGATGAGGAAGATTTTGACCATGAGCCACCGGTTGGAGGTAACTGACTGAAAGTACTTGAGGATCTCGGAATGGGCGGCCTCGACGTCCAGCTGGGCTCCCATCACGTTCTCATCAATCCTGGAGACAGGCAGGAAGGAGAGAACACGGGACACTGGTTAGAAAGCTGCCACTGAAGCATAGTTAGTGATGTGGAAAGATGGTCACCGTGCGTAGGAGTAAAATGGTTAAGCGTGTCTTTCCCTTCCGGCTGTTCCCGGAAGGGAAAGACACGCTTGTAATTTTCCAAATAAACTTTGTCTTATAATTTGAAACAAAGTGTTTATATGCAGTATGATCCCATTTGTGTGCGTGTGTGTGAGCATGTGAGAGCGTAGAAAAAACTCTGGAGTCTGGCCAGGCTCAGTGGTTGAGCATCAACTTATGAACCAGAAGGTCACAGTTCGATTCCTGATCAGGACACATGACTGAATTGTGGGTTTGATCCCCAGAGTGGGGCGTGCAGGAGGCAGCCAATCAATGACTCTTTCTCATCATTGATGTTTCTCTCTCTCCCTTCCTCTCTGAAGTCAATAAAAATAAATAAATAAATAAATAAATAAATAAATAAAAGTTCGCAGGCCATTCCAGTCAGGAAATCCTGGTTCTTTTTTTTTTTTTTTTTAAACATTTTATTGATTCCTCACAGAGAGGAAGAGAGAGAGACAGAGAGTCAGAAACATCGATGATGAAAGAGAATCATCGATCAGCCGCCTCCCGCACACCCCCCACTGGGGATGTGCCCGCAACCAAGGCACATGCCCCTGACCAGAATCGAACCCGGGACCCTTCAGTCCACAGGCTGACGCTCTATCCACTGAGCCAAACCGGTCTCGGCAAATACATATTTTTAAAAAGATAGTTTTATTGATTTTAGAGAGGAAGAGAGAGGGGGAGATAGAAACATCAATGATGAGAGAAAATTACCCATAAGCCTGCAATCTGAGCATGTACCCTGACTAGGAATCAAATTGTGACCTCCTGGTTCATAGGTCAATGCTCAAACACTGAGCAACACCAGCCGGGCCATATGTGTAGTTTTAATAATAAATCTCCCCTACTAAGCTTTAAGTTCTGGACTGTTTATCTCTTTTGCCCAAGGCTGTACCTATATCTCTATAACCCAGTAATTTTCAACCTTTTTCATCTCACAGCACATGTAACTACTAAAAAAATGTAGATTTTTGCCAATCTGACAAAAAAATAATTTTGATTCATTCACATGAGCAGGCTATTGTTGTGTTGGCTGTTGTCTTTTTTTTTTCTTTTAATCCTCACCTGAAGACTTTTCTCCATTGCTTTTTAGCCATGTGAGAGACACATTGACTGGTTGCCTCTTGCACCAGCCCCCAATGGGGCCAGGAATCAAACCTGCAACCCAGGTACATGCCCTTGACCTGCCCTTGACTGAGAATCCAATCCACAACCCTTTGGTGGGTGGGCCGATGCTCTATCCACTGAGCACACTGGCCAGAGCTCTGTTGTCATTTTTTTTAATATATAATATATTTTTATTGATTTTTTACAGAGAGGAAGAGAGAGGGATAGCTAGAAACATCGATGAGAGAATCATCGATCAGCTGCCTCTTGCACACACCCTACCAGGGATGTGCCCGCAACCAAGATACATGCCCTTGACTGGAATCGAACCCGGGACCTTTCAGTCCCCAGACCGACGCTCTATCCACTGAGCCAAACCGATTTCGGCTCATTTTTTTATTTGACAATCTAAGGGGAAGAAAGGTCCGTGTCCCTCACTAGACAATCCGATATTGTGTATTTTAAAAATTCTTGCTGCACACGGGTTGAAATTGCTGCTATAACCGGTTGAATGAATAGTAAGTACCAACTGCCTCTTACATCCCCAGCTGGCTTGGCTCAGTGGATGGAGTATCTGCCTGCGGACTGAAGGTTTAAATGCCTCTTACAGCAGCAGGTGGCACCAGAGGAGCAGAGAGGCCCTCCCATGGTGGGCTCTGCCCGCCTCCCTCCACCTCACCCTGTCCCTCTCCGGCCCTGCTCATTACTTTCTGGCCATGCTGGTCTTGGGATTCTTGAATACAGCCAGAGCGTCCCATCTTAGAGCCTCAGCTGTCCACACTGCCTACAACACTCTCTCTCTCTTTGCATGGGTCTCCGCTTTAATCAACACGTGGTCTTCAGAATGGCCCTTTCTGCCACCCAATCTGATATACCTTCTGGCCAGCCACTCCCTTAACACCTCACCTGCTTTCCCTCTGTGACTGCTTCGCTGTCTGAAATGACTTATCAATCCCTTCAGCAGGTGTGATACCTTACACACACACACACAAAGTTAAGCTCCAGAAAGAGAGGCTTTGCTTTTCTCTTCATTGCCGTGCCCCGCACCTGGCAGGGAACAGGTGCTGCACACACTGTGCAGTCCACGGAAGCCGGTGAGCCGTGTCTGGGGTGGGCAGGACCCTCCTCTCCCAACGGCTGACCCTGGGGACCGTTAGGATGCCCACCACCCGCAGGGAGAAAAAGCTCTTCAGTCTGGGGTAAGAGAGAGTGTCTCACCTCTGAATGGTTTCTTCCTGTTCCTTAACCATGTGTGCCAACTGCTGAAAGATGGAGCCCAGCTCAACAATGGTGGACTCGATGTTCTGCATGGTGTCGGCGCGGCTCTGGATGTAGGAATCCTGCGGAGCAGAGCACGAACCTGAGCACTGGAGCTCCTCAGCAGAGTCTGCCTCCCGAGGACCCTCCCAGCTTCCGCTTCACATGGCACCTTCCCGACACTGGCTGTGGCCCCCAGAGAACACCGGGGCAGCTCCCCCAGCTCAGAAAGAAGCAGTACCTGCTCGTCAATGAGCTGCAGCTGCTGGCTGGTCCGAGAGTCCATCATGTTGATGGCCACGTCCCCGGAGGCACGGGACTCTGACCCCAAAACCGTGGCACCTCCTCCTGAGGGAAGAAGACACGGTGTGTGTGTTTTTGACATGGTATTTTATTTGTGAAAAGCAGTTTCAAAGCCCATATGCACAAAAACTATTAGTAACGGTTCTTCTGAACGTGACTGATTTCATCCCGAACAGTGAGAACGTGGAAGCCACGTGTGGATCTGGAACACCATCGATAAAGTTGACCTCTGAGAGAGAAAGCTTAGCTACCTCCCTGCCCCTGTATTCTCTTACCCAACACGCCCTTAGAAGATGCCATCACAACCAGAGTACCTAGGCTGTCCCCCTCTGGACCCCCGGATGGCCTGACTTACCCAGGTGGTTGGGGGCCAGGGGCAGGGCTGACACAGGCGCTCGGGAGAACTGCTCCCGCCGGCTCCGCTGCTGCTTCAGGTTCTGGGGTTGGGGGAGAAACGCAAAGGTCTGAGGCTTCTGGAGGCAGGTATGCGAGGCCCCTTCCTGTGGGCCCATGGCTCTGTCCCTCTTCCCTTGCCTTCCACCTGTCTCTCCCCCATTTCCTCTTGGATCCTTATCCTCCGACTCCTATCCCTCCCACACAGACGCCACTCACCTCTGTCCTTACTTCTAAAACGGATTTGAAGTCGTTAGACATGGAAGCCAGCTTCGACTGGAAGAGAAAGCGAAAGCGTCAGCAAACGAAGACAAGACCCTCTTGCCTGTCGTCTCCCCGGCTCCGCCCCCAGGTCCCACCTGCAGGGAGACCACTATGGTGTTGGAATGGGTTTGCAGGTGCCGGCCACTCTGGCTGCCCTTGGCCCTCACAAAGTCCTGGAGCTGGGCGATCTGCTTGTTGAGGCTGTTGATATCCTGGTGAAAGAGCCAACAGAAAAGCAGTGTCAGCCAAGAAGTCCTCGGCCAGTGTCTCTCCCGCATGGACATCCCCGGCAGGGAAGACAGTGGGAGCTACTGGCATTACAAGGCAGCCATTTTGGTAAATGCACTGCCATTCACCAGCTGTTCAGACCAAAATCTTAGAGCCATCCTCAACTCTTTCTCTTAACCCACATGGAGCCTAGAAAGAAGCCAAAGAACCAGCTGAACTGCCCACTCACCTTTACGGAGCCCAGCCTCACCCAACCATCTGTTCTCTAAAAAGCTCCATGGCCTCCTACGCGGCCTTCCTCCTGGGGCTGTGCCGCCACAACCCCTTTCCACGCAGCAACGGGCATGGTCTTTGCAGCCCGAAGTGGGACACACAGCCCTCTGCTTACAGTCCTCCCATGACCTTTAACACCCAACCCTAACCCTGCCGGGCGTGCACAGGTGCTACACGGTCTGGCCCCCCACCCCCATTTCTGATCTCACCCCTTGCAGTCTCCTTCACACTATGCTGCAATCCCATTAGCCTCTCGTTTACCAAAGTCGCTCACACTTTAGAAGCTCTTCCTTTGCTTTCCTCACTTCCTAGAAGTGCTCCCACTCTATCTTGGATAAATGGCCTTTCCCTAAACATTCAGGTCTGAGTCACTTGTTTACCCCCAACCTGCATCACCCCATCTAAAGTAGGCCCCTGTCCTGAGTAACCCACTTACATTATTTCTTTCTTTCTTTCTTAAAAAAAAAAAAAAATTTATATATATATATATATATATATATATATATATATAAATTTTTTTTTATTATTGATTTCAGAGAGGAAGGGAGAAGAAAAGAGAGACAGAAACATCAAAGATGAGAGCGAATCACTGATAGGCTGCCTTCTGCACACCTGCCACTGGGGATCCAGGCATGCACCCTGACCAGGAATTGAACCATGACTTCTTAGTTCATAGGTCAACACTCAACCACTGAGCCACACCAGCTGGGCTTACATTATTTCTTATTAAAAATTTTACCACTGCCTGAAATTGCCTTTTCTGTTTACTGGTATAGTGCCTAGTTTACCCACTCAGAAAGGAATTCCCCAAACACAGGAACCACACATCTGTCCTGTTCGCTGCCCAATCCCCAGAACCAGGCAGCAAATGCACTCAATAATGCGAGTGACTGGAAATAGACGAGGGGATCCTGACACCCAGGCGAAGAGGTAGGTACTGTTACCAGCTCCTTTATTTCTGAGGGAACTGAAGCTCAGAGCAGTTAGGTGCTTAGGTCTTTGTTTTCTCCCAAGAGAACAAAGGGGTGGGCCTGGGATTTGAACTCAAGTCTGCCTGAATCCAGCTGTGGTTCTTGCGTAGCTATGCTGTAACACTGCAATAGTTAGTGGAACCCCTTTTCTACCCAGCACAGCAGCTCTTGAGTGTGTCTGCCCTTTGGCCTCTGCCAGAAGCACCTCTGCCCTGGGTCCTTCCGAGCCTTCCTGCCCACCCAGGCTCCAGTGTTTTCTCCCCTCCTTCCACGGTCCTCCAACCGCAGTTCATTCTTATCACAGTGAGCTGGGAAAGCGAGGAATCGCACTGTAGAGACTGGGCCAGGCCAGTGACCCTCAGACGGAACTGGGGTCCAGGTTCTAATCGTCAGCAGCCATGGCGTTCAGAGTGGGTTCATACTCCTTCAAAGGTCCACAAGGGGCTTCCCAGCAGCCACCCACCCCTCTACCTTGAAGGCCTCATCCATCTCCTGCCAATGACTCATTCGGTCAACAAGTACCCAGGACCTACCAAAGGCCAGACACTGCCCCAGGCATTTGGGGTTCTTCCGTGAACAAGCAGAAAGGAAAAAGATCTCCGCTGTTGGGGCACTTCCCTTTTGTTTTTGGTTTTTCATTTTTGAGGGAAATGAGATAGTTGGGAGAGAACAAAGACAAACAGTAAACATCATGAGCTAATTATACGAAACACTGAAATGATTCGGTGCTATCGAAAGGAAAACAGCCTGGCCGGCAGCTCAGTTGGTTAGAGCAGTGGTCGGCAAGCCACGGCCACATGTGGCTCATGAGCTGAGGTTTGCGACTCTATTGACTAACGAGTTTGCCGACCACTGGGTTAGAGCATCACCCTCATAGACCAAGGTTGCGGGTTTGATCCCCGGTCAGGGCACATACAAGAATCAACCAATGATGCATAAATAAGTGGAACAAATCAAAATTTCTCTCCCCTTTCCTCACTAAAATCAATCAATTAAAAAAGTAATCTATAATAATAAAAGCATAATATGCTAATTAGACCGGACATCCTTCGCGATGAAGGTGGGGCTGTGAGAGAAGCCCGGGTCAGGGTGCCCACAGTCCCGGGCACCCACAGCCCTGGGAAGGAAGGCCTAATGCTGCATCAGGCCTCTAGTGACTAAATAAACAAACACAAACAAAGAACAGAGCAGGGACGGGAGATCAGAGCAGTGGGTGCTGGATGTATTAAACAGCACAATCAGGCTAGGCCTCCTGAGCAGCTGACATCTGAGCAAAGACCTGAACTTTCCCTTTTAAGAGCCATACCTCTGCCCTCAGTTTTCTGTCTGGAATTTTCTTCACTGGCTCTATACAAGCTTTAAAGCTAGCTCAGATCTGATATCCTCTAAAAAAATCCTTCCCCGTGTTCCAGACCATTTCATCCATTTTTAAAAATCTTTATTGTTGAGCCGAAACCGGTTTGGCTCAACGGTAGAGCGTCGGTCTGTGGACTGAAAGGTCCCAGGTTCGATTCCGGTCAGGGGCATGTACACTGGTTGCGGGCACATCCCCGGTAGGGGGTGTGCAAGAGGCAGCTGGTCGATGTTTCTCTCTCATCGATGTTTCTGGCTCTCTATCTCTCTCCCTTCCTCTCTGTAAGAAATCAATAAAATAAGTTAAAAAAAAAATCTTTATTGTTGAAAGTGTAACACATGCCTCCCTTTCATTCACCTTTTTGTAAAATGTTTCCTATACACTCATCTCCTTCGCATGTTCTGGGGCTGGGACTCTTCTAGACAATAAACCCTTGAAGGCAGAATCTTGTCTCACGTTTGGGAGCGCAGTGTCCGGCGCAGTGCTTTGTACATGGTAGGTCATAAAACGATATCTAGAGACTCAATGGATGAGCAAGATGTTTGGGGCTAACTCCAGAAACTTGCTTGGGGCTCCATGGCAACGGAAAAGGACGGCAGTGACCTGACTGGAAATCTGGGCTCTCGCTATCGTTCGTCGCTCACCTGCTTGATGATGTAAGTCAGCTCCTCGATCTCCACTGCTTTATCATCGAAGAGGGACTTGCGCTTCGCCACTGCGGAGATGAAGAAGGCAGGACGGGTGACGTCAAAGAGAAGACTCGGGGAGCACGGTTCCCCCACCCTCTCCGGTCCCCTGCCCCATCCCTGACACCCCCCGAGAACACTCACAGATTGTCAGCTTCTCCAGCTTGGCAAATGTGTTGCTGAGGTCTTTCCCAATGCGCCTGCAAGCAAGCATCAGGGAGAACACCGTGGGAAAGAGCCGGAGAGAGCCTGTTCCCCCATCCGCTCCAGCACAACCCGTTCCAGCCCTCACGGCCAAGGCCACCACGGCCGGCCTGCTCCTCCTCGGACGCGGCGTCAGCCCGCTCCACTTCTCTAACTCACTTGGCCATGAGGGAGAATTCACTGCGCTGCCGGACAGCACGGAGAGCTGGTTTGTTTGTCTGAATCCCATTCTGAAAGGCAATGGCGAGAGGTGAAGCTTGAGGGAACATCACCAGCTCTCACTGTGCTCAGCTGTCCACTAAACTCTCTCTAGGACTATGGTATTCTCCACCAGAGGGTCTAGCTGGTAGTAGTAGTGGCCGTAGTAGTAGTAGTAGTAGTAGTAGTAGTAGTGGTAGCGGTAGTAGTAGATGAGAGAGCCCAGATTTGAAGACAAAGAGACCCGGGTTCAAATCTTGATTCCATCACTGAGTAGCTGGGGTGTTTGGGGCAAGTTACTTAATCCATCCTGAATCTGGACTTCCTCTCCTATAAAACGAAAACCATCCACGCACCCCCTTACTGTTGTCGCTAAGATGAAAGGGCACAGGGCTGTAAAAGTGTTTCAGCGAAATAGCTGGTACACTGTAACGACTAAATAAATAAATACAGCTCATGTTGCCGTTTTAGTCTTCCCACCTGGGCATCCAAGAGGGTGACTGGGAAGCTCTTGGAGAGCATGTAGGAGAGCAGGTGTTAACCAGTGCTGAGCAGTGAGGGTATGTGAAATGACAGTCACTCAGGTCCCACCTACATTCACAGTCTGGACCAAGACAAGGGAATGCAACTGTTTAAAAAGCACTCCCAAGTGGTTTTGATAAAAGTTACTCCTCTAGAAAACTTCCTTCAGTTTACAGATACAGAAACAGAGCAAACTTGTGGCAGAACTCTACCAGAACTAGAATTCAAAGTGGCTGTCTCTGGGCTAAAGGCTCTTTCTAGAACCTGTTCCTTATCCAAACCCAATATATCGTAGCCATCTCTCATCCCAAGATATTCCTTCAGGACCAGCAGCCCTCCCCTCCAGGTCCCTCCCAGGACAAAGCCCGTATGTTTGCCTGTAGGTAGCTAGCCCACCTCTTCATGGGTCCCACCGACCCTTCCTCGCCTGGTCAGTTCTCCATCAGGCTCCCGCAAGAATGCCCCCAAACAGCCGTGCCTGGACCCGGCCTCTCCCAGCTCCCAGCAGAGCTCACCCCTGCCTCTCTCTCTTTCCCACTCCTGGTCCTTACCTGGCGGCTCTGCAGGAATTTACAGGCAGAAAGGAACTCCTGGGTCCGATCCCGGCAGGACATGGTGTCGGGAGGGGGAGGGACCAGGGCCACTGGGGGAGGCGGAGGGGCGATGTCGCTGCTGCTGCTACTGCCAGCAGTTGCAGGGGACAGGACCTGTGTCTTCGAGAGACCCAGGTAGACACCCTGATCCGTGTTCTTAGTCCCGTAGCGTTTCCTCGGGATCATTGAGACGCATAACCTCGGACTGTTGTGGAGGGGAGAGTGTCATTCCCAGGCCTCTTCCCCAGAGATCCCCCCAGCCAGCAGATTCTTGTGCCCCGGAGCCAAGCGCAGATCCCGGGGCCCAGCCAGCAACAGGCGGGGCCCCACTTCCTCTCTGGCCTAAGCCGCTCCCCTCCTCACGCTTCTTCCAACTTGGCTCGGGCCGCCAGGGCGCGGGCCAGGGGCCGCGAAGCAGAGACAGGACCAAAAGCAGGACCCGCGGCCCGGAAGCTCCAGCTCGGCCTGTGCAACTGCCCCAGGCCCTCCCTGGGCCCTCCGGGGTCCACGGGGTTCTTCCCCGCCTCAGGGAGGAAGGGTAACGGACCTCCGGAGGGGGGACACACTCCGGAGGGCGGAGGGGGAGAAATCTCTGGGTGTTTATTTGAAACAGGAAGTCCCACCCCCACTCAAGCTCCGCCTTCCAGGGGAACTGCAACTAACGATTAGCTCCTGCCGACGTCTTTCTTAACAGAGGCTTTCCTGATTGGACACCGAGGTATTCGCTCACCCGGAGTCCGGCCGGCAAGACTAGTCCGCTCGCCCCTGGTTTCCTCCCTCCTCCCCTGCCCCCCATCGTCATCGCCCCCAGAAAGCCACGGCCCCGAGCTGACACGGCGGCCAGACCACTCTTAGAGCAAGTCCTACCTCCGCTCCGCCGCCTGCCGCCGCCGCTGCCACAATCTCCTGGGTCGTCACCGCCTACTCCCCGGGCGCGGAAGCCTCCGAAACTCGACCGAAGACTAGAAGCCGCCACGTCACCCACACGTAGCCCCACCTCCGGTGACCAGAGGGCGGCACACGCTTATTCGAGCCCGGCAACCCGAGGGACACGCCCCCCGCCCAACTACAAGAACGACTCCGCTCTCCCATTGGCCAGGCCGCTGCTGTGACCCCGCCCCTAGGAACTAGAGCAGGGGGTTCATTGGGCTGGGCCAACCCCTGGGGAGGACCTGCCTTAAAGAGACCGCAGCCCGGGTGGTGCGGGCAGAGGGGCCGCAGAGGCACAAGCGCTCTGGCTAGTACACATTAGAAACTTTATTCTCTGGAAGCTGGGGAGGACTGAGAGCCGAGCTGGGGTCATCCCTTCTCCGGCTCCTCCCGTATTTCCTCCGGGTTGTTCTCCTGGAACGTACACCCATGCTTGATTGACTGCCTCTTGTTTGACCGTGAGCCCCGACGGCTGAACAAGGATAGCCGCCGCCACAGCACGGTGATCAAAAGGCTTTCGTTAGACTTGGGATTCCGGTGGTCCGGCGAGTTCACATCGACCTCCTCCGTGGTGTCTGCGAGGATGAAGCGGCCGCTGAACTCCTCCCCCCTCCCCCATTCCGACCCTGACTCCTCTCCCGTTCCCTGGACACCCCAGCTTTGTTTCTGTTCCCACCTTCCTCGACTTCCTCCGATCCGACCTCCTTGGGCTTCCCACCGGAGGTTGGCACGTCCTTGTCTTGGCAGCAGCCCATGGCCCGCTAGGGCCCGGAACGCCCGGCGCTGGGAGCCACCACTCCAGCCCACCTGGCCCCGCCAGCTTTTGTGACGTCAGATATCCCGCCGCCCCAGCTCCAGAGCAGCCACCCCTTTAATTTCTCCCATCACAAAAGGCGCAGGCGCGGGATCACGATGGGTGTCAGCTGTTTATTTACAAAGTGAGATCGGACCCTTCAGGGGCTAGTAGAGCCAGGCCGCTTCTTCTTTCTCCGTCTGGTTTGGAAGGCCCCCGATGTCCGTTCCAAATCAGGGAGCTTGCGCTTGGCAGCTGCCTCCAAAGAGGCCCACAGTTCATCCGCCTCTGTGTCTTCTGAGGACAACTGACTGGGCTCTTGAGGCTCCTGCGGCTCATCCTAGTGAGTGGAGAAAGCTTAGGCGCCAGGGGCACAGGAAGAGACCCACAGGGAAGGAGGCTCTCCCTGGGAAGTGATCTTGCCAGGTACCACACTTCCCTTTCCCGCCCTGGGAAACAACCCCCGTCCATGGCCCGTGTCACTCTGGGCAGGAACCCTGTCAGACTGTGACTACCTACACTCCTCACAGACAGGAAGTCATGTGGCAGGGAGAGGGACAGGTCCGGTCTCTGTCCCAGCTGCTGCCTTCTCCCCAGGGGAAACCAATTCTCACATCTATGCTCTTCCCAGACCAAACTGCTCACCTCCCAGTTATCCCGGCCTGACACAAGAAGGCAGTTCAGTTGAGACTTCAGATAAACCTGCAAGAGATCAGGGCCCTTAAGGAGTCAAACCCATGGAATGCACAGAAATAGGAGGGGGGCCAGGAGACAGCAGGCTCTCACCTTGTGCTCCAGGCCCCGGGGGTTCCGGATCCTGTGCACCCGCAGGATTCTGTCCAGGCCACAGGAGGCGAGGAGGGGCTTGGAAGGGTGGCACTGCAGCCCTCGGACACTGCCTGCCAGCCCCTTCAGACAGCCCAGCAGGCGCCCTGGAGAAAGGGGAGGCCTTAGGCGAGCCAAACCACCAGAACTGAGGATTGACTGTTGGAATCATTTTTCACTTTGGGATCTAATCCTCATCGCTGAGATAGGAGTCAGCATTAAATCCATTTTACAGGTCTACTAAGGCACAGAGAGGTGAAGTACTTTGTCCAAGCTCATACAGCTTTTTTCTTTTTTAAAATATATTTTACTGATTTTTTACAGAGAGAAAGGGAGAGGGATAGAGAGTTGGAAAGATCGATGAGAGAGGAACATCAACCAGCTGCCTCCTGCACACCCCCCACTGGGGATGTGCCCGCAACCAAGGTACATGCCTTGACCGGAATCAAACCTGGGACCTTTCAGTCCATAGGCCGGAGTTCTATCCACTGAGCCAAACCAGCTTTTGAAATCAGGCACATACAGCTTTTGAAATCAGGATTTGAACCCAAAATGATACCTACATGAGGGTTCAACCGCCCCAGGTACTGCCTCAGAGGGAATCCTGCCCCCCCAACCCCCCGCAGGGCTCCCCAGTCCACTACCTTGCCGAAGGTCAATTTCTGCCAGCTGCCCATGAGTGTTTCCGACAATCACTGAGCTGAGGAGTAGACCAGAGGCAGATGGGGTTAGCAGGAGCCTCCCAAGTCCTTCCTGACCCCTCCTCACCCTCTAAACCACATGTGTCAAACACAAGGCCCGCGGGCCAAATCCGTCCCGCCAGGCCTTGCAATGTGGCCCGCACCTCACTGTCATCACTGCACTCCGCTGCGTTTCCATCACAATGACAGTTTATGACTGTTCAGTAAACCATTCGGCCCGCGATTTAGGCTGGATTTTAGATTTTGGCCCCTTCTCTGATTGAGTTCGACACCCCTACTCTAAACACTCACTTGCCGCCGGGAGTGAGCGTCATGGCTGTCAGCGGGTACTCTCCATAGGTGGCCTCTAGGACTGGCCTGCGTTGGGGGGAGGCTGGATCATAGACACGGACCTGGAAGAAGACTTAACTATCACAAGGGTACCCTCAGCCCACAGCCCCACATCTTCACCCCCTCCTTCTTTTTTTTTCCTTTTCACCCCCTCCTTCATATACTGCTTTCCTGTTTATGAGCCTCTCTTAGAGAAACTTTCATTTGGAATGTAGCCCTCTTCTCCGTGTTGGGGGTGGGGGAGAACTGCTTAGCCTAGGGAAGTGATCCCCCAGGTCGGGAAGTGGCAGCATCCCTGGTCTTCACGTGTGACCAGCCCCTCCCCGCAGACCCCCCTCCTGACATGGGCAGCAGGGCAGCACCATTGTCAGCGGGTGCTGAATTTCAAGCCAAGAGGTTTAGCCTGAACAAGGGAGGACAGAGGAAGTCCTCAAGTGTGTTTGCAACAGAAGCATATCACCAAGATCAGACTTCAGTGCGCAGAGCAAAGGAAACAGCAAGCCAGGACCCAGCCCGCCTGGGGCAGGACTAACTAACGGTCCCCAGCTGGACCCTTCCTGAGGCGCTGGGGGGCTGAGGCCAGAGGAGAGGCAGGCCTGGGTCCTGAGCAAGTCAGAGGCCGCACCAGGGCCAGAAACCCAGATCTCTTGACCTGCAGCCCAATGTCCTCTCGTGACACCGGCACCCTGTGAAGGAAATGCTCCCTCCTCCCTCCTCTCTCTTCCAGATGGAGGAACATGAAGAGTCATCGTTCAGCAAACTCCATCCGAGAGCACAGTAAGAGAAGGCTACGGGCTGAAATGGACAGAGGCGTGCTCCTCTGAGGGCTCAGGGATGGGAGGGCGGTGAGGAGGGCTGTGACAGAGGACAGGGGCCCCCTCTGCAGGGGGCTGTGTCTTTAGGAGGCTGCTTAAGCCCAGTAGCAGGTAAGGGTGGGGGGGTACCTCACCTGGTGGTACCCTGTACAGGTGACGAGCTTCTGTGACTCAGGGAGGAACTGTATGTCCTGGTCCCAGATGGGAACTCGCAGGTCAAGCCAGTCATTCCGTACCTGGTGGAGTGGGTCAATGGGGGACAGGTTGTGGGGAGCTAGTGTGCCCCTTCCTATAGCCATCTGGTCATCCCCTAAAGCCCATCTGGTCTCTGACTCATGGTCAGTGGCCCAGCCTCCCTGGACCGCAGACCCAGTCCCTCCCTGCCCGCCACTCACGTTCTTGGCTCTGAACACAGGCTCCTCAGACCCCTGCAGGTCCCACACCTTCAGAGCATTCTCCTTCCCCCCTGTGGCAACTACATGGGGGTGCGCTGGGTCTTGGCGCATCCTACACACCCCGGGGCCCACCCTCAGTTCCAGGAGCTGGAAAGAATGAGAGATGAGAGGGGAAATGGAAGTCCGTTCCTGAATCCCTGGTCACCCTCCCTCCCCCAAAGCCCTCATTCCACTCCTCCCCGCCCCCCCCCCCAAGAGGGGCGGGGCAGGGAGCCTCACTGGGTCAGAGGACGTCTCCTTGTCATTGTCACGCCAGACTCGGAGAATCCCAGAATCCACACAGGTGATGAGGGTGCTGCAGGGAGAGGAAGGTTTAAAAAAAAAAAGTGTGAAAGTATTCTCTTAAGTCCTAGTTGACCGCCACTCCATTAACTAGACTCTAACCAGCCCTCTTCCTAAGAAAGCCTCCAGGTAAGGTGGGTCTGGACAGTTTTTGGCTTCAGTGTACTAGAACAGTATTTCACTTCCTTGACAGAGTGAGGTTTTATAAGTGAAGAAACGGAGGCTCTGAGCAATTCAAAGGTTTGCCCACTCAGCAAATGTCAGAACCAAAAGTCAAGACTGTGATTCCCCAAAGCAAAGTGCCTTTGTCACCCGCAGCTACATGGAGGGGCACCCGGCATCTTTCTTCGGTCACCAAGGGTCAGGATCATTCAATTTATCTTCCCTGAAAGGTACCCTGTAGCCCCACACCGATCCTTGGCCTCTGCCCAGGCAGTAGCTGCTTTCCAAAATGCCCTCGCCCCTTTCCACACCTGTCAAAACTTTACCAACCCTTCAAGGCCCACTTTCAACTTCTCCCATCCCACAGCCTCCTAGACCTCACCTGTCAGAGTTATCACCCTCAAACCCCGCCTGCCCACACCCTCCGCTCTTCGTTAGGGAGAAAGCTAGGCCAGTAACTGCTACCAGGGCTTTCCTCCTCCCCTCTCCCGTGGGAGCCTCGTCACACTGTGAGCGGCTGTCAGTCCCCATTTAAAGCCATCCTCTGCTAGTAAACTACGAAATGACCTGCGCAGGGTCACGCAAAGGTTATGGAATGGGGGGGAATCCCTCGGAGATGCAAACGGTGTAACAGGAGGTACTGTGTGCGTGTCTGGTGTACCTGCAGCCCTTGCACTCCGCTCAATGCCTGTAACTCGGCAGGTGTCCAATAAACGCTTGTTATAGGAATGAACGAAAGAAGGCAGGACACACGTCCCTGTCACCGAGTCCAGGTCCGAGTCACCTAAGGGTTGATCGCCGTTATTCGGCCGTCCTGCGGGAGCCTCGGCGCTCTCCCTCAGCGTTCAGCGAGGGGCTCGGTCTTACCCGTCAACCTGGGCGAGGCCTCGGAACGTGCCCTCGCCGCCGGGGCAGTGCCTCTGGCCCTGGAACCTGCCCTCCTCGGTGCTGAAGCGCCTCACTGTCCGGTCGGCACAGCCCATCAGGATCTGCGGGCAGAGGAGGGCAGGAGGGCAGGATGGCGAGGAGAGCGAAGCTCCCGATCCCCCGGCCCCGGCCCGGCCCCGGCCGCTCACCTGGGTCTCCCCGCCCGCGCCCCAGCACAGGGCGCTCACCGCCTCCTCGCGCCGCGGCTGCCCCGCCGCCGTGAAGTTGGCCGCCTGTTTGCGCTGAAGGTTCACCCCTGCGGGACGCGGGCGTCAGCCACCCCGGGCCGCGAGCGGGCGACCCCGCCCTCTCCCCCACTTCCCGACGCCGGCTCCTGCCACCCACCTTTCAGGATCCCGGTCTCGGTTCCGACCCACACATGGTTCCAGCGAGCCCCGGCGGCAGCCATGACGGAGCCGGCAGGCGGCCGCACTTCCGGCGCCGCGTTACGTCACCAGAGCGCGCCGCGTGGCATCCGGGCGCACGGCCTCCGGGCGTTTAAAGGGCCCGCAGCGTGTTAGCCGCCCGCCCGCTCCCTCCGGCCTCTCAATGCGGAGTGAAAACATAGAGACGTTTGTGAGGATCTGAAGAGCACCTTGGCCAGGTTTCACGTGCAGCGGATCTCGTCCTACGTGGGCCGTAGGCAAGCCAGCCCCAGGCCACCTCCCGCCCCCTCCTCCCCCAGCACCGCGCTGGTTTGTTTCTGCTGCAGACACCATGCAAATCACTGTGGCGACGCGTGATTTCAAACTCGAGTATAAAAGACACGAAACAAAGAACGACGGGGGCAATGAAGCCGACGACCTTAACCCAGCTCCCTGTTTTGGAAAGGTGGAGATAGGAGGCCATTTTTATTGGCCTCACATCGAGGTTTGGGGATGGTAAAAACTAGCTCAGAGTGAAAATCTGCAAAGTTCATAGAAACAGGACTCCTCCCGAGGATAAGCTGCAATGTCATAACGGCCCCCTTCTTCAAGTGACTGTTTTCTTACTTGATCTCTGAAATCACGGACTCTCAGAAACCTTGTTGTGTGAAGTTATATCAGTAAGAATAAAGCATCCCCCTCTTGCCTGGCAGATTGTCTTCCACGGAAAAGCAGCTTTGTCAGCGCAGCTGCAGAGCCGCCAGTAAGAACGCTGAGCCCAACATTCCACATTTACTTTATTACCAAGGAAACGGGACCCTGGGTGCACTTCGCAGCCCGGACCTGATGTTGACGTCGTTGCACACAGTTCTACTCTGAATCGAGCCTATCAGAACAAACACCATCTTTCCCTGTAACCCTACACCTTAATTTATGTTATTTTATTTTTTGCGAGACATCCATCCATTCCTCATTTGTGCGGTCTTCCTCATTGTAAAGTCAAGTCGGGAGAGACGTCTGGGTTTTTAAGGCTGATAGGATTAGATCTAGAAATCTGCCTTTATTTTTATTGTTTAAAATCCTTACCCAAAGACGTTTCTTCCATTGCTTTAATGAGAGTGGAAGGGAGAGAGAGAAAGAGAGAGAGAACCTAGTGTGAGACACATCAATTGGTTGCCTCCCGAGCGACTTCTCTGCCCCCACCCTGGGGCCGGGATCTAACCCGCAACCCAAGTGCACGCCCCTGACCCGAAATAGAACTCGCTACCCTTGAGCGCGCAGCACAGGCCGATGCTCCAACCCCTGAGCAAAACTGGAAAGGGCGAAATCCTTGCCCGGGGACTCTCTCCCCCTCCCCATGTGGGAATCTGTGCTTGTTTCTCGATAAATTTCCATCTTTTTCCTGTAAAAATAAAACACCCCCATCCGAGAATGTATTTTTTAACATATACTTTTTTCAAATCTATTGTTTTTTTACAGAGAGGAAAGGAGAGGGTATAGAGTCAGTCCGCAGACCGAAGTTCTATCCACTTAGCCAAACCGGTTTGGGCGAGGATGTATTTTTTTATTGATTTTAGAAGAAGGGAGAGAAAGAAACATGCTTGTGCCTTGAGCAGAATTGGAAGGAACTGGCCTTTGGGAACTGAGTGAGCGGGACGATACTCCAACTCACAGAGTCAACTGGCCTGGCTGAAATCTGCCTTCTGAAACGGTGAAAGTGGGATAAGGGACAAGGAGGAGCGCACCGGAAACCAACCCACCTAAACGGAAGCTCTAATCTTACTACTTCTTGCCAGGGAGTAAATTAAGTCTTTCTTTGAATCGCCATTGTTCCCCGGAGGGGGTGCACCGTTCCTGGAGATACTGCAATACCAGGTCGATGCGCGGAGTGGACGGAGCAAGCTCCTATTCCATCTCCTAGTTTCAAAAACCCATTTAATACGTTGTCCTCGGATAGAGGACGTATCAGATATTAAGCTGATAAGAACAGATACTACACTTGATCTTAGCCAAAAGGCCGAGAAGCGATGCCTTTGTCGCCCCCCCCTCTGCGCCGGCTTACCGTTCCTGTAGCTTTTGCACTTGTGGTTACTTTTATGGCATAACGATTAGATTGTCCTCAACACGGCATAGTTCTTCAACCCAGGTGTCTATTATCCTCTTTCTTAAAAATAATAACAGACTTTGGGAAACGGGCTTCATTAGAATTCTTTATTGTTTATCCCAGGAGCTCCCTGCTGGATGTATTTTTGCATAAGCCCGCCCCTCCTCTTTGTAACAGCCTTGGGATTGGTCCACATGCAGGTCGTCATTGCAGCGCCCGCTTGGCCTCCTTCGCTCCCAGACGGTGGCTGAGTCTCGCGTCCTGAGGGCTCGCTAGGGGTCCGTGGGTTGGAGAGGCGGCGGGTGGCGGTGGCCCCCTTTGGGGGACACGTTTGACGAGGCCGCGGTTCCCGAGCCCGGGGCTTGGCGTCCAAATTGCTGAGTTGGGATCCCTGCTCCATGGCTCCTCCACGTGGCAGGTGCCTGTCTCCCCTGTTAGCGGGGAAATGATACCGGGCTTGGGCGCTGGGCCTCAGAAGTGGGGACACAGTGAAGGGCGGCCTTCAGAACTGAGTTCTCCGCGCATCCTGGCTCTTTCCTGGGTTCCTCACTGACTTGTCACATCCACCCCAGGGAGCCACAAGGCCTTTCGGAGGTTCCTGATTCCAGCACACAGGATCCTGGGAGAGGGGGTGGGGCCGGTGTAGATCAAATTTAAATAAGCAATTGTTTGTTTTGTTTTACTTTTTAAAAAAATATACATATATTATTGATTTTTTACAGAGAGAGAGAGAAACATTGACGAGAGAGAAACATTGATCAGCTGCCTATCTGCACACCTACTGGGGTTGTGCCCACAGTCAAGGTACATGCCCTTGACCAGAATTGAACCTGGGACCCTTGAGTCCACAGGCCGACACTATCCACTGAGCCAAACCGGTCAGGGCATGAGCAATTCTTTTTTTTTTTTTTTTCTTTTTTTTAAAATATATTTTATTGATTTTTTTACAGTTAGGAAAGGAGAGGGATAGAGAGTTAGAAACATCAATCAGAGAGAAACATTGATCAGCCGCTTCCTGCACACTCCCAACTGGGGATGTGCCCGCAACCAAGGTACATGCCCCCAATTGGGAATCGAACCCGGGACCCTTCAGTCTGCAAGCCGATGCTCTATGCACTGAGCCAAACCGGTTTCAGCATGAGCAATTGTTTTATAGGCTCAAAGCAAAGGCTTTATGAAGGGACTAGAGGCGTGGTGCATGACATTTGTGCACTGGGGTGGAAGGGTCCCTCAGCCAGGCCTGCACCCTCTCACAGAGGACTTCTTGCTTCTTACCGCCCACCTGCAGCGCAGGTGGAAGAGGCTCCCGCCGGCCGCCACCGCTGGGCTTAGCAGTCGTGAGCCTGAGCCAGCTTCTGGGTTGAGCATCTGCCCCCTGGTGGTCCACGCATGTCAGTGGTTCCACCATTGGGTGGTTTTGCATGTTCGGGTTTTATTATATAGGATTCTAGATCCGCCGTGTCTGAGAAGGGACCTGAGGTCCTGCTTCCTGGGAAAGCAGAGGCCTCGGCTCTGTGTCAGGTACAGGCCTGGCTGAGATCCTTCAGGCGAGAGTAGGTCATTCCATTCTCTAATGTAATTTCTACTGGCAAGCTTCCTGAAAAGCCATGATTTCATTTTTTATTTATTTTTAAAATATATTTTATTGATTTTTTTATAGAGAGGAAGAGAGTGGGATAGAGAGTTAGAAACATCGATGAGAGAGAATCATCGATCAGCTGCCTCTTGTACACCCCCAACCGGGGAGGTGCCTGCAACCACAGTACATGCCCTTGACCGGAATTGAACCTGGGACCTTTCAGTGCATAGGCCGACGCTCTATCCACTGAGCCAAACCGGCTAGGGCTGAAAAGCCATGATTTAAGAGAACAAGGTCAAAGTTCTCAGCACCAGGTCCCCGATGTTAATAAAAAGAGTAAAACCAGGGCCTCCAGCAAGGGGCTGCGATAAGGGGGTGTGGTATGTAGAATGATGCCCCCACAAAGGGGCCAGTTCTCAGGCCTCTGAATGTGTGATCTTGCATGGAAAGGGTTCCTTGGTAGATGTGGTGAAGGCTTTTGAGAATGCAATTATGGCAGAGACTGCCGTTAACGCTATTTTATTTTTAATTTTTAATTTTATTTATTTTATTTTATTTTTTTTAATCCTCATCTGAGGATGTGTTTTCATGGACTTTTTTTTAAATATATATTTTATTGATTTTGTACAGAGAGGAAGGGAGAGAGATAGAGAGTTAGAAACATCGATCAGCTGCCTCTTGCACACCCCCTACTGGGGATGTGCCCGCAACCAACGTACATGCCCTTGACCGGAATCGAACCTGGGACCTTTCAGTCCCCAAGCCGACGCTCTATCCATTGAGCCAAACCGGTTTTGGCTTCATGGACTTTTTTGAGAGATGGGGAGAGAAAGAGAAGCATCAATGTGAGAGACACAAACATTGGTTTCCTCCTTCCCACACGCACCCTGGCGGGGCAATCTAACCTGCAACCCTGGCAATGTGCCCTTGACTGGGAATCAAGCCTGAGATCCTTTGGTGTGTGGGCTGGTGCTGTAACCACTGAGCAACACCGGCTGGGGCTTGTTGGCATTTATCACATACCCAGGGTGTCTCAAACAGCACTATCGACGTTTTAGGCTGGATACTTTGTTGTTTGCAGGGTGGAAGGGACACAGCTGTCTGTCTAGTGCATTGTGGGGTGGTTAGCAGCAACCTTGGTCTCTGCCTATTAAGATGCCAGTTGACCCCACACACTCCAAGTGGGGACAAGCAAAAATGTCTCTAGACATTGGCAAATGTCCCTGGGGGCAAAACCACCCCTGGGTGAGAACCACTGTGCTGGTTCAAGTCATCTTACTGGCTGTCTTACTTTGCCTCTTAGAGAGCGTAACCCAAAGGCAGGAGCGAGGTCTTGTGCAGTGGTGCAGTGGTTGGCAAACTCATCAGTCCGCAGAGCCAAATAGCCACAGTACAAGATTGAAATTTCTTTGAAGAGCCAAATTTTTTAAACTTAAACTTCTTTTAATGCCACTGCTTCAAAATAGACTCGCCCAGGCCGTGGTATTTTGTGGAAGAGCCACACTCAAGGGGCCAAAGAGCCGCATGTGGCTCTCGTGCTGCAGTTTGCTGACCGCAGGTTGAGTGCATTGATAAGTTTGGATGGGGAACTTGTTGGTGCTGTTACCACCTAAAGTGGGGAGCCTGGGGGCGCAGACATGGACAGAGCCAGAGAATCAAGGATGTGACTATCTGATTGGATACCTGCTGGGGAGGTCAAGGGGCGGCTGGGTGCCCAGGGAGGAGGTCCCAGCTGGAGATGCGGTGGACAGTGTACGGAAGGAATGAGGAGCCAGACTTCAATCACTCCGGCTTTTCACTGTTGCTCTTACAACCCATCCCGCATGTTCTCATTTCTTAGCCCAAGTAGCCCTTAACGTGGGCTTTAATTTGAATTAAATGGTGAAGATCGTTTGGGGAAAGTGTCATCATCTACCACACACTTCTAGTGGATCCTGCCTGCCCCCAAGCCAGCCCATCTCCCTTTGGCTCCATCACCTCCCTGCTGCACCCCCAGACCCGCGTTAGAGGTTGAGTGACAGCAGCCTCCAGACCCCCAGAGCCAATAGCCTTGTGAAAGAAAAAAGCCACATGCTAACCTGACAAGCTCAGGGAAGGCCTGCATGGCAGTCTTGCAAACCCAGAGACCTAAGATAACCACAAAAGATGGTTTGAAAATTAAATATCTAACAGGTTATAGTAGGTAGTCATGTCCCAGATATTCTCCCAGACAAAGATCAACTTTGATCTTTTTACTGAGCCCATTTGCCTTTTTGCCTCTTAAGATAACATATCTGTGAGATGTCTGGGTAACTTGTAACTTCCCTTTTTCCGGAGCCCCTGGGGAACAACCAAATGTGGTGGGCGTCAGGACAGATGCCTCAAATTCCTTCTTTATCATGTGAATTGTTCCTGCACTCACAGTACACGTCCATCATTTTACTTTTTATCCAATCCCAGGACTTTCCCACCGCTTTGCTTTCTCCCGCCTCCTTACTCCATCAGCAATGAATTTCATGTAACCCACCTGCCCCTCCTTTGATTTCAGTGTATAGAGAAATGTAACCCGCCATTCTTTAGACTCTAAAGTTTAGAGCATTATCTCAATCCCTTGAGGTTCTGCTTCCCGGCAATTGTCGACAGTAAGGCTCAAATAAACTCTTTAAAAAGTTAACAGCCTGGTCTACTGGCTACCCGCCCTGGGACCGACAACTGCCCCTCCTCCCCTGCAATGGGTAATGCAATCACCGTTTCCTTGTTGAGGTAATGCACGCACTGGGAGCAGTTTGTAGCTAAAGCTCAATACACCTGCTCAGTCGTTGGGTCTGTTCTGACCTGTTACTGACACACCCTTCACCAGGTGCCCCTGTGGGTTCTGGTTCTGTCACCTCTGCGGGTCTGCCCACCTGTTGCAGGGCCTTTCTGGGCTCCCCGTTTAAATCTGGTGCATCGCTCACTACCCCCAGGATCCTGGCGGGTATTTGACCCATTTCAGGAACAACCCTCTCATCATTAACTCAAATTTGTATGGCTGCCACTTCAACAAAAATGCATTCCCTTGCTTTTATACAAAAGCATAGTTGGCCCTTCATTATTTGCAGGTCCCATATGTGGACTCAAATCAACCGCAGATGGATCTAACAGCAGCCTTTTCACTTGTGCCACGAACTCCAAGGAGTGGGTACCACCACCTGAGGCCCGTCCACCGGTTTCCAAGTGCACTTGTCTGGGTGAAGTAGGCTGAACCCAGATTTTATGCGCCTTGAGCACCCTTGAATATTGGTGCCCATGAGGGCGTGGAGAACTGTAACTGCTCTAAAAGGCTCAGAATTAGACCTGACCACACGTATACCCCTACCTCCCACCCATGCTGCGTGCCACCACCCAAAATCAAAGCCAGCTTGCCCGGGATAAGATTTGAAAACATTGGGTATATGTGGACACAGGCAACCCATGTGGAGGAGACTAACTTCTCAAGTAGCCATTTGCACATGCTCAGATATAATGCATATGGAGATCAAGATGGATGCCAACTACATTCACCTGAGCACCCCTCACACATGCCCTAGAACACGTGTCAAACACAAGGCCCGCGGGCCAAATCCGTCCCGCCAGGCCTTGCAATGTGGCCCGTACCGCGCTGTCATCACTGCACTCCGCTGCGTTTCCATCACAATGACAGTTTATGACTGTTCAGTAAACCATTCGGCCTGCGATTTAGGCTGGATTTTAGATTTTGGCCCCTTCTCTGAGTTCGACACCCCCACCCTAGAAGTTTAATCTATTTACGCAAACTAGATCCATTCAAACACATCAACCAGGGTGAAGGATAAAAAAAAGAACTTTTATTTTTAAAGACGGAAATTTGAAAATTTAAACAGCCAGGTTTACAGGCAATTGCTTGAAAATTCTTTTGTCTTCAGAGTTGGTTTCCTGTAGGGAAAAAAAGGTGAGTTATTTTATTGGATGGGAAATATGCACTGTGAGCTTATGAAGGGCCAACCCAATCACACCTCTAGGCTTCTGTATGTCAGTAACTTTGGTTACACACTAGAAAGTGGGCAGATACTTGCCATTGTACATGCTTCGTTCTTTCTTTAGACCTGAAAAAAACAAAACCAAACCATAATTTTCTCAACAAGTAATTTACTTCCCTCTTTCCCACGGTTAGAAATCCTTGTGATCCCTCAGACAGTTCCTTCTGGAACACACTTTTCTCTTCTCCCCCAGCTTGTCCCAGTGGGTTCACCTTCACAGGCTCTGGGACAGGGACAGGGGGTAAGACGTGTGAATGTTTCCTCACTGGGAAATGGCGGCCAGCCTGCACATCCCCTCTGCATTACTCACCTCTAACTTCGGGCTGAAGTTGAGCAGAAACAGCCTCCACTTCCCCTGCAAAAGAGCGATTGGGAACTAAGCCAACCAGCCCTAGGAGCCCCTGCATAGGCTTTAAAACGTGCCCTTTACAGGAGGCAGTCGTAAGCCTGTCCTGTTGGCTACACCGCCTACTCAGCTTCCCCAGGCCACTCACTCCGAGGCAAGCTCAGAGCTCAGAAATACCTTTCAGTCACAGTGATCAGACTGGGGCGGTATTAAACTCATCACTGGTGAGTGATCCCAAGTGCCACATCTCATAGCAGCCACAGACTGAGTCACAGACTTACCTCACCTCATTCTTGGGTCCCACAAAGGTGCTGGACCTGAAAGAAACAAGACAGTCAGCATGCACTTCCTGCACTAAAAGCTGGTCCCGCCTCAGCCAGTTCCTAGAAAATCAGATTTCCGAGTCTCAACAGCAAGTCATCAGCCGAACGAGATTCCATGTCAGTCATCATATATGTAGGCCTGAAGGCCACTTTCTACCTGGCATGTGCATGCGCCAACACACGTGGAAATCACTCACCTTGGAGTGGACCACCAAGCAGGTAGGACTAACAGGACCTGGAAGACAAGGCTGTGGTCGATAAAAATTCCAGCTGGGTATCCCGCCGCCGCCACCACGTTCCCCAGTTTCTCAGGTGTTCACATGTGTTCATTCTGAGTCATAGTGAGCTAGTTTGCTTCATCACAGAAACTGACTACTTGGTGACATGAGCCTGACAATGAACTAACCTGTTAGCTCTGGAGGTTCCCGTAGCACACAGGACCCAGCTGCTCCTAAAGGAGATCCCCTGAAACAGCCAAAGTGGTTCTAGTTATGGTTAGTGGGCAGATCAGGAATAACTAAGCAAATGCTGTCTGCTTGTACCTCAGACAGTTCCTACGGAACAAGTTCTCATCCTCTCTCCCAGTTAGCCCCAGTGGGTTCACCATTGCTGGCTCTGGGGCTGGTACTGGGGTTAAGACAGGATGTTTGCTCTCCTCACTGGCACTGGACTATGGAGCACGTTATAAAAATTACACACACTCACCACTTCCACTCTTTCCACGAGTTCAACCCTGGGCAGGTCAATGGTGACCTAGAGGGCAAGACGCCAAGAAACATCACTACAAGAAATGAGGCACCAGAAAGCTAAATGGGTCAATTAGGGCTCTGGTGACAAAAAGCCACATGTCCCCAAGTTATTCTTTGGTAATGGGTTCACATATGTTTACCCCAGTAGTATTGGGAGAAGCTATTTACCGTTTAGACAGATGAATAGGTCATTATCAGGACAACCTGTAAATGAAGAGCAGATTATTATCTAGAAATATTGGAACTGAGTAGCATTTCATTATTGAACAGAAACTGCCATCAGAACTCTAACATGCTATTACCTGTCACACCTCACAGAGCATCAGAGGAACAATTCAAATCATCTGACAGTGACATGTGGGTGAGGGGGGGAAACCACACCCTCAAGAACCAGATGTACTACTGGGCTGTTCTCTCCCGCCCCAGCACACCATTCCAAGAGGAGCAAGCCGGAAGGACCATTTGCTCTCCTGGCTGTGGGGAGGGCTGGAGAGAGAACACCTCAATCCCGCATTTCAACAATTACCTGTAGTCACCCCGGGAGGCGGTGGAGTCCCTCAGGACGGATGAGCTGCTGGGGACAGAAAAAGGAGGCATTACATACGCCCAGTAACAGCCACCCCAAGACCCGTGAACACTCCTGGCCAACTTCTCAGGACTCGGATGACATCACTTTTAAGTTCAGCCATATGCTTGTCGTTGAATGTTCATCACGGAGTGGCCAGCCCATCTGGACACCCATCTACACACCGCGCCCCTACCCGTAGCTGCTTACCCACTGGGTACCCACCGGAGCATTGCTGCATGGACCGGTCCGCACGAGAACAGATCCTGTCCCATCCTCCAACCTGTACGCTCCCTGGGACGGAGCCATACCTGGAAAAAAGGCAAGAGCATCCTTCACTTAAGCTTCATACTTTGCAGCCTTGTGTTCGTGCCTCAACACTTAAGAGCTAGATTGACCCAAGCATGAAGAAACAACCCATCTGTTGCTTGCTGATGGTGCTACTCAGAATGTATGGTTCTCCACCAACCCATCAGAAAGAGAGAGTTCGGTTTTTATCATCCCCGTAGCACATCGCATAAGCCTTCCATGCATTCAACGGAGGAATGGCCGTGAGCACTTACCCTAACGGCAGGCATGTCCCGGGCCCCCGAGCGTCCAGACGCGCGCCTGCGCCCTGCGGACAAAGAGAACATGAGGTCGGCATTCAACATCGCCCCAACGCTTTGTCTCCCGGAACGACGACTGCACCGGCTGTGCAAGGCCCGTCTCAGAGGTTCTTATCCTCACGGCACTCAGTACAGGTCTGTGAAAGGCTCTCATCACGGAGAAGGCCGCCGGCACCGCGCGCCATCGCCATTTTGTCCTTCACAAAGCCAGGCGGTAGCTTGGAAGCCTGGAGGCCATGGCCAAGTCACCCCATTTCTTCCCTCCCCCACCCCCCCCAAACAGGCGTAACACAGACGACTACCTAAGGCACGCCACGCTCACGCGGCCGTGCTTTTCCGAAGCAGGAAGAACACTCACCCAGAGCAGCAAAGAAGAAACGAGACCTACAAGCCGCAGGGAGGCACTTAAATACCCTCTCGCGGAGGCCCACGGGACTGGAGGGCGGGGCTGTGGCCGGCGCACGCGCACGGGGAGAGCTCGTGCGAGCCTGGGGAGTTGTGGGTAGAGATTTCCAGACAAAGAGGACGGGAGCGCGCGCCCCCGGCGGCGCGAAAAGTTGCGCAGGCGCCTTAGGGCCGCGCGCAGGCACGCCCGGGGCGCTGCGGCGGGGTCTCCTTCGCTGCCCTCCGTGGGGCTGGAGCCGTGAGGCCTGGGGCCGCTTCCCGCGGGTTGTCGCTACGTCCGGGTCAGAGCCGCCCACCCTGAAACCCTCCCCTGAGCTTCCCCTTGCCCGCACACACCCTAAACCCGCGTGCAGGGCCCGCCGCCATGGATCCCGAATCTCCTGACCCCTCGGCCGGGCCTAGTGCGCAGGGTGCCGGCGCCAGAGGCGACTCAGGTACTGAGGCCCGGGCTGGGGGCGCTCAGCTGCAGGGCCGTGCATGGAGCCATTTCGGGAGTGAACCCGGGCGGAGGTGCCCTGCCGTAGTCTAGGACAGAGTCTGGTTTTCCTGGCTGGGACCCTCCCCCCCCCCCCATCCTGCGTCCGGTCCGGTGTTGCAGGATCCTGGCTGTTCGGAGCGCCGTTTTAAGCACCTGCATGCATTGATGAGCCCCCGATCCGCAAATGGTGGGCACACGTACTACCCCTTTCCTAGGCGAGGGGCCCCTGCACCTCCCGCCTGGTGGCCAGGGTTCCCGTCGCCCGGAGGCTGGTTGCTGAGACCCCAGCGTTAGGTCACCGTCGGCGGTGGCGGGTTTTGCAGACGCACCCAGCCCCTGGGGTGAGCTCTGCCGTGCGGCCTCGCTGAGCGCCTCCCCCAGGGAGAGGGTTAGGTGAGGCTGCAGAGGAGGAACCCGAGGCCCAGAGAGGGCAGGTAACCTGCTCGTGTTATCCAGCTAAGCAACAGGAGAGCCAAGGTCCACATCCAGGCCGCCCGATTCCGGACCCTGCCCTCTGACATCCATGCTCCACTGCCGCCGTCACACTGCTCTCAGGGTAGCCGGGGACAGAGCAGATACACAGGAAAGAAACGGAGTGACCTTCGGGTGTGTTTCTCAGTCTTCCCTCATTGTTACCGCCCCACCGGCGCCTTAAAAAGATTTTCCTGCTGAAACCTGTTTGGCTCAGTGGATAGAGCGTCAGCCAGCGGACTGAAAGGTCCCAGGTTCGATTCCCGTGAAGGGCATGTACATTGGTTGTGGGCACATCCCTGGTAGGGGGTGTGCAAGAGGCAGCTGGTCGATGTTACTCTCTCATCGTCGTTTCTAGCTCTCTATCCCTCTCCCTTCTTCTCTGTAAAAAATAAATAAAAGATATTAAAACAAACAAACAAAAAACTGGGAAAGAGCCCTAACCGGTTTGGCTCAGTGGATAGAGCGTTGGTCTGCGAACTGAAGGGTCCCAAGTTTGATTCTGGTCAGGGCATGTACATTGATTTCGGGCACATTTCCAGTGGGGAGTGTGCAGGAGGCAGCTGATGCATGTTTCTCTCATCAATGTTTCTAATGCTCTATCCTTCTCCCTTCTCTATGAAAACAAAAGTAAACAAAAACATTTTTTTTTTAATTTTTAGTCACTTTTTTATTTATTTTATTTTTTTAAATATATTTTATTGATTTTTTTACAGAGAGGAAGGGAGAGAGAGAGTTAGAAATATCAATGAGAGAGTCATCGATCAGCTGCCTCCTGCACGCCCCCTACTGGGGATGTGCCTGCAACCAATGCACATGCCCTTGACCGGAATCGAACCCGGGACCTTTCAGTCCGCAGGCCGACACTCTATCCACTGAGCCAAACCGGTTTCGGCAACAAAAACATTTTTAAAAAAACACACAAAACTGGGAAAGATCTGAGGAAGGCCAGATGAGGAGGGCATGGATTGCAAAGCCAAATCACTGGACTATAGATAGTAAGAAAAACTCCCATAGATTTAAAAAAATATATATTTTATTGATTTTTTTCAGACGAAGGGAGAGGGAGAGAGAGCTTAAAACATCGATGAGAGAGAAACCAGTTTCGGCTCTTTCCCAGTTTTATATTCTACTATTCCCTTCGGCCCACATTTCATGAATTATATCCATACACTTTCTTCCTTTTCCAGCTCATGGAGGGACACACGGGGACCACATTCCCCCAAAGAAGTGAAAATTGGTTTTCGGTAGAGGAAGGAGAGGGCAGGAAAATCTTAGATATTGAGAAGGTTTCTGGCCCTCCAAAAGGTCACAGTACGCAGGCTGCTTCCTGCACACCTCTTACCAGGGATGTGCCCACAACCAATGTACATGCCCTTGACCGGAATCGAACCTGGGACCCTTCATTCCGAAGGCTGACGCTCTATCCACTGAGCCAAACCGGTTTCAGCCCATAGGCGTTTCTGAGCAGGGTGGTGATTACAGATTGAGGAATAAGATGGAGACAAGGGCATTAATAGATTGTCTCAGTAGTTTAGGCTGCAGGGAAGTGGGTTCTGTACTAACAGCAGTGGCAGTGGGAAAGGGAAGGAGAGTATTGAAGTCAGGGTCTCCCTCCAACTCCTACAAAATGTCAGGAGTGCAGATAAGCGATGTGAACTGGGTGGGGCCTCTAGAGAGCCTAGGCGGCCCTTCCTTAGCTCCAGCTGATGGCCTTGCTTGAGTGGTCTCTAAAGAAATATGACCAAGAGGTTCAAGAAATCAAAAATTGTATATTTAAGTGTTGACTTCTAACTTCAGTTTTTTTAAAAAGTGTTTCCTTTTAATATATATATATATATATATATATATATATATATTTGTATTGATTTCAGAAAGGAAGGGAGAGAGAAAGATAGAAACATCAATGATGAGAGAATCATTAATTGGCTGCCTCCTGCACGCCCCCTACTGGGGACCAAGCCACAATCTGGGCATCCTTCAGTCCACAGTCTGACACTCTATCCACTGAGCCAAACTGGCTAGTGCTAATTTCAGTCGTCTGTGGTAAACACCTAAGGTCTGTTTTTTTATTTTAATATATTTTTATTGATTTCAGAGAGAAAGAAAGAGGGGGAGAGAGAAATAGAAACATCCATGATGAGAGAGAAAATCATGGATCGGCTGCCTCCTGCAAGTCCCCCATTGGGGATTGAGCCCACAACCTGGGCATGTGCCCTTGACCAGAATAGAACCTGGGACCTTTCAGTTCCCAGGCTGACGCTCTATCCACTGAGCTAACCAGCTAGGGCAGTGGTCGGCAAACAGTGGCTTGCGAGCCCCATGCGGTTTGCCGCTCTGTTGCCTAATGAGTTTGCCGACCACTGCCTTAGGGGAAAACACTTAAAAAACAATTTAATAATGTACTAATGTCTTTAACCTGAAGTCAAAACTTCTGGGTAAGGGTAATAATGCCTTACAGCAGTGGTCAGCAAACTCATCAGTCAACAGAGCAGCAAACTGCAGCTCGAAAGCAGCAGTTTGCCGACCACTGAGCTAAGGCAAACGTCCATTTTTTTAAAGCATATTCTGTGAGCCAATCAAAATATGCCTGTGAGCCAAAGGTGGTTAGACTGAGTTTGTTTCCTCTTGTGTAGTGACAGAATCCACCAGGAGGGGGGAATGAGAAGGGGGCTGTCAGACATGGGATGCTCTTTCTGTAAGCCATAAAGGGGGTGAAGGGGATAAGTGCCAACAAAAACCAGTGATCTTGGCAGTTGGGGATTATGGGTGACTTTCATTTAACACTTATTCTACTAGGATGGGTTAAGCACCTACTAAGCCAGGAGGTACAACAGGAAATAAAGCAGGCGGTACCTTTAATGCACCTTTGGAGTTCATATTCTGGGTGACAGACACAGGGAAACAAACAAGTGAATAACATGCCAAGCCTGGTCTGTGTGGCTCCGTAGTTGAGCACGGACCCAGGAATCAGGTCATGGTTCGATTCCAGGTTAGGACACATGCCTGGGTTTCCCACTCAGTCCCCAGGAGGGGGCGCGCAGGAGACAGCTGATCAGTCTCATCATTGGTGTTTTTATCTCCCTCTCTCTCAAATCAATAAAAGCACATTTAAAAAAAATTACAACAGCCAACATGACAATAGTGTAAGTGAATCAAAACCACATATACACACACACATATATATATATATATATATATATATATATATATATATTTACACACACACACACACACACACACACGTGTGTGTGTGTGTGTGTGTGTGTGTGTGTGTATATATTTTTTTTTTTGTCAGATCAGCAAAAATATATATTTTTGGGTGTACCGCAGGATTTTAGTAATTAGTGCGCCATGAGATGAAAAAGGTTGAAAATCGCTTGGATGATGCAAGCTGCTTTCAGGCCTTTTTTTCGGCGTCCTGTGCCCCCTCCTGGCAGTAGGAAGCATTGCCAGGATTCAGAGAGAAGCCGGGAAATGCAAATGCGCAGTGCTCTGCTGGGATTAACTCAGTGGAATTAAGCTTCATGAGAGCAGGGACTCATTCCTTCCTACCTCCCAGCTCATAGAACAGTGCCTAGAACATAGTAGGTACCCAGTATTTTGTGCGTGAATGTTTTTCATTGCTAGTGGACATGGCAACTTAAATTTTTTTCCTAGTAGCTTGCTACTAGTGTTCAGAAAAGAATTATTTTTGTATCTTGTCTTGTGTCTAGTATTTTATTGAACTCTTTATCCTAATAATTTGTCTATAGATTCAGTTTTATTTTTCTGTATAGGATTTTATTTGCTGCAAGTAGATAAAAACGTGTTTTGTTTTTAAATATATATATATTTTATTGATTTTGTACAGAGAGGAAGGGAGAGAGATAGTTAGAAACATCGACGAGAGAGAGTCATCGATCAGCTGCCTCTTGCACACCCCCTACTGGGGATATGCCCGCAACCAAGGTACATGCCCTTGACCGGAATCGAACCCGGGTCCCTTCAGTCCCTAAGCCGACGCTCTATTCATTGAGCCAAACCGGTTTCGGCGATAAAAACGTTTAAGTCTCAACATTTCCCCCCAGATCAGATGTTAGTTATCAGTAAAAGTGTTTTTGTAAATTTCTGACATTATTTTAAAGAAATTTACTATATGGTAACTCTGTTCTAATGCTGCTTGCTAATTTGAGGGTAAAAAGGGATTCCCCTTCCAAACTTGCGGTAAAATCTGCTTTTCTTAAGTTTCTGAGTTTTAAGTCAGCACCTTAATAGTACAAATTTTTGTTTTGAGTTTACCTACTCTTTTTATGGAAGAATGGTAGTTAGAATCTAGATTTCTGTTATTTCATAATGTCTTCCAAAATGTCTGCATTTCCATATATATTTTGTACCTTCTCTGTTTAGTGTAATGAATAAGAAGAAACTTTCTTAAATAACAATTCCATATTTGAGTGCATTGGACCAAGGGTCTAGAGAAGAATCTGCTGCTATGACCTGTTTGCTACCATCCACTAAGATCTGTTTTCAGTTCAGAATACTTCTAACACCAAATGTCTGGGTTTTCCACACCAAGTAGTTCTCCACTCCTGTGCCAACACCAACTGGATATCCTGCAATTTATTCAGTGCTGAAACTAACACTAGGGTTTGTACAGACCCCAGAGGTTAAGGCCTCGGATGTGGATCTATCTTGCGATAGCAGATAGTACAGAAGCAGAGCTGAGGCAAGCTAATCTCTAAAGGTTATCTGCAGTTTCAACTCCTGGAGCTATTAAGGAATAGCTTACATACTATTCCCGACTTCAGACACCAATCTCAAGTAATCCATTCCCAGTTACTCACACTTCTGAGTTGGCTACAAATCAGGTTCAAATTTGCAGTAACAGCTCATAGAACTCAGGGTAACCCTTTACTTCCTATTACCAGTTTATTATGCTATGTTAGAGGCCTGGTGCACGACATTTGTGCACTGGAGGGCAGCAGGGAGGTCCCCTCAGCCCGGCCTGCGCCCTTTAGCAGTTCGGGAGTCCTTGGAGGATGTCTGACTGATGATGGCTTAGGTCCACTCCCTGTCCCCCTGAGAGCGCACTGGCCACCAGGGGGCAGCTCCTGTGTTGAGCACCTGACCCCTGGTGGTCAGTGTGCATCATAGTGACCTGTCATTCTGTTTGGTCAATTCGCATATTACCCTTTTATTATTTAGGATAATTAAAGCATAGCATGCATATTGTCCCATCGACGGATTCTTCTAGGAGTTCAGCCAGGGGGCGGGGAGGGAGGACTTGGCTAGTGGCAGTGGTGACAGCAGGTGACTGGGGGAAGGAAGTGCCCTGCCAGCAGCTGGCAGCCACTAGGGGCCCTACCAGTGCACTGTGCCTCTAGTTTATAACATAAATAAACAGCCAGAAAAGAGGTTCAGGAAGAGGGCTGGGAGAGTCCCAAGCACAGGAGCTCAGGGTGTGTTATCTTCCTGGCACATGGTTGTGTTCAACTGGAAGATCTCCAAACCCCATGTGCCAGGCTTTAAGGAGGTGCCACTGCGAAGGCACGTCCGTGGCCGCTGGTGATTAGCTTCGTATTCAGCCTCTCCCCACTCTGAGGTCAGAGGGCGGGGCCGAAAGTTGTAACCTACTGATCACTGGTGATTCCTCCTTAACATACAAAATGACACTCTTACTATACCAGACTCCAAGGGTCTGAGAGGCCCTCGTGTCTGGGAGGACTAAGACCAAATGTTAGAACAAAAGATGGCCTATCCCTTCCGTTGTTCAAGAAGTTCAAGGGGTTAGCCGCGCTCGTGCCCGGAAACAAGGATGGTTCGCCTTGTGACTTTCTGCTTTAAATGGCGTGAAAGCAGTAAGAATTCAGGATAAGGGCTAGGCCAGGCTGTGATAATGTTGTGGGGTCGAACCCTGGAGTCAAAAATAAGACCACCGGAGGCTGCTGATTGATTAAAAAAAAGCAGGCAAGGATTTATTGAGAAACTGGCCAGGATGGCTGCGAGAGCACCACATGCAGGTGGCCACACTCAGGACAGCGCCGTTCCAGGTGGAGGCAGTCCTTTTAAAGGTCCAAACCACAGGAATTTTCCTTTGTTCTAAATTCTAAAATCCTGCTGGACGTTGGAATGTGGATCTATCTTGCGATAGCAGATCGTACAGAAGCAGAGCTGAGGCAAGCTACTAATCTGTAAAGGTTATCTGCAGTTTCAACTCCTGGAGCTACTGAGTCCGTGGGAGTCAGTCTCCTGTGGTCCTGGTCCACAGGCACAGGGAAACTGCCTCAGCCTCCAGGTCTCAGTCTGGAAGCTGAGGCAACTGCCCTATTGTTTAAGCAAGTAAGCGAGCGCTGAAGCCAGAATAGCAGGGTTAAAATTCAAACAGCAGTTTTTACCCAAGTCTGGTTGCTACCATACTTCATGTTAGCTGTATCAAATACATTTTCCACCTATACTGTTTTCGGGGGTGGGGGTGGGGGTGGTTATTGTTGGACCATCTCACGGAGAGCTTCTGACCTGAGCTTTCATGCTGGGGAGAAAGGTCTGGGCAGGGCCCCTGGTTGGCGCTTAGCTGCAAGCTCAGGCACCGTGGACGTCTTATCACTGAACACCAGACTGAACTCAACCTCTGCCCACTGGGCTGCCTCCCTGTAGGAGTGAGTTCCAGCCTAACTCCTAACGCCCCGCCCCACCCCCCAGACGAGGTCGGGCGCTCGGAATGGTCGCCGGGGAGAGCGTTCTGGGTCCCAGAGGTCGATCCCCGTGCACAGCCCCCAGGGCTGGGCTCGGGGTGAAGAAGAGGATGGCGGAGGATGAGACTTTCACACCTTCTTGTCTGTTGCTGCTTCAGACCTTGGTTTCTGCTTTCTTCCAAACACACAGCCGTCTTGGCTCCCAGCCCACGGGAGGAGGGGAAAGAACCTCCTTCAGCTCCTCTGAAAATGGCCCCGCTGGCACTGCCCAGGAACCAGGCGGTCCGAGGGTGTCGGCCCTCATGGGGCTGCTGTCCAGCAGTCCCTGCTGTGCTTGCTCACCCGTAGTTCAGGGATCTGCCTGCTGGGAGTGGGGTGGTCCGCAAGGCCTCTGAGCAGAACGGCCCGGGCTTCCAGAGGGAAGGGTCAGGGCGCGAGGTTGGGACTCCGGGAGGACCTGGGCGGTGGGGAAGGGGCTGACCATGGCACCTTCTGGTCTGTTGTAGGGAATTCCTAGATGCCTCTAACTGAGGCCTCGCCCTGGAATGTCTGCTACAGCCCCGAGGTTGCCATCAGTCTCGTGCATGTCCAATGCCCAGCTGCCCGGCTTCCCGGCGCCAGGCTCTGGGGAGGGAGGGGAAGACCAGTGCCAGCGCTCTCCTGTCCAGCAGTCATCACAAAACCTCCTGAGAAGACAGGCCCAGAGCCAGTTCAGTAAAGTTAATAAAGCGGAGTACTGCAGCTGCCTCCCGAGTGCACTGAACGAGTCAGGACGAGTCTGGCAGGAGCGGGCTAGCCCTGCGGGGAGCGAGGTCTCCGGGCCCAGAGGTCTACGCCCAGGCCTGGGCGCAGAGGGCGCAGGGCCTACCCCAGGCGGGGAGGCGAGGCGGGCGGCGGCTGAGTCCTGCGCGGGGCAAATGGGTCCCATGGTGTCGGGTAGTCGCTAGCCTCCGTGTGGGCTCTGAAGAGGGTGAGGGTCCTCGGCGCCGCACCCTGTGCCCTGCGGGAACCGGGCGGGGGCCACAGGCTGCCCACCTGCAGGAGGCTTCGTGCTAGGGCTGGAGGGACCCTTGGGGAGCTGACCACGCGGCGGTCGGAGGCCAGTTCCGGGTACTACTGCCCCGCCGGCCGGCGGCCCGGAGAGCGCACCGGGCGGTTCCCCTTTAAGGGGAGGCGGGCCGGGGCCCCCGCGCCCCTCCCCGAGGTCGCCCCGCCCCGCCCCCCGGACGAGGTCGGGCGCTCGGAGCGGTCGCCGGGGAGAGCGTTCCGGGTCCCGGAGGTCGATCCCCGAGCACAGCCCCCAGCTGACCGCGGCGCGCGTCGTGTCGCCGGCCCCGCAGGCACCATGAGCCAGGACGCCGAGGTGGACATGAAGGAGGTGGAGCTGAACGAGCTGGAGCCCGAGAAGCAGCCGATGAACGCGGCCTCGGGGGCGGCCGTGTCCGCGGCCATGGCGGGCGGCGCCGAGAAGAACGGCCTGGTGAAGATCAAGGTGGCGGACGACGAGGCGGCGGCGGCGGCCAAGTTCACGGGCCTGTCCAAGGAGGAGCTGCTGAAGGTGGCGGGCAGCCCCGGCTGGGTGCGCGCGCGCTGGGCGCTGCTGCTGCTCTTCTGGCTCGGCTGGCTGGGCATGCTGGCGGGCGCCGTGCTCATCATCGTGCGCGCGCCGCGCTGCCGCGACCTGCCGGCGCAGGGCTGGTGGCAGAAGGGGGCGCTCTACCGCGTGCGCGACCCGCAGGCCTTCCAGGGCCCCGGCGCGGGCGGCCTGGACGGTGAGCGGGTGCCCCCCCCCCCCCCCCCCAGCCCTGACCCTCACCCCGGCGCCCCGGGTTTGACTGGTGGGGCGCTCGCACCCCCTTCCCTCTCTCTCTCCCCCATGGACTCGGGCGGTTCATGGGCCGGAGCGCCTCCAGCCTTTCTTCAGAGAGTTTCCCCTTCCCCCTCTCCCGCTTTCACATGGGACGCTGACTCAGCCTCTCGCCTCGCCTCCCCTCCCCCGGAGCCACGAGGTTGCTGAAGCAACGTGCTGGGCCCTTTACATCAGCTGCTCCCCCTCCGCCCTGAGGCCTCGGACCGCCCACTCTGACCTCCTCCCTCCCTCCCTCCCTCTCTCCCTCTCTCCCTCCCTCCCTCGCAGGCCTCAAGGGGCGCCTGGACTACCTGGGCTCCCTCAAGGTGAAGGGCGTTGTGCTGGGCCCCATCCACAAAACCCAGAGAGACGACGTCGATGGGACCGACTTGGAACAGATCGACCCCACGTTTGGCTCCAAGGAAGACTTTGAGAGCCTCCTGCAGGCGGCCAAGAAAAAGAGTGGGTGCCTTTGTTAGGGTCCCCGGAGGACCTTGGAGTTGGCAAGGGCCTGCCTGGGGGCAGAGGAGGGTTTTTGTGTGCCTCGCTCCTGCTGGCTCGGAGCTTGGCTCGCGGGCACCTAGGAGTCCAGGCCTCGGCCTTAGCCGGGTTTGCCCAGTGGCTCAGGGACTCCTCTTGCCTGCGCAGGCCGCTCCCTTCTGGGCTTCTGCGCCGAGGTTTTCAAAATGGGCCTTCACGAAGGTGGTGGTTTTTAAAGTTGAAGAGAGGGGATCCTTTTGGAAAGAAAATCCAGATAAAACCTTGTCTGTTTTTATCAGGGTTCACTTTGGGGTGGGGAGCCCAGGACCCTGTAGATCAGCCTTCTCCGTTAATACTGTTCCCCTTCTGCCCTATGGGGGTTCAAGGGCCCTTCTTGCTGGTGTCTCTGTTTCAATGGACTGAGGTTTGCCAGGGTTCCAGTCTAAGCTTCTGGAGCAAGTAATGCGAAGGGGTTGCTCTGCTGGGGTGTTTGTTGATCGCCTCCTTTCTCAACACCTGCTTCTCCCTCCATCGTCCCAGGCATCCGGGTCGTTCTGGACCTCACCCCCAACTACCGGGGCCAGGACTCCTGGTTCCTCCCCACTCAGACGGGCACGGTGGCCACCAAGATAACGGTGAGTGCGCCGGCGCCTGGCCGGTGGGGGCCAGGTCCTTGGCTTGTGGGGTCCTCGCACGGCAGCCCCTGTGGTACACCCGGCCCCCCTCCCGCAGGGGCCCTGGCTCCCCCCACAGCGCACCCCCCGATGTTGCTTGTTCCTTTTGGGCGCTCCTTTTTCCTGTTTCCTCTGGCAGTGACTGTGCCGGGAAGGGAGCCTCTCAGATGCTAATCTGGGCTTGACTTTTCTCCCTTTGGGGAGAGGAATGCTTCTCAGTGGGAGTCTGTCCGGACCGGCTTCCCAGTCCTTGTTTGATGTTTTCAAGTACAGCCCGGCCTGAAGTTCTAAGCTTGGGGATCTTCCTGTGTCCGAGGCCGTGCCAAGTGTTTTCGAGATGTGTTCAATCCCGGTGTACCCACCCGAGGTCCCTACTATTATCCCCAAACTGCAGGAGGACACCCAGGTTCAGAGGGTTCCATGTGCTGGGATTTGAGGTCCAAGTAACCTTATTCTTTTTTTTTTTTTAATTTTTTTAACTTTATTGATTTTTTTATAGAGAGGAAGAGAGAGAGATAGAGAGTTAGAAACATCAATGAGAGAGTCATCGATCAGCTGCCTCTTGCACACCCCCTACTGGGGATATGCCCGTAACCAAGGTACATGCCCCTGACCAGAATCGAACCCGGGACCCTTCAGTCCCCAAGCCGATGCTCTATCCATTGAGCCAAACCTTCCTGGCAAGTAACCTTATTCTTTAACCACTGCTCTTGTAGCCAGCGGCAGGGGGAGGGGCTGTGACTGTCACCCAGGCTCCTTAGGGGACACTGGCCAGTTTGGAGCGGGCAGCACGGAAATGGAGGCGGGCCCTCACTGGCTGGCAGCCCTGGTTCTGGGGTAGGGTCTGTCCCCCCAGCATTTCTGTAGGACCCTCGGCGTCCTCCAGTCCACCCGGCAGCGCGCTGCGGGGAGGCCCTGTAAACCTCACTGACAGGGAAGGTCTCGGATGGTGACGAGATGAGATGGTAGCTCAGAGGGAAATGGAGACGCGAGGAGGGAGCGCATGGAGCAGGGAGACAAAGGGGAAAGGGCCCTGGGAACGGGGTTTCCTGTTCTGTGCTCACGCGCCAGGGCTTCAGGCCTGGGCCTGTCCCACAGAACCGGCTCTTTGTCCCAAAGCTTCATGGAACTGCCCGGGGGGTGGGGGGGTGGGGATGCTTTGCATTTCAGTCTTTCATCCTTTGGTGGCCCTGCCCAGCTCTGCCCTGGCCTGCAGCCCCGTGACCGCTCCTAGGCCTCAGGCAGGGGGAGGGAGCCACACATCTGTCGGGGGTTTTGTCTGCGTTTGAGTCCTGTCACTGCTGCGCTCTTCCTGAGCCTCGGGCATGCCTCCTGCTTCTTTGAGGCTATTTCCACATCTCTGAAACGGGTATGCCAGGACAAATAGGTGATACTTTAATCAACAAATAAATTTTTAAACATATATGTTTTATTGATTTTTCACAGAGAGGAAGGGAGAGAGAGAGATAGTTAGAAACATCAATGAGAGAGAATCATCGACCAGCTGCCTCCTGCACACCCCCTACTGGGGATGTGCCCACAACCAATGTATTGATACATGCCCTTGACCGGAATTGAACCTGGGACCTTTCAGTCCGCAGGCCAATGCTCTATCCACTGAGCCAAACTGGTTTCGGGACAATAAATACATTTAAAAAATAAATAAATAAAATGGGTATGCCAGCGCTCCACATGTGCTGAGTATTCAGTGAGGTTACGGTTATGAACACGCTTTCTCTCTTGGGCCTCCTGTGTGGTTATCAGAGGTGCAGCCATGGCCTAGAGTAGAGAAATATCACTACGAGAAGCAGTGACAGGCTAGAAGGGGAGGGACCCAGGGCTAATGCCGTTAAGATGGAGGTGGGCCGAAACCGGTTTGGCTCAATGGATAGAGCGGCTTGGGGACTGAAGGGTCCTGGGTTCGATTCCGGTCAAGGGCATGTACCTTGGTTGCGGGCATATCCCTAGTAGGGGGTGTGCAAGAGGCAGCTGATCGATGACTCTCATCGATGTTTCTAACTCTGTATCTCTCTCTCCCTTCCTCTCTGTACAAAATCAATAAAATATATTAAATAAATAAATATAAAAAAAGATGGAGGCGGTAACACCTGCAGGTGGCTGCCCGGGTCACCAGGAAGCGCCTGGCAGGCAGGCTCCGCGGGGGCGGGCGTTAGTGGGCCTCCGCAGCAGAGTGTCACTCTGTCCTCTGTCATCTCCCCCCCCCCCCGCCCGTAGGAGGCTCTGAATTTCTGGCTGCAGGCTGGCGTGGATGGGTTCCAGGTTCGGGACGTGGAGAAGCTGAAGGTGAGTGTCCTTCACTGAGAGATGGAGCCTCGGGGAGCAGGCGGGACTCGCCAGGGCGGGGAGAAGTCACCTCCGCTCTTCGCCTTGTAGAACGCGTCTCTGTTGTTGGCCGACTGGCAGAACGTCACCAAGAGCTTCAGTGAAGACAGGTGGGTGCCAGACCCCTATCCCCAACTCAGCTCCAGCAGGGCCCCCCCAGTGGAGTGCTAGGCCCTGGGAAAGGGGGGTGGTTCCTGGTTCAAATGTCTCCCTCCCTCCCTCCCTCCCTCCCTCCCTCCCTCCCAGCCTTGACCTGCTTTGCTCTCTGCAGGCTCTTGATTGCAGGAACGGGGTCCTCCAACCTGAGCGAGATCGTGAGCCTGCTCGAACCGGCGGCCAAGGACCTGCTGCTGACCAGCTCGTACCTGGCGGCCCCGCCTTTCACCGGGGGGCACGTGAAAACGCTGGTCGCCCAGTACCTGGATGCCACTCGCGGGCATTTGACCAATGACAGCCGCTGGAGCAGCTGGAGTGTGAGTGCCGCCGTGGTGGGGGCGGGCAGGGCGCCTTTCGGAGGAAGGGGTGCCGCGCGGCGGGCGGGGGGCTTCGGGGCTCACCGGTGCGCCGTTCTCCAGCTGTCCCAGGAGGGCCTCCTCACTTCCTTCGTGCCGGCCCCGCTGCTCCGACTCTACCAGCTGCTGCTCTTCACGCTGCCGGGGACCCCTGTGTTCAGCTACGGGGACGAGATCGGCCTGAAGGCAGCGGCCCTGCCCGGACAGGTATGGGCGCTGCCTTCTGGGCGCAGGGCGGGGTGGGGGGGGCTGTGTTTACCCGCCAGGATAGTCATAGATCCGAGGACAGGCCTGCCTCCGGGGGAGCTGCGCTTGGTTCCTAGCCGGTCACCTGGCCCGCAGCCATGTGGCCGCGGCAGGCGGTGTCACATCTCCACGTCCGGCCGCCTCTCTCGTAGGGCGGTTCGGATAGAGTGACGGCTGCTTTAAAATGCAGTGTCGTACGGTCGTGTTCAGTATGTTAGCCATCACTCTCTCACTCATTCAGTCCTTGGACAGTGAGCGGGCGCTCTGCTGGGCCCTCCTGGTTTAGCGGGGGAGCCAGGTGAGTGAGAGAAGGGATGGGGTCAGACCGGAAGGCACACGCTTAGCTCCAGCCGCAGGCGTGGGGTCTGACACCTGTGCTGGGATCTCATTCGTTCCCCACGTTGTGGGGGCGATCCCCGTGCTCCGTGCCCGGAAGGGCTGAGGCCTGGCAGGAGTGGCCACAGGGAACCCTGAGAGGGCCGAGCAGAGGCGGCGAGTGAGGAAGTTGGCTCGAGGCTGTTTGGGGGAGTCCCCTGGCCGAGGGGCGGGGCAGGGACTTGAGGTGGGAGCCGGCCTTGCTGCCCCCAGCAGGAGTGCGGTGTGAGGGCGGGAGGGCCTTCCGGGCCTGGGGGAGGAGAGGGGGAGCGGGCCAGCCTTCCCCACGCCCCGCTTCCCCCCTTCCAGCCTGAGCGGGCCCCGGTCATGCTGTGGGATGAGTCCAGCTCCCTCAACACCTCGGGACCTGTGAGCGCCAACATGACGGTGAAGGTACTGGTTTTGGGGCGCAGGGCCGGGCGGTGGCTTGTGGGAGTCTGAGGCAGCGGCGGTCTTCATCCCTTCCCGCTCTGTCTGCCTCCATGGATGCAGGGCCAGAGCGGAGACAGGGGCTCCCCGCTGAGCCTGTTCCGGCAGCTGAGCGACCTCCGGGGCAAGGAGCGCTCCCTGCTGCACGGCGACTTCCACGAGCTGCCCGCGGCTCCCGGCCTCTTCGCCTACGTGCGCCACTGGGACCAGAACGACCGCTACCTGGTGGTGCTCAACTTCGGGGACACGAGCCAGCCTGCCCGCCTGGCGGCCTCCAGCAGCCTGCCCGCCAGTGCCAGCCTGCCCGCCCGGGCCAGCCTGCTGCTCAGCACCCAGCCCGGCCGGGAGGAGGGTGCCTCTCTGGAGCTGGAGAACCTGAAGTTGGAGCCCCACGAGGGGCTGCTGCTCAAATTCCCCTACGTGGCCTGATCCGTGGCCTTCCCCTCCCTTCCCCTCTTCTGTCCTCCCCCTCCCCGCTTTCCTCCCCAGGCCCTTTGGGTTCTGGTTCCTCTCCTGTTTTTTTTTACTGTCACAGATTACAGATGAACCCCAATAGGGTGTTTTCTGGCTTCAAATAAAAGTTAGCCCTGCCTAATGATGTCTGTCTTCCCTCCACCTTCTGTCTCCGGCCCCCCCCCCCCCCCCCCAGCTCCCCACCGTGATCAGGGTCTGAGAGTTTCATACGTCTGCCAGCCCAGGCAGGAAGGGCCTGCCAGTCGGTGCAGGGAGGTGTCGGCTGGGGCTAGCACCCAGGCCTCCTGCCCGCTGGGCATGCTCTCCTGAGGTCTCGGTCTTGCTGACTCGCCCTCAGCAATGAGTCTGCAGCTGAGTGGGGTCAGCTTTCCTGTTTTTTGCAGACGTAGCCTTTCCAGGGATGGAGTGGTCGTGGGGCGGCCTGTTGTCTAAGAGCTGCTTCCAAAGGGCACACGAGGCCACTCGCTCAGGAGGCCTTGACTGCACACTCAGCATGTGCCAGGACGTGTTCTGGGTCCTGGGGCACAGGAGGGAACAAAGTTCAAAAGTCCCCATCGCCTTGGGGTGTATATCCTGGCGAGGCAGAATAAATGGCCCTGGCTGGTGTTGCTCAGTGGATATAGTGTCAGCCTGCAGACTGGTCCCAGGTTCGATTCTGGTCAAGGGCACATGCCTGGGTTGTGGACTCGATCCCTAGTTGGGGTGGGTGGAGGTGGGGCATGCAGGAGGCAGCCGATCAGTGATTCTCATCATTGATGTTTATCTCTCTGAAATCAATAAAAATATACGTTAAAAAAAAAGTAGGATGAATAAACTAGCTGAAACCAGTTTGGCTCAGTGGATAGAGCGGTGGCCTGCGGACTGAAGGCTCCCGGGTTCGATTTGGGCAAGGGCATGTACCTTGGTTGCGGGCACATCCCCGATAAGGGGTTGTGCAAGAGGCAGCTGATCGATGATTCTCTCTCATCGATGTTTCTAACTCTATCCCTCTCTCTTCCTCTCTGTGAATCAATAAAATATATTAAAAAAAAAAAAAGATGAATAAACTAGAGTATGGTGATAGTTGTCGAAGAAGGAAAAGTAAAGCAGAAGAGGGTGTTTGGGGTGGGAGCTAGGGAGGCCTCGCCGAGGGAGGGCCTGAAACACCTGGGCAGGTATTGGGAGGAGCGGCCTGGCACTGAGGAGGGAGGAGGGAGGAGGGCTGGTTGACCAGGGCGGTCACTCCGCAGCTGCAGCGTTGGGCAAAGGGCACAGTGAGGGCCTTCCCCCCTCAGATATCTGCTGCCAGCCTGTGACCCTCCTTGCGGGAAGGACACACGGAACTCCGGAAGCACCGAGATTTTATAGCGAGAGGGCGCCTGTTCGCACTGACCCGAGGGCGGGGTGCCAGCTCTCGGGGCAGAATCCAGCCATGAAGCTCCTCCCGGGGGGTCCAGACCCCAGGCCTGGCACATAGCACTGGCCGAGCAGGGCGCCCCAGCCTTTGGCCTCCAGGGTGTTCTTGGGGCTCACACACTGCCTGCTCTCACGGCTGACCTTCAGCCCCAGCCCCTCCCAGGAGTCCAGGCTAAAGCCTTCAGTCCTCCCGAGATAGTGTGTCCGACAGCCTCCTCATAAGTCATAGGGCCAGGCGGTCTGAAGTCCCCACGCTCAGGGCACTCGCCTGGAGATCCCGCCCAGAGCAGAGGGCAAAGGCCGACCTCCAGGCTGGATGCGTTTTTTTTTTATTTTTATTAAGTGTCTTTATTGATTTTCGAGAGAGGAAGGGAGAGGGAGAAAGAGAAACGTGGATGAGAGAGAATGTCAATTGATTGCCTCCTGCATGCCCAGCCCCCTATTGGGATCGAATTTGCACCGCAGGCCCTGACCAGAATCGAACCTGCGACCACTTAGTTCATGCATGGGCCAATGCTCAACCTCTGAGACACACCGGCTGGGCTAGTTTTTTTTAAAAAAAATATATTTTTTATTGATTTCAGAGAGAAGGGAGAGGGAGAGAGAGAAACATCCATGATGAGAATCATTGATAGGCTGCCTCCCTCACGCCCCACACTGGGGGCCGAGCCTGCAACCCGGGCCTGTGCCCTGACCAGGAACCGAACCGCGACCTCCTGGGCTGCCCAGCGGAGTTCCTCTCCACGCAGTGGCGGGGGCTGAGCCGTGGTGCGGGCTGGCGGGTTTAGCCGGCTCCCTGGCTGCTCGCTCCGCGGGAGGTTGATTGGGGTGTGGCTGCCGCTGCTCAGCAGACGCACCAGGGTGGTGGCAGGGGGGCCACCCCAAATGGTTGGGCCCCGCATTCACTTTGCTGTTGGAGCCTCCGGGGTCATCATGAGGATTGTCTGTGTGGTCCGGGTAGTTGGGGCCTCCTCACCTTACGGAGAAGAATGCTAGTTCCTGCCGAAACCGGTTTGGCTCAGTGGCCAGAGCGTCGGTCTGCGGACTGAAGGGTCCCGGGTTCGATTCCCGTCAAGGGCATGTACATTGGTTGCGGGCACATCCCCAGTGGGGGGTGTGCAGGAGGCGGCTGGTCGATGTTTCTCTCTCATCGATGTTTCTAGCTCTATCCCTCTCCCTTCCTCTCTGGGAAATCAATAAAATATATATATTTTTAAAAACAACGCTAGTTCCTGAGGGTTGGGCCGGGGCCTCTGAGGATGTCCTGGAAGAGGGAACAAGGTCAAGTCCGGCCCCGTCCTGTTTGCTCAGCGGGCGGCCGCTCTGCATCTGTGCTGAGGCTGCCTGCGGGAGGCGTGACCCGCACGTGCTCCGCGGGGCCAGCGCGATTCCCGGGAAGACACACCCCGGCCACTGGCCAGCTGGCCGCTCCCTCCGGCTGCCAGGTCTTCCCTTCTCCTCCCCCTCCTGGCTTTGGCCTCACCCAGGCCCCTATCCCGAAGGCTCCCCACCTCTTCCCTCCCGGCTCCTTCCCCAGGGCCCCAGCCCCCCGCTTTTCTCCGGGCCTGCTGGCCCCTGGGACCCACAGTTTGTAACGTGGGGTCGCTGCAGGTGGGGCCTCCTCATGACTGCTGCTTAGCAATTCACCGTGGACTTGGCCGTTGTTAATCCTCACCGATCAGTGGATACCCTCCCACGGATTTTTAGAGAGAGTGGACGGGATGGGGAGAGGCACACAGAGAGAAACACGGATGTGAGAGAGACACACGATTGGTTGCCTCCCGCATGCGCCCGGACCAGGGCCAGGGAGTGAGCCGGCAACCTAGGTACGTGGCCTTGACCAGAATTGGACCCAGGACCCTTTGGCGTGCGGGCCGATGCTCCATCCACTGAGCCAAACGAATAAGAAGTGGAAAATATACATCACAGAACTTGGCATTTTAACCATTTTCACTGCGCAGTTCAGAGGCAGTCGGTACCTGACACCGTGCGACCACCCCTCCTCCCCCCAGCACATCGTGATGCCACGAAGAGACAGTCCCCGTTGGACACCAACTCCCCCAAATTTGTATTTTAAGTGGAAAATGAATAAACCAAGAACCGAAGGACCACGGTCAGGTTTTCAGCACCGCCGGGTGGGGGGCGGGGCAGGTGAGAACGTCAGCTCAGCAGGTCCCACGCCCTGGAGTTTGAAAAAGCTGTTCCATGGCCTCGGCCAGTGTGGCTCAGTGGATAGAGCATCAGCCTGCGGACTGAAGGATCCCGGGTTTGATTCCAGTCAAGGGCACATGCCTGGGTTGATGGCTCGATCGCCAGTGGGGGGGAGGGGCAGGAGGCAACCAAGCAATGATTCTCTCTCATTATTGATGCTTCTATCTCTCTCTTCCTCTCTGAAATCAATTTAAAAAAATACATATAAAAAGAAAAGAAAAGGGAAAGCTGTCCCATGGGCTGCCTGCCCCTCACTTCCCACCGTACAGATGAAGGAAGACAGCATTGGTCACAGAGCTGTTTCCTTAGCCCCCAGCTACCCTGGGCCATGAGGGAGGGGCCAGGATGCCTGCCCCGGGGCAGCCTGAGCTGAGGGCAGGGTCCCTGAAGCGGGTGGGGGCAGCGGCAGGGGCTGGCCTTCTTCCCCTCAGGGTGTCTGAGTTGCTCTGGTCCCGGGACCGCCCTCAGCGCTCTGCCTTCCGGGAGCGAGCCCCTCCCTCCCACAGTTCCCAGCCCCGAGGACCAGGGGCTGGACTCCTAAGCGCTGAAGGCCGAGGACACTCTTCAAAGAGATGACGGGTTCAAGGAGACTCACGTTCCCCTCCACGTCATCGAGGACAAGGCGGGGGCCCAGAGAAGGAAAGGCCCCCTGGCGCCCTGGAGCTGCTGCTGGCCCCGCCCGCCCCCGTCCAGCTCCCTGGGGCACTAGCCTCTTCCCCCGGCCGCCTGAGCAGTGGGAAGTGAGGGGCAGGCAGCTCATGGGACAGCTTTTCCTTTTATATGTATTTTTAAAAATTAACTTCAGAGAGGAAGAGAGAGAGAAGTAGAAGCATCAGTGATGAGAGAGAATCATTGCTTGGTTGCCTCCTGCACGCCCCACACTGGCAATAGAGCCGTCAACCCAGGCGTGTGCCCTTGACTGGAATCAAACCTGACATTCTGCTGTTGTTGTGATGAGGGTGGTGTTGGGACAAAGGGGTCCAGGTGCTGGCCCTGCCCTGCCCGCTGATCCTGGCTTTGCTGATGGGGAGCTGTAGCAGGTGCGCCAGTACTTGCAGCCCTGAGATCAAGGCTGCGAGGCAGTCCTAGCCGGTTTGGCTCAGTGGATAGAGCACATGTGTCAAACACAAGGCCCGCGGGCCAAATCCGTCCCGCCCAGCCTTGCAATGTGGCCCGCACCGCGCTGTCATCACTGCACTCCGCTGTGTTTCCATCACAATGACAGTTTATGACTGTTCAGTAAACCATTCGGCCCGCGATTTAGGCTGGATTTTAGATTTTGGCCCCTTCTCTGATTGAGTTCGACACCCCTAGGATAGAGCATCGGCCTATGGACTGAAGGGTCCTGGGTTTGAATCAGGACAAGGACTTGCTCCCCAGAAGGGGGCTGCAGGGGGCAGGTGATCAATGATGCTCATCATTGATGTTTCAATCTCTCTCTCTCTCCTTTCCTCTCAGAAATCAATTAAAAAAAAAAAAAAGACTTGGAGGCCCCTGGGAGCAGGCCCTGGGGGACAGACAGGAAGCGTGTAATCCGGGAGAGATCGGAGAGCTGTGACCTCACTGGAGCGGAGAGAGGCGCCAGCAGGCACTTCTGCGGCCGAGGGGGCACCATGTCCGGCCCCGGGGCAGGGACGGGAGTGTGAGGGACCGGGGTGCCGTGTGGACAGTTGGGGAGCGGTGTGAGCCAGCAGCTGGCGCGGAGGGCGACCCCAGCTGTGCCTGCGCTGGCCCACTGCGTGCGGCGGCTCCCGCCTGGTCGTTCAGAACAGCCTCCCGCCGCCCTGGCCCGGCTCCGCTGGGGGGAGCACCGCCCCCCCCCGCACCACACGGCGGGGGTTTGATTCCAGGTCAGGGCACATCCCTCGGTTTCCGGTTCAATCCCCAGTCCGGGTGCGTATGGGAGGCAACAGATCCCCGTTTCTCCCTCACATCACTCTCCCCTCCCCACCTCTCTCTCTCTCTCTCTCTCTCTCTCTCTCTCTCTCTCTCTCTCTCTCTCTCTCTCTCTCTCTCTCAATAAGATGAGAATTAAAAACAAAACAAAACTCTCCCATTCCACACCTACTAAACTGGAATTTCCAAAGGAGTGAGCCTGGGAGGTTTTCTGTTTTCTGAAGGAGAACTTTTTATTACTTTTAGGAACAGAAAACACAGCAGTGTACACTGAGCTCCGGTTGGTGGCCAGTTCAAGAGCAGCAGGAGCAGGATTTCATGGTGGAGGGGGGTGGCCTGGGAGGGGGCAAGGGAGCTGCATGGTGCCCTGAATGTCTAGCTGGGGAGCCGGGAGGGGGGAGAGAAGGGGGGCAGGCAGCTGAGGTGGGCAGCAGGAGGAGAGGCAGCTGCAGAGGAAGGGGCTGGGCTGGGGCAGGCGCCCTTGGACTGGCAGGCGGAGGTGTCCAGCAGGGGGAGGGGAGCCCTGGGCGTACAGGTGGGGTGCAGACTGTGAGTGTGGTCCTGCCTGTGGTTGTGGGGTGAGAAGGCTGGAGCCTGAGGGCTGGCCACACTAACAGGACAGACAGCCGGAGAGGAGCCCACAAACCCACAACGAGGGAGGAGAAGGCATGGGGCCGGGGGGGGAGGGGCGCGGGCAGGAGGGGACACGCTGCCAGTGCCCGCGCGATTGGGCACGAAGCCTGCGGCTGCTGGGTGCAGTGTGGGGATGCTGGCCCTCGGAACACGCTCCCTGGCCCTGACCGTCCTGGGTCCAGTTGCCTTCACGGGTGGGGGCCCGTTTCTCACTCACACGAGGTGCTGATGGGGTGGGGTGGCCCTGGATAGAGCAGAGTCGAATTGACTAAGGTTTTCAGCTTGAGTGGCTGGAAGGTTGGACTTGCCATTTATTGAGGTGGGGAAGCCTGCCAGGACCTGGCTTTAAAAGCAGAAGTGGCCCCAACCAGTTTGGCTCAGTGGATAGAGCATCAGCCTGCGGACTGAAGGGTCCCGGGTTCGATTCCGGTCAAGGGCCTGTGCCTTGGTTGTGGGCACATCCCCAGTAGGAGGTGTGCAGGAGGCAGCTGATCGATGATTCTCTCTCATAGACGTTTCTAACTCTTGGTCCCGCTCCCTTCCTCTCTGTAAAAAATCAATAAAATATATATAAAAAAACAATAAAACAAACAAACAAACAAACAAACAAATAAATAAAGTGGAAGAGGCCTGGCGGCGAGGCTCAGGGGTTGAGCATCAGCCTGTGCACCAGAAGGTCACAGTTCGATTCCCGATCAAGGCAGAGGCCTCAGTTGTGAGCGCAATCCCCCGTCGGGGGCCGCCGAGGGGTGATTCTGTCTCATCATTGATGTTTCTATATCTCTTCCTCGCCTTTCCTCTCTGAAATCAGTAAGAACATATTTAATAAAAGAACAAAGACAGGGGAGGGAGCAGCTGTTTGGGGCGTGGTGCCGTTGAGAACAGGTAGACATCTAAGTGGCAACACGGACGCTGGCTGGACCTGCACTCGGCGTCCGTGCAGACCTGTACCCTTCCCACTGGGGATGGAGCCTGCAACCCAGACCTGTGTCCCTGCCTGGGACTGAATCCAGGACCCTTCAGTCCTCAGGCCAACGCGCTATCCACTGAGCCAAACCGGCTAGGGCTGTTGATTTTTAGAGAGAGGAAGGGAGAGGGGGAGAAAGAAATATCCACGTGAAAGTGAATCATCCATCAGCTGCCTCCTTCACGCCCTCTACTGGGGATTGAGCTGCAACCCAGGCACCTGACCGGAATCAAACTGGCAACCTTCTGGTGCAATCGATGATGTCCAACCCACTGAGCAACACTGGCCAGGGCGAAGCTTTCCCCCCGCTAAAGATGGCAGCAGTAACAGCATATTTCCCATCGTGGGGAAAGGAGCCTGGCTGGGTGGGTGCCTAGGAGGCAGGGCGAGGGGGTGGGATCCGGTGTGGTGGGGTGTGGGGGCACAGGGGAGGCCTTTCTGGGAGCCGGTCCAGGAGCAGGGGACTATGCGAGTGTAGAGCCAGTTCCTAGACGTGGTGGGAGCGTGTGGAATCCCACCCACAGACTGCTTTTCCTGTGGCGGCCAAACAGGAGGCAGGCCATCCGCGGAGAGTGAGGGCTGGGCCTCCAAAGGGGTGGAGGTTGGAGGGGGAGACAGTGCGTGGATGAGCGCCAGGACCATCCTGTTCACGCAGTGCCTGTCGGGGAGCCAGTAGCAGCCAGGTCACCTGCGGTGAGACTCTCAGGCCCGCCCAGGCCGTGGGGTCCGCGCGGGTCCCAGGCGCCTCCTGTGCCCGCTCCGGGCACAGGCCCCGGGGCAGGGGGCTGATGGACAGGCTTTGCTTCTCTTGGAAGTAACCAATCAGCGCTTAACCTCGACAACTCTAGACCCCTCTAACTGGTGGGGGGACACCCCCCCCCCCAATATCAGTGCGGTAAAGAGAAAAACTTCTTCAGGAGCCACAGAAACAACCGCCGGCTCTTCCTGCACCACAAACCATCCCTGCAAATGTCACTCCTCACAAGGCGGCCTTTGGAGACTGACGTGCAGGCGGCCTGGCTTTGGCTTGGGAACGTCACCTTTAGCTGGAAGAGGCTTGCGATTCCGATTGCCTGTCTGCCTTAACAAGGCGTTGCCCCGGCAATAACATTTAAGCTAACACCTCTGTTTGCCCAGGTGCCAAAGCCCGCGGGGGGCTTGGCGAAGCCGGGAGGGGGGCACTGGCAGAGCTGCTGCTCCCAGGTGCAGGAGGTGAAATGGACTCAGTGACGGCAAGGTTTTTATTTTAATCCTTTTAATCCTCACCTGAGGAATCTGTTCACTGGGCAAGGGAGAGAAAGAGGGGGAGAGGGAGAGGGAGAGGAAGAGGGGAGGGGGAGGGGGAGGGGGAGAGAGGGAGAGGGAGAGGGAGAGGGGAGAGGGAGAGGGGGAGGGGGAGGGAGAGGGAGAGGGGGAGGGCGGGGAGAGGGGAGGGGAGAGAGAGAAAGAAGGGGGAGGGGGAGAGAAGAGGGAGAAGGGGAGGGGGAGAGGGAGAGGGAGGAGAAGAAGAGGGAGAGAAAGAGGGAGGGGAGAAGGAGAGAGGGAGAGGGAGAGGGAAGGAGAGATCGATCATGTGCCTCCCATACTCCTCCTGACTGGAGATTGAACCCACAACCTAGGCCGGGAATCAACCCCAAAACCTTCTGATTGATGCAGAGGAAGGTCCAGCAAACTGGGCCACAGCGGCCCAGCCTGTCTGCTTTACAGGATGCCCAGGGGCCGCACGCATGTGTGAGGGGGGGGGTGGAGGACGGAGGACGGGTCCCAGGGGAGTGACGTGGCACCCTGGGCGCTGAGGCCCAGGCACCGTTTCTGGGGCCAATCCTCCGGAGCGGTTCCCACCAGCCCTGCTGCCCCATCCCCCGGCCCCCGTGTGGGGGAGGGGGGGAAGGGAAGGCTGACCAGGGAGGGGAGTTGCAGAGGAAGCCGGGGCCAGGGGCATGGATATGCTGGTGTGGACGGAAGATTGCCCAGTTCAGGCTCCTCAGGGAAGGCAGGGCCGTGGCGGGAGGGGCAGGGCCTGGGAGCTGTGAGCTCTGAGGCTGTGGGAGGCGGATGGAGGGTGCCCCGGGCGGGAGGCAGCAGGACACTGCATGCTCAGCGGAGTGAGCCCCAGCCGGCGGCCCGGTGAGCAGCAGGAGCACGTGGGCCTGGCGGCATCTGGGGCAGCCTCCTTGCTCTGGCCTGACTAGGCCTCCACCACAGGACCCTCCCCTGGGAGGTGGCGGACCTGTTGTAACTCCCAACACTCCAACACCAAATGCGTTGTCTTTCCCCTCCCCAGCCGCTCGCTCCTCTGCTGCTCCAGATGGGAAGGGAGGCCTGCAATCCGGGGCCCAGGGTCCTGGATTCTCTCGGATGGCGCCCAGGGCCAGGGCCAGCTTCATTCCCTGCTCACTCAGGGCACCGGCTCCGGTCAGGGCACCAACCCAGGTGCAGGCTGGTCCCCAGGGAGGGGCATGCAGGAGGCAGCCCATCGGTGTTTCTCTCATCATTGATGTTTCTCTCTCCCCCTCTCCCTTCCTCTCTGAAATCAATAAACATATTTAAACAGGTTTTGCATGTGTAAGCGCCTGAAAAGCCATACATTTTGTGACACACGAAGATGATATAAGTCCAAATCTCAGCGACATGCAAATAAAGTTTTATTGGGACATGGCCCCGGCCACCCACTCACGTACTGCTTTTGGCGACCGTGGCGGAGCGAAGGGCTGTGGCAGAGGCTGTGATGCGGATGGACCTGCACACCAGGCTGACCCACTGGCTCGCTGGCCCGTCACAGACGGAGCTGGCTAACATCTGAGTTAAGGGGTTACTTTAGCGTTTCAAGCGAGGGGCCTGCCAGGGGCAGGGAGTGGGATGGGGGACCCTGGGTGAACTTGGGAACTCTTCGGCAGGGGGACAGGCTGACTGGGCTCAGGGGGTGGTGGAAGGAGGCAGAATCTGAGAGGATACCCAGATTTCTGGGTGAGAACAGAGTGAATGGGGCGCCCGTGTGCCAAGAAGGAGAGGTGGTGGTTGGCGGGGAGTTCAGGGGCCGGGAGGGAGGAGCGAGTTCTCAGGGCACTCCACGGTAGTCTGCTTCTTGGAGTCAAGCCGTTTGTGTGGTTTGTGGGCGCTTCCACCCCCACGAAGCACCCAGACCCGTTAGGGCTGAGGCCGGTGTGGGCACTGGTATCCCAAAGGTCCTTGTGCCATAAAGGCGAGCGGGTACCTGCCTGATGTCTGGTTGGCTCAGCATCAGTTCCGTCAAACCAGAGCCAGCCTCCCAGGGTCCCCAATGCCTGGGGGGCAGGTACCTGGCCATGAAGATACCCCCGGGGCCAGGTCTCCCCTCACCCATCGCTCCGCTGTCTGGGAGGTTGGCCCCTGGGGGAGAGGGAGGGCGGCCCCTTCAGGTTTGGAATAGCGGCCAAGCTAGCGGGTCCCTTCAAGGCCCTGGTCCCTGCCCAGGCAGCCAAGCCCTCTGCTCTGTCCGTGGTCCTACAGCCCCGCTGACTGGGAGGCAGCCGGCCTGGAGGACTATTCCCTCGATGGCCTGCAGATGGAGCTAAAGTGATAGGCTGTGAATGGGGAGAAGGAAGGGGGAGGAGGGCGGCGGGAGGGATTGGGGGGCAGAGGAGAGGACAGAGAACCCTCACGGTGTCCTTCTCCAGGCTTGCTCCAACCTGCGAGGGACGGGGTGGCCCTCAGAGCCGCCTTATTCTCCCCCAACTTCCTGCTCAGGCACCAAAGGGCCCTTATCTCTGGGTCCAAGGGCTCCTCGGGGTGAGAGGGGTGCAGCGTTGGGGGTGGATTGGTGCACGTCTGGCTCAGCCGCCTCCTGCAGCTCCGGCCGCTGGACCTGGGACTGGACCTGAGGCTGAACTCTCAAGGCTGGGCCGGCAGGGCTCTTGCCTCGGAGGCTTGCAGGGCGTGGGCACATCTCTGGGGAGCAGCCTGGACCCCACCCCTGCACCAGGCTCCCCATCCTCCTCCCCGCCCCCCCCCCCCCGGGGCCGTTTCCTCCCGGGCTGGGGTGGGGGGAGGGTCAGGGGGGGGGGAGGGACTCTGGACCCTCAGAGCCTCGGCTGGAGGCGTGTGGAAGGTGCCTGTCTGACACCAGACCCGATCCCCGTTGCTGGCCTTCACCGGGGAGAGCCTGGTCCTGCGGTGACTGACGTGGAGCCTGTCCTCCAGCTCCTCCGGGGTGAGGACCTGGACGATGAGACTCAGGAGTGGGGAGGGGGCGCAGGCGGCAGGACCTGTGCCTGATCGGGGCAGTGCCGGCCCTGACCGTCCACTCGGGGTCCCCTGGGGAGCCAGCGCTGTGAGCCCAGCGCCCTGCTGTCCAGCACTGCTCGCTCCCGGGCCCTGCCTCCCAGGACCCAGCCTCCAACAGGGGGCTCGGGGCTGAGGGGGGCAGACACAGGGGAGGGGCCCCAGGACGCGGGGCTGGGGGAGGGGAAGGGGATTGTGTCCTGCAGGCACTGTCCACAGTCCCTGGCCAGCCTGCTCTGCCCGCCTCTTCATGCGCTGCCCCTGCCCACGTGCCGCAAGCTTCCTTTTCACGGGATTCTGGGGGTCCTGGCCGCTGTGGGGGTGAAGCCTCACCTCCCCGCTCTGGACCCCGGCCCCTGGGCCAGCATTCCTCACCGGGGGGCTTGCTGAAACGTGGCTGGGCTCTGTCCTGGCGTTTGACTCAGCCCATCTGGGGTGGCCCCGAGCGCGCACGGATCCGACCAGTTTCCCCTGGGCACCGCGGACACGCCACAGATCGGGCTCTCCAACCCCCACGGCCCAACCGCGGGGCCTGCCTGGCCGGGAGCGCGCCCTGACTCCCGTCTGCGGCCTCCAGCCACACCGGCTCCCGGCCACGGCCACGTGTGCAGCTCAGCCTCTGGAGGGGCTGGCGGCCGAGGCGGTGGGGCTGACACGCCTACACCAGCAGAGCAGCCTGCGGGGACAAGCCTGCTGGGGGAGCTCCCCATTCCCTGTTCCTGTTCCCCTGGGGTCGCCACACCGCTGCTGGGGGGGTAGGCGCTGCCCGGGACGCCCTGAAGCTGCCCGGCTCCCTGGCCTCCGCTCCGTGGCTTCGTGTGCGTTCACCGCAATAAAGTAAACTGCATGTCACCGCCTCGCCGGCTCCGTGTCCTTCTCCTGAGTCACCGGCCTTCAGGGTGGTCTCCGGACCTCCGGCCATAAGCACACCGGCGAAGCGTACTGCCCGGCCTGCTGTGCTTTGTGAGGTGACCCTGAACGGCCCCCTGGACCCCCGGCCTGCGTCTCCCCGTCTGCGATGGGGCTGGGAGCAGCCGTGTCCTCCCAGGGTGTGACAGGCCCCGGAGGACGGCGGATGGCAAAGCTGGCAGGGGGTGTGCGGGCCGCGGGCAGGGCCAGCCTCCTCGGTCCGGCCTTCCTCCACCAGGAGCCAGGCCTGCCCTACCGCCCGCTCACTGGAGCGGGACCTGGTGCGGGGCCACAGGGGCCAGCAGGCCCAGCCCCTCAGTGCTGCCCTTCGGGGGCACATCCCGGGGTACTTCCCCGCCCCCCCATCCTGCCCTGGCCCAAGACCAGGTCCTGGACCCGACGCAGGGAGGAAGGACTCAGCATCCTTGGGGGTAGAGGCTTTATTCGGACCCAGCGTTGCTGAGATGGAGGGAGAGAACACGTGGGGCCAGGCTGGCCTGTGGGTGAGGGTGGCTGGGCGCCATGCATGGGCGGGACAGGGGCTCACAGGAGAGGACCCGGGGGCCGGGCCGGCCTGGTGGGGTGGGCGGGAGGCAGGCAGCATGCGGGAGGCCGGCTAGATGTGCATGGCGGCTGAGAGCCGGGAGGGACCTGGGGTTTCTCTGGGGCGGGGGGTGTGGGCGTGAGGCTGGGCAGCAGGCACCCTGCCCTCATTCCCCAGGAAATGGCGTCGTGGACACCAGGCGTCCGGTCCTGCTGCTGCTGCCTGGGGACTCGACGTGCGACTAGCTGAGCGGGTGCCCTCTGGGGCCGCTGTCCTGGTCGGGAGCTGGGGTTCTCGGAGAGCGAGCCTGGGGCCCAGCAGGGCGGGCTGTGCCTGCTGAGGGGCCGAGGGGCCTGGGGCTGGTCCCTCGGAGCCAAGCTTTTCTCTCCGTGTTTGGTGCCAGTTCCCAGCTGTGGCCACAGGGGGCGCCATTCCCCCCTTCTCCCTGCAATCCAGGCCAGCCAGGGGGCCGGGGCTGAGGGCCGAGGTAACCCTCTCTGCTGGCCCGCCCTGCTGGCTCCAGGCAGACTTCCTGCCCAAATGCAAACAAGGAATCCAGGCCCGGATCCTCCTCCCGGCTTCTTCCTGGTGAAGAGCCCGTTCCCATCCGGCCGGCCTGCTGGGGACAGAAAAACCAGTTCCCCGGGTTGCTCCCGCCTGGGAATGGCAGCGTGGAGCTGGCAGGGCTCTCTGGCCGCCCGGGAAGGTGACCTCGGGGCCTGGGCGGCCTGCAGGGGCGGCGCAGGGCCCGGGTCTGAGGTCACAGCCCCTTCTCCGGGGCCGGGGGCCGGGGGCCGGGCCGGGCGTCAGCACTGGTGGGAGGGGGTGCGGTGCACGGAGCCCGGGCGCTTGGGGATCTTGCGCCAGCGCCGCTTGTCCCAGCGGCAGAGCAGCAGCAGGCGGAAGGTGTCCCGGAAGGCCTTGTTGCAGAGCGCGTAGCACATGGGGTTGACGGTGCTGTTGACGTAGCAGAGCCAGTAGCCCAGCTCCCACAGCGTCCCCGGCACGCAGTCCCGGCAGAAGGTGGACACCAGCACCATGATGTTGTACGGCGTCCAGGTGAGGATGAAGGCCAGCAGGATGGCGCTCAGGGTCCGCGCCGCCTTCTTCTCCTTGACCAGCGAGAAGGTCTTCCGCTTGGCCAGCTGCTCCTTCCCGCGCGGCTTCTGGCCCCGGCCCGCGCGCTCCCGGCCCTTCCGCGTCGTCGTCGTCGGCCGCTTGACCGTGTTCGGGGAGCTCTTGGGGGGCTGCTTGGCGGGGGCCTGCGCCTCGGGGTCCACCATGGGCATCTTGATGGCCACCTCGGGGCCCGGCTCCTCGCCCTCGGAGGACGTGAGGGACTCCATGGAGCCCTCGTCCTCCTCCTCCTCCTCCTTCCAGCTGTAGGTCTGCAGCAGCTTGGGGGCCCGGCAGCAGCTGCAGCAGCGCCCCGGAGGGGTGTCGGCCGCGGCCGCGCCCTGGGCCCCCGGCTGGGACCGCTCCGAGCTGCTGCTGCTGCCGCCGCCCTTGCCCGGCGTCTCGGAGCCCTGCAGGGCGGCCAGCTCCCGGGCTCGGTTCTCCGTCTCCCGGTAGATGCGCCAGTAGAGGATGCACATGACGGTGACCGGGAGGTAGAAGGCGGCCATGGCGGTGCCGAAGGTGATGATGGGCTGGGAGAGGAACTGGATGTAGCACTGGCCGGCCCGGACGGTCCGCTCGCCCACCAGGTACTGCCAGAAGAGGATGGCGGGCGCCCACAGCACGAAGGACACCACCCAGGCCAGGCCGATCATGATGGCCGCCCGGCGCGGGGTGCGCTTGGCGCGGTAGCTCAGGGGCCGGGTCACGGAGAAGTAGCGGTCGAAGCTGATGAGCAGCAGGTTCATGACGGAGGCGTTGCTGGCCACGTAGTCCAGGGCCAGCCAGAGGTCGCAGGCCAGCGTGCCCAGGGCCCAGTGGCCCATGAGCAGGTACGTGGTGTAGAGGTTCATGGAGACGGCGCCGATGATGAGGTCGGCGCAGGCCAGGCTGAGCAGGAAGTAGTTGTTGACGGTCTTGAGCTCGGTGTTGACCTTGAAGGAGATGAGCACCAGCAGGTTGCCCGTCACGGTGGCCAGGGACAGGAGGCCCGTGGTGATGCCGATGAAGGCCACTTGCCAGGGGCCCTTGCCGGGCGCCAGGACGGTGATGTTGGGGCTGACGGCGGGAGGGGCCGAGGTGTTCATGGCGGCTGGCGGGGCGGAGCGGGCAGCCCCTTCCTCTGGTCACTCGGCGGCTTCCTCAGCGGGAGGTCATCGCCTGGGGAGAGAGGACGTGGGCTTCCGTTGGGGGGCTGGACACCACCCACCGCCTGGCCCCACCCTGCCAGGACTTCGGGCCAGACAGCACCACTGCCTCCAGCACCCTCCTGGGCGGGCTGGGCCCTTCCTGCTCTGGCGGCCACACCAGACACAGACACAGACACACAGACACACACATGCACATGCACACACACACACATGCGCGTGCGTGCGCGCACACACCACGCACACACATGCACACACATGCACGCACGCACACGCATGCACACACACACGGTCATTATAACGCACACTCCCAGCATGCCCAGCCACAGATGGGTTGGGGGTGAGGGCGGCTTTGGAATCCAGGGGTCTGAGACTTCATCCCAGCTCCCCATCCGGGCTGGAGCCTCGGTGTTCTCCGCGCTGGGAAATGCTGCCAGTTGCGGCCGAGCTGACCTTGGGAGGGGGGGACTCGCCCTGCAGACAGCACTGCCACGTTCCCAGAGCATTTCTCTAACCCGATCAAAGCCCTCATGTACCGAGCGGTTGCCGCGCGCCAGACACAGCACTCAGCACGGCCCTGATTATCTAATTTCCCTGTCGTCCGTCTCCGGGGGAAGGTCTCTTAGGACCCGCAGGTCACTGAGGTGGCAGCCCTAGCGGCCAGGCCTGGTCAGGGTGACGGGGGGGGGGGGGGAGAGGGGGAGATTAGAACCCACTTCTCTCTCTCTCTTTGAGCCCGTGGAGCTCCAGGGGGATAATTCCGTCAAATAAAGAGACAAGAGATGGCAGGGGAGGGCTCCCCAGAAGATAAGGGGGAAGAGATGGGAGCAGAGGGGGCCTGTGTGAATGTGTATCTGGGGGGGGGCGGGAGAAGAAGGAGAGAGAGAGAGAGAGAGAGAGAGGGGGAGAGAGAGGTGTTTGGAGCTGTGTCAGGCCCTTGAGGAGGCAGGGCAGCAGGGAAGCTGTGCTGGGCCTGGGCCCTCGCCAGCGGCAGAGGATCTGCAGTCTAGCAGGCAGCAGGGGCAAGGGACTCGGCTCCCAGAGACACGGGGTCTGGCCCCAGATGGGCTGTGGGAGGCCCCTCCACCTCCTCATTCTGTTCCTGGGCTCCAGCTGAATGGGGGCAGCAAGGGGAACAAGATCTCCCAGATCTCTCTCTTTAAAACAACTGTTTTTTAGGTTTATTTATTGATGAGAGAGGGGGGCGGGAGGGGGAGCGAGGGAGAGAGAAACATGAAGTTGTTGTCTCACTTATGCATTCACTGCTTGGTTCTCGAAGGTGGCCTGACCGGGAATCGCACCCGCAGCCTTGGCGAATCGGGACGGTGGTCTAACCCAGTGGCTGCGGTTTGCCGGCCACCGCCCTGGGCGAAGGGCCCAGACTCTGTCAGTGGCTACTCCGCTGCCTGGGGGTGTGCCTCGGTTTCCTCAGCTGAAAAGTGGGGCTATTAGTTCCCGGCTAACAAGGAGAGGCATTGCCGTGAGCGTCAGGGAGGCAGGAGGTGAGCCGAGCCTCGAACAGCCTGGCACGCTCGGCGCCCGCGGGCTCAGCGCCGACCGCGTGAGGGCCCCTGCCGCCCGGGTGTGCCTGCTGTCTGGCTAAGGGTCCTAATCACCACCAGCTCCGACATCAGCCCCCCCGTGACCTCGGGGATTGTGGCTGTGACTTAGGCCCCGAGTGCCAGGCCCATCGCAGCCGGGAGCCTGTGACCGAGGCATTGCTCTTCTCTCCGTTTCACAGACGAGAAAACCGAGGCTGAGAAAAGCCAGAGAATCCGCACAAAACGCACAAGGAAGGTTGGAACCAAGATTTGAGCCCAGCCGAAACCGGTTTGGCTCAGTGGATAGAGCGTCGGTCTGCGGACTGAAGGGTCCCAGGTTCAATTCCGGTCAAGGGCATGCACATTGGTTGCAGGCACATCCCCAGTAGGGAATGTGCAGGAGGCAGCTGGTCGATGTTTCTCTCTGATAGATGTTTCTAGCTCTCTATCTCTCTCCCTTCCTCTCTGTAAAAAATCAATTAAAAAAAAAAAAAAAGAAAGTTTATTTAAAAAGAAAAAGAAAAGAAAAAGATTTGAGCCCAAGCAATTGGTTCCAGGGAAACTTTTTAGAAATGGACGCTCGGCCTGGGGACCAGAGTCTGTCTGCCAGTTTGAACTGTTGAAGTATTACGTGGAAATGTGACGTATTTCCCGTCCTTCACCAACGTCAGGCGCTGGGTGGGGGCTGGGACCAGACGCGCCTGGTGGGCTTCCCAGCGCAGCAGCTGGTGGGCACCCCTTGCCTGGTCCCCTGCTTGCCGCCTGTCCCTCTGGCCTGAGCTCTGTGCTGGGTAATGCCCATTGCACAAACGGAGAAACCGAGGCCCGGGGAAGGGGGAGAAGGCACCGGGTCCTCCCAGGTGCCTCCGAGCAGCCCCAGCGGCCACCTGGCCCAGCCCGAAAGCCTCCATTGGAAGAGGAGCTGCAGGCCTGGGGCAGCCTTCAGTGCTCAGCCAGCGCTCGCCCAGCCGACCCCGCGCCTCACGCCGCACAGCACAAGGCCAGCGGGGCCAGGAGGCCTCGCCTTGGGTGGGACACGTAAGGACGTGTCTCAGAGCTCAGGCGTCAAGCAGAGGACAGTTCAATGCAGTATTTAAACATGGACAACAATGCAACACGCCCGTCATAGACACAAGTTTGAACAAAGACAGGATCCAACCCTGCACTCGCGCACACACACACCCCGTCCCCCACGTCTCGCCCTCATCCTGGCCCTGGGTCCGAGGAAGCTTACAAAAGCAGACGGCCCACCCAGCGTGGAGGGTAGTTGGCTGCTTGATTTCCAGAAACATCACATGACTGTGGTCTCTATCCTGATTATGAGGGTGTCTGGGTGTCCCCCTTAATGGCACTCTGGGAGGAGGGCCTCGCTCGCCTCACCCCGGATCCAGCATTCCCGGCTCTGAATTTCAGAGCCGTCCCTTCCCGGCCGTGCGATCACCCGCAATCCCGGAACCCCTGCTTTCCGGCTGCCCTTCGCCCCTGAACCCTCCCCCTCCCCAAGCCAAAGCGCCTGGCTCGGAAATGCCGCCCAGCCAAAGGCCTGTTCCTCTTCCTGCCTCCTCGTTCCGATGCCCACCCAGCCCCTCTGGCCCCGACCCTTCCCGATGGACCCCAGGCCCGGCCCCTCCGGGCCCCACACGGCTGGTTCGCACGGCAGGGGCGGTGGGCCAGCGGGCACCTGGGAGGATGGCACAGGATCCTGGATCGGAACAGAAAGGACCTGAGGCCCGGAGGCCAGGCTCACGTGCTCTCTCAGCCGGGGCTGGGCTGTGGGCTGCCATCTCCTCCGCGGGAGGCGGAGTCCCTCTCCTCGATGGGGCTGTGGGGACGCCCCTCCCCATGTCCTCATTTTCATACGGAGAACCGCCATAACGCACCGCCTCCTGCAGGCCGGCCCCTGCGCTGGCACGTCAGGTCCCATAAGCCACAGGGCACCCCTCGGGGCTCTTAGCTCGGCGCTGTAGATGAAGACACTGGGGTGGGGCGGCTAAGGGACTCCAGGAAGCAGAGCGAGTGGGGACCGGGCCCCGACCTGGGGCTCCAGGGTCTGCATCCTCCCCCGGCCGGCCTATCCGCTATGAGGAGGCAGGAGGAGAGCAGAGGTTCTGGGGAACTGAACCCTGATTCTTGCCAGCCCCCGGCGCTTCTGAGCCCGGCCTGTCCGCCAAACTGAGCGGGTCCTCCCCAGACCCCGCTGGTCGCTGTGCTCCGGAGAAGCCCCAGAGGCCTGCTCCGGCCCCGGCTGTGTGCCCGTGGGCGGGTCTCAACCTCGACAGGGGCGGGAACAGCCCTCTGCCTGTCCAAGGCCACGAAGGTCAGGAGCTGGTGGTTGTGTAGGGACCAGGCTCTGGTTCCTGGGGTGGAGCCCTGGGCTGAGCCAGGGCCCAGCAGCCCCGGGGCGTCTGCAGAGGAGGGGCTCAGAGGCCCCCCGCCACCCCACCCGCTATCCCACCCCGTGAAAGGGAGGCTGGAGGCCGTTAGCCTGGCCTGCTCTGTGAAACACCCCTGGGGGGAATGCAGGGGGTTATGGTAGGACTCCCCCCCCCCCCCCCCCCACGTCCTGGGCCCTGCCTCTGCCCAGCCTGAGGCCCCATCTCTGCTCCCGTCTGGCTGTGACCTTGGGTGAGGCCCCGCTCCCACCGGGTGCCCCTCTGCCGGTGAGAGTGAGTGTGAGGCGGGTCCTTGCTGAGTGAGAGTCAGAAGTGGGGGTGAGTCTGTAGCTTTGTGGGGATGGGACTCCGCCTCTGAGGGTGACACGTCTGGGGGGCAAGGAGGCAGGGAGGGGCCCTCCGGTCCAGGACTGCGGCCTCCCGGTGGAGGCTGGAGGAGCTTCACGTGACCTCATTAATGTGATTACGGCAGCTGGTACTCACTGCCGGCAAAGTACCCGGCGTGGCTGCCAGCCTGATACGCATGCTCTGCTCGGCCTGTGAGAGCTCCCGGCAAAGTGGGTCCTGCTGTCCGCAGCCTGCTGAAGGGGCAGCTGAGGCTTAGAGACGGAAGGGCCGCCCTGGGAGTCGGCCAGCAATGCCACCAGGATTGGGGTGCCGGCAGCTCCTCCGGAGTCTATTCCAAACTGCTCTGTGGGGCCCGGCCGGTGTGGCTCAGTGTGGCCCAGCCGGGGTGAGCATCCGCCTATGGACCAGGAGGTCACGGTTCGATTCCCGGTCAGGGGCTATGCTTTGGTTTCGGGCTCGAGCCCCAGGGTGGGGTGTGCAGGAGGCAGCCGATCAATGATTCTCTCTCATCATTGATGCCTCTCTCTCTCTCCCTCTTCCTTCCTCTCTGAAATCAGTAAAAATATATTTTTAAAAAACCTGCTCAGCAGCCTCCTTGTCCATCTGGGCGAGCTTGGCCAACCCCTGGGCTCAGTCATTCCCCGGGGAGGTGTCAGCCCTCCGTTAGGACCTGGCGTGTGTGTGTGTGTGTGTGTGGCAGTGCCTGTTGTCTGTCTGGGTGATGTATGATGACAGTGTGGTGTGGTGGGAAGGGGGAGGTGTAGCTCTGAGAGGCAGGGGAGGGGCTGCGTCTGCCTCAGTCAGGGCTCTGAGCCCGTGCTTGGCACACAGTAGTTGCTCAGTAAACAAGTACATGCGTGTGACAGGGTCGTCCTGCCTGGCTCCAGGCCGGGGCGTGAGGACGAGCCTGCAGGGGGCAGGACCAGCTCCTGATCGTGGTCCCTCTGCTCCCCTCAGGCCTGTGTGTCCTCACCTGCCAGGTCCCTGTCCCCGGGCGAGGCCGGCCTGAGAGCACAGAGAACAGCCACGGGCATCCTCACCGGGGGGCCAGGCTGGACCGAGGGAGCCCGGCTTCACCCGCTGCCGGGAGGCGGGAGGAGGTGAGACAGGCGCGGGCATGGATGGCGCCTGGCAGTGTCCATGGAGGAAAAGCCACCCTGGACGCAAAGAGTTAAGGGATGAGGTCAGAGCCTCTCGCAGGGCAGCGGGCTATTGACCGCCAGCGCCCTGGACAGATCCCCGGGGGCTGGGGATCTGGACGGTGAGAGGAAGGGGGAGGGGAGAGAGCCAGGCGGGGAGGCGGAGGGATGGCTGGGGAGGGATTCCTGAACACAGGGGTCCCTGGGATCTTTCCGCTGGCCGAGGCATGGAGAGGGGAGGCCGAGAATGAGGGGTGCTGGCGAAAGGTTCGGGGAGGAGGAGGGAAGCCATCTTGTGATTCTGGGCCTGGGAGCCTGCAGCCCCTCTGGAGAGAAGGGACATTTGGGGAGAAGGAGGTACGAGGTGGGGGTGGGGCTGGGCACCTGACCTGTGCCTTCTGATGGGGCCTGGACCCGAAGCCGCCGTCAGCGCTCCCCCCCTGGGCGGACTCGGCTCTGAAGGTGGCTCTGGACCCAGCAAAGGTGCACAACTTCCACCCCCGATGCCCAGCCTGGAATCCCATTTTCAGGCTCAGCAGTCTCCCTTGGAAGAGCCAACTCCCCCCTCCCCCGGAGGGCAGCAGCCGGCATCAATGCTGCTCTGCACGGCACCCCCCCCATCCCCTCGCTGTGGGGGGCCCTCACCAGGGCAGGCTGGGCCCTCAGCCTCCGCTCCCTGCGCCCCCCCGCTCTTCCTCCTCCTGCTCCTCTCCCCACTTCCTTTCCTCCCTCTCCCTCCTCCCCCACCCTCCTCGGCATCACCATGGCATCACAGCAGAAGAAACCCAGGGAGAGATTCACCCACCTCTCCCCCCCGCCCCCCGCAGAGCCCGCGCTCCCTCCCGCCCCTTGGAGCTCCCGCTCCCCGCAGCCCCCCACCCTCCATCCTGCTCCGGCAGGCCGCAGTGTGAGCCCCCAAATACCCCTTCCGTGACCGTGAGCACGTCTCCCCCTTCCTCAGCCTCAGTCTCCCCTCCTGTACAATGGGGAGGCGTCTTCCCAGGCCTGACAGGACCCCTGCCTAACCCCTTGCTGACACTGGGGAGTCCTCTCTGTGCTTTGGGGTTCGGCTCTCAGGCCCCAGGCTCAGCCCGGGAGCCCGGAGTCACAGCTGCTGCACCCCCCAGCGGCCACCTCTTCCCGCCTGCCCTCCCGGGTGGCAGCGGCTCCCCTCTGACAGCCCGGCCAGCAGCTGGCCACACAGGGCCAGGACACTGCCTGGCCGCAGGGCACCGGCTCCTTCCGGCCGGCGGCCAGGGCCGGTCAGTCCGGTGGAGCCGCAGGTTGCCTTGTGGGAAGAGGTGGCCCGTCTGCTGGCACCGATCCACCGAGCAGCCCCGAGCCCGGTGCCAGCTGACCACCCTCCCCTGCAGCAAGCGGAGCGCCCGGCCCCCGCCCGTGTCCACGTGGGCATCTGGGGGTCCGGGGAGGGCAGCCTGCGTGACCCGGGCACCGCGCTGCCACCCGCCCTGCGGAAGCCCCGGACGGAGCCCACCGGGTGCTCCCTGGCCGCCTCACATGTCGGCACCATGTTCCCTGCCGCGTGGCCACACGCGTGCCGTTTCTCCCCGGGGAGCCCCGGGGCTTTTGGCCTGGTCGCCGCTGGCTTCTGGCCCAGCACCCACCTTGGCGTCCAGCTTGTCCATCTGGCCGGCAGTCGGTTCAGTCCATCTCGGGGCGCTGCAGGTGGAGGGGGTGGTGGGGTTCAGAGCCCCCTGAGGGAGGAGAGGAGGGGTTCGGGGACTGGTACCCCAACTGGAGGGCTCAGCCTCCCTCCAGGTGCTGGTGCCAAGGGCTGCCCCCCGCCCTCCCCCTCGGTCCCCGGGGTCCGGGGGCTGTGCCTGCTACGCGGCAGCCGGCTCCCTCCGGCTCCAGGTCCAGCTCCCTGAGGGGGTCTCCGTCTCCTCTGCCGGCTGAACCCCAGAAAAATGCCCGGTGTGCCCACTCACAGCCGGGGACAGGGCATCTGGGCAGCCAGTGCCCAAGGCTGCGAGCCCCCTCGTCTCTAGACCCTCCCTGGCCCCCTCCTCTCTCTGGTCCACCCACGTTTCCCTGTGCTCCGGTCCCCACCTGGAACCCAGGACCCTGCTGGCCCAGGCCCCACCTGCGGGCCCCTCGCGCCCCTCCCATGCACTCACGTGGGCTGGACAGGGGTCCTCCCCGCCTCTGCCTCCCGGGCGGCCGGCCCTGTCTCCAGGGACCCAAACACCTGGCTCCGGGGGGAGCTGCGTCCTGCGCTGGCAGCCGGCGAGGCACAGCCAGTGATTGGCATGTCCCACCCCCTGGCACGCCAGCCCTGGGGGGGAGGGAGGGAGGAAGAGAGAGGAGGGAGGGAGGAGGGAGGAGAGGAAGGGAGGGGAGCAGGACGGAAGCCTCCGGCAACGCCTGGGGTTGGACCGGGTCCTGGAGCGTGCCCCCTCCTCCGCCAGGGCCCCCGCCGGAGCCCGGCCGGAGGGGCAGCACCGGAGGACGAGGAGCCCGGAGAGGCTGGAAGTCCGGAGCGGGAGAGAAGGCGGATACGGGAGACAAACACCCACACCCAGGCACACGGCTCCGCGCACACCCTCACAAAGGCACTCTGTCTCCCGGGGCCCCTTCCCCCAGCCCCCAGCCCGCACCCCGAGTCTGCAGCCCGAGCCCCGTGCCGGGATCCACACGTCTCCTTCCCTCACCCTCGCTCTGCCCTGCCCGTGCCCGCGCCCCCGCCCCCCCCCCCCGCCCCCGCGGCGAAGGAGCCGTTCCTTCTGTCGGGAAGTGACACATTGGACCTCAGTGAGAGGCTGGCACTTGGAACGGGCCCAGGCAGGGCGCGGGCGGGCTGTGCGCTCCCGTCTGTCCCACCCAGAGCCCATGCGAGGGCACAGGTGTCTGGTGTGGGGGTGAGCGTGAGCGTGTGTGTGCGTGTGCATGTGTGTGTGTGTGTGTCGGGGGGGGGCCGTGTGCCTGCTCCACACGCTGCGGTGTGCCCCCCACACGCGTGTCCCTGAGCGCACACGGCGCCAGGCAACCTTTGGAACATACAGGTGGCACCTGCTGGCCCGCGGCCAGGCGGCGTGTACACGCGTGTCTGTGCTCGGCGTGTGTCTGGGTGTCGCCCAACTGCGGAGCCTGTTCATTCCGCACTCGAGGCCGCCTCGCCCCCCGCCCGCTCCACCCCCAGCTTCCACCGGGAAGACACACAGACAGGAGACAGACAGCGCTCCTCCCCGCTTGTCAAACTCTTGTCTCCCGCCTCCCACGCAGGGCTCCCAGGTTTGAGACGGGGAACCTGCCCTTCCTCCCGCCTCCCTCCTCCCTCCGCCCCGGACGGCCAGCCCCCTGCCTCCGGGCCTTTGGGTTTGTGTTGAGTTTCCTCAGAGACGGAGCCCCTGGGGGCCCTTTGCCATAGACTCGTCCTGCCCCGCCCTCGCCTGGCCTGGGGACCTCCGGGGAGCTGGCCGGAGGGGGGCTCTGGCTGGGCTGCTGTGCTTGGCCCCGCTGGGCAGTGCTGAAGCCCTGGGTGGAAGGCAGGGGGGCCGGTCACCCATTATCCCAGGAGGCAGAGGAGGAGTGCAAGGAGCAGAGGGTGACGAATGTGCGGTGGGTGGGGCCCCTTAGCTCTAAGCCCAGGGCTCGGGCGTCCAGTGCGGGGTTGGGACCTGCCCCACCACTGCCCCTCTCCATCCCCACCCAGCACTCCTCTCCAGTTTGATGCCCAAGGGTGACCTGGGCTGGAGCCCAGCTGCCAGGAGAGCCGGAAACTGGAGTCCCGGGCTTGGCCAGCGGACGGGCTGTCAGTGGGAGGTGCACGTGGCAGCCACATGTGGGGGCACCTTCGCTGCCCACAGCCTGCGGAGGCCGAGCCCGCACCCGGCCGCCTCCGTCCTGCGGGCAGGGGATGCTGGGGGCGGGAGAGGAGTCGGAGCGCCCGGTCCCGTCCCGGATCCGCCGGCGGGGCGGGCGGGGTCAAGGCTCCGCCCCTGGCCCTGCCCCCGGGCGCGGGCTCGGCTGCCCCCTGCCGGCCGCTCTGGGTGCTGCGCGTCCCTGTGCGCGGCCACGTGGCCGGTGTAGGGGCGTCAGGCCACCGCGTTCCGCATCCATTTCCGAGTCTGAATCAGGCTGCGTGGCCCCCTCCCCCCAGCCTCCTTGGTCTCCCTTCTCTCTGCTCCCGCCGCCTCTGCACACGTCCCTGCGGCACAAAAACACTTTTTTGTAGGCGGGAGAGGAGGGAGTCCGGCTTTCCCCCCCCATCCCTCCCTTCTCTGGGCGCCCCTCTCGGAGCCAAGCGTCCCCATCTCCCGGTCATGCACCCGCAGAGGCAGGGGTGACCCCCGCCCCCGCCAGCCCAGGCCTCCGTCTGGGCCCCGAGACCAGACGGGGAAACTGAGGCAGGCAGGGGGGAGGGCGCGGGGCCGCCAGCAGCGCTCCCCCCAGCTCGCACCGCCCCCGCGCGGAGCCGGATTTAGCCGCGGGGAGCTGGGAACATTGTCTTTATTTTAAGCCGCCGAGTGCCGCACGCACGCGCCTGCGACAAAGGCTCCGAGAAGCCGCGGCGGGAGGCGCACGTGGGGTCCGCCCCCGCCCCCCGGCGCCCCCCGCCGCCCTGGCCTCGGCGGGTTCCGGTGGGGGTGGGGGTGGGGGTGGGGAGCTGCCCTGGGTGAGAACCCAGCGCTGTCCCGTCGCTCCTGGGTCGCCCCGGGCCAGGCAGCGGCCTCTCCAGCCCCCGTGTCTCCGCTCCTGCGCCCGCGCGTGGGCGGCGGGGCCGGGTCCGACGGCGCGGCTGCCCGTGGCCGGCGTCTGCTCCGAGCGACGCCGCCGTGGTTGTCTGTGACGGGACGGAGCCCTCGCTGTGAGCCCGCTGGGACTGGTGTGCCTCCCGCAGCTCCGGAGGAGCCTGTCCTGCTCCCACTGCACAGGGGCGTCCGCACAGGGGCGTCCCAGGGTGCGGCCGGTGCCCACGCAGGCCGCCTGGAGCTGGGGGCGGGTGGCTGCAGTTCAGGACGGCGGGCCCGGGGGCAGCACTCGAACCCGCGGGGATCCGGGCTGCAGGCGGCGAGCGGGGGAGGAGATGAGCGCTCCCCGGCGGGCGGAGAGCCGCAGCCCCTCGCGGTGACGCAGCCTCACCCGAGCTCGCGTCCAAGGCCAAACCCCGGTCCTCGGGCCGCGTCTCAGGCCAAACCCCGGTCCTCGGGCCGCGTCTCAGGCCAAACCCCGGTCCTCGGGCCGCGTCTCGGCACCGCTCCCTCCATCCCCGGGGCAGAAGGCTCAAGCAGGCCGTCCTCCTCCCCCGCCGACCCCCGCGCCCAGCCGGCGGGGCCTCGGCCTCGGCCTCGGGGAGGGCTGTGCGGTCTCACCTGCTGTCCGGTGGCCTCGCTCACAGCAGGGAGGGGGCAGCCGGCCACCCCGAGGGCGTCCTTCCATCTTTCCCTGCCGCCCTCCTCCCATTGCTTTAGGCCCTCGGCCTCGCTCCCCCTCTCCCCGGCCCCACGGTGGGGACCCCGGGACAGACTGTTCATTTTATTTAAAAAACAAGACGCTATAAAACAGAGCTGCTAATTGGTTATCACAAAAATTAAATTAAGTAAAACACTGAACAATGCCGACTCACAGGCCTGCTTGTTCAATACAGGGCACAGCAGGCACTGGCCTAGCAAATTCCCAGGATCCTCCTCCTTGGGGCTGCAGCTACAATACCCCCCCCCCCCCCCCCCCCAGGGCTGGGGCGAGAGTGGCCACAACCAGGCATCCTCTTGGGACAAGAAATGGGGTTTTCTGAGTCTGGTTCCGAAGCCAGGCCATAGACACTGCCCACGTACCCCGCTTTGCCCGCCCCCAGGCTGTGCTGGGAACTTGGGAGGAAGAGAGGGGGTTAGGGGGGGCAGGAGCCACACCCTCCCTCCCGGGAGGAAGGGGGTGTAGGCGGCCGGAGCTGGGGGCCTGGGGGCCTGGCGGCGCAGCGCGGGCTCTCAGGGCAGGAGGTGAGTTCGGGGACAGAGGCTGCGCCCCACAGGGAGCCCCGGGTTTCTGCCCCGGCGAGGGCAGGGGGCAGGGTCTCGGCTGCCCACGATGGGAGGGGGCCCCCCGTGGACCGGCGTGGGGAGGGGAAAGGGGGGCTTCCCTGTGCCATGGAGGCAGGTGCTTCCGGCTCACAGCTCTGGCCCCAAACGGCCCGGAACATCGGGTCAACGGCGCCGACTCTGCTTCCCTCGGTCATTGGACATCGGGGCCCAGGACGAGGCCCGACGTGAAACCGCTGGGGAGAGTCTGGGGGTGGAGGGGTTCCGGGCGCAGTCTGGCGCCCAGGGAGGGCCGGGGTGGGAGGACCGGTTCCGGGGTCCCCTGGCTGCGGACCGGCTCAGGCTGCCTCCTCCCCCCAGCAGTCCTCCCCAGACCCCCCGGGCCTGTGCGCCTCGTCCTCACGCCCCACCGAGGGGAGCCGGCAGCTCCCCGCCCGCAGTGGAAGGAGTGGGCCGAGCGGGCGAGCGGAGCGTAAACCCGATCCCTCTCCAACTGCCCCCGGACCCTCGCCCGCCGGGCCCTGCAGTCCCGAGTGGGCCGGGCTGCCCGCGCCTCCGGGCCTGCGAGGTCGCCGATGCCGAGCCTGTGCTCGCGGTGATCCGCGTTCGCGCCAGGGGTGCCCCGGCCCCGGGCCTCCGCACCTGCCGCCGCGCCCCCTGCCGGCCGTGCAGCTCCCTGCCCAGAGGGGCGTGGCCAGAGGCCGGTGCCTGGGGCTGGGGTGTGCGGGTTCCCTCCGCAGATGGGGGAATAGTCGTACACATCCCTGCGATTTCTCATCTAATCCTCATACCTCCACGATGTAGGCACGATTATTATTATTTTAAAAATACTTTTATTGATTTCAAAGGGGAAGAGGGAGGGAGAGAGACAGACAGACAGACAGACATCAGGCACAGGGAATTGATCGCCGCCTCCTGCACGCCCCGTACTGGGGATCAAGCCCGCAACCTGGGCATGTGCCCTTGACTGGGATATAAACCGCAGGCCCCGGCTCTATCCACTGAGCCAAATCGGCCAGGGCTGTAGGCACAATTATGATGCCCATTTTGCAGATAGAAAAGCTGAAGCCCAGAGAGGCTAGGGCCGGCCCCTGGACGCCTGCACCGTTTGTAGACGTTGCCCCCAGGTTGGAGCCTAGCCAGCGCAGACCCCTGGGAGCCGGTTATGAGACGAGGAGGATCCTGGGAGTTGGCTAGGCTGGTGCCTGCTGTCCCCTGTATTGAAGAAGCAGGCCTGCGAGTGGGCACGGCTCAGTGTTTTGCCTAATTTAATTTTTGTGATAACCAGTTAGCAGCTCTGTTTTATAGATGAGGAATTTGAGGCCTGGAGAGGTTTAATGTAATCTGTCCAAGGTCGCAGTGCTAGGTGTCAGAGCTGGGCCCGTGGACTCCTGACCAACATCCGTGTATTCACATCGCCCCCCTTCCCGGCTGAGCTGGGGGGGGGGTTGGTAATAGCCTTTCTGCCTGGTCTAAGGCCCCCTGCCCGGCCCCCTGGCGCCACCTGCCAGCCTGACCAGGGCAGGGACTGATGGGTTTGAGACCTCAGAGGCCTCCTTAATCTGTCCGGGGCACTAGATTAACAGCACAATTGAGTTAGGGCCCAGTCTGCTGCTGAGGCGGGAGGGGGAGGCGCTGGCGCCCGCGGCTAGTCCGGCCTGGGGTGGGGGAGGGAACTCGGGGGTTTGATGGAAGCTGGAGCCTTCTGAGCCAGTCAGAGAAGGGACTGGCAGCCAGCAGCCAGCGGGCACAGGTAGCATGTGGCCCCTGGGGCAGGTACCAATCTCTGCTGTTCTTCTTTTCTTTCTTTTTTTAAAAAAAATAATTTTTTTAAATTGATTTTTTTTACAGAGAGGAAGGGAGAGGGAGAGAGAGTTAAAAACATCGGTGAGAGAATCATCGATCAGCTACCTCTTGCACACCCCCCACTGGGGATGTGCCGGCAACCAAGATACATGCCCTTGACCAGAATTGAACCCAGGACCCTTCAGTCCGCAGGCTGATGCTCTATCCACTGAACCAAACCAGTTTTGGCTTGAGTGAATTTTTAAACTGTCATTTCTTTTGGGGGGGAAAGAAGAAGAAGAAGAAGAGGAAGAGGAAGAGGAAGAAGAGAAAAGAAAAGAAGAGAAGAGAAAAGAAAAGAAAAGGAAAGAAAAGAAAAGAAAAGGGGGTTGGAATGACCAAGACGATTACTGACTGTCCCCTAAGATGTGTTAATATAATCCAAATGAAGTCCTCCTTCAAGTGTAGTTACTTGATAATCTTGATTTGGTTGGAGAAAAATCCTTGTTTTTGAATAAGTTTATGACTTGGTGGATGCACACACCAGATGATGTAAAATTTGGGTTCTTGGCATTTGAGCACTGTTTTCCAAAGAGCGATGGACTTCATTGTTGTTTTATCCAAATAGCTGTTCTTCCGTAATTCTTGTCTAAAATAACTTTTATTTGCCTTTTAAAAATGTTTTTAAATTTATTGATTTTAGCCCAAACTGGTTTGGCTCAGTGGATAGAGCGTCGGTCTGTGGACTGAGGGGTCCCAGGTTCGATTCTGGTCAGGGGCATGTGCATTGGTTGCGGGCACGTCCTCGGTCGGAGGTGTGCAGGGGGAGGCTGGTTGGCATTTTTCTCTCTCGTCGATGTTTCTGGCTCTCTGTCCCTCTACCTTCCTCTCTGTGAAAAATCAATTAAAAAAATATAAAGACTTTAAAGAGAGAGGGAGGGAGGGAGAAAGAGAGAGAGGGGCACGGATTTTTGTTGTTCCATTTATTTATTTGTACATTCATTGATTGATTCTTGTATGTGCCCTGACTGAGGATGGAACCCATAACCTTGTCACTTCAGGACAATGCTCTAAGCATGAAATTTGTGCAGGGCGGGGGGGGGGGGGTTTCCTCAGCCCGGCCTGCACCCTCTCACCATCCAGGGACCTGCTCAGGGGATGTCCCATTGCCAGTTGGACATCCCTCTCACAATCGGGGACTGCTGGCTCCTAACTGCTCACCTGCTTGCCTGCCTGATTGCCCCAACTCCTTGCCTGCCTGCCTGATCGCCCCTAACCGCCTCTGCCTAGGCCTCCGCCGCTGCAGCTTCGCCCAGAAGGACTTCCAGAATGACGTCCAGAAGGTTGTTTGGCTATCCGATCTATTTGGCATATTAAGCTTTTATTATTATAGATGATTCTGGGGCTGCGTCAGACTAGAGAATTCATAGTAACAGTGCTTTGATGGAAATACGTGAATGACATGATGTGTATGTGGGAAAGGCTGAGGTGAGTGGGTTAAGGATATTGTAGACAGGAATGGAAAGATAAGAAGCAAGGGGAGCTAGAAAGAGGTAAGAAAGGGGAGTGCAAAGAGAACAACACATGTGCGGCCTCCTGGTGAGTCTGTGTGTGGCTCGGGTTGGAAGTTGGTCAGGGAACACAGAGGACTCGCCGTCTGCGTGGTCTGCTCTGAGGCCCTGCCGTCTGCCACGCAGAGGCCGCAGGGGCTGGCCCTGCCACCTGCGCTCTCTTCACGTGCACCTGAGGCCCCGAGGGTCACGTGTTTCCGTGTGCTCCTGGGCCCGTGTGTAGAGAATCAATGTATTACTTTCAGGAACCAAAGTCTGGGGATAGAATTTGAGGGAGACTAAGAGAATCACTGCCTAACACAGCCTGCCGGGCTAACTTGATAAAGGCTACGATAAAAGACAGATGCTATGAGACTGGCCTGGGGGGGAGGGTTGGCGGGGGGATGCAGCGGGGGTGGGGTGGGGGTGAAAGAAAAAGAGAAAGCAAACGGCAGCAGGACCAGAAAGCAGAGAGGGAATGGTAGCGCTTCTTCATCTGCAGAACAGGAAGGAGGAGGGACTCAGGCTGCGGCACTCACAGGAACCCATGCCCTCCCTGCCCTGCAGCCATTGGACGGAGGGGTAGGCACGTGACCCAAGCCAGCCAATCAGTCTTCCCTAGAATTTCTCACCTTTGGAGCTGAGAGGCAGACCCTTCTCTCTGGTGAAGGGTCACTAGGAGCGAGCCCAGCGTGGCCAGCGGCCGCCTCGGGAAGGACCATGCATGGGGGAGGCGTGCCCAGCGCGCAGAGGAAAGCAGGGACGAGGCCCAGCTGGGGTCCCGGACACCCCTGGCCCTGGTGCCCACCATCGGTCCCCAGTGCCATGTCCACGTCTGTGCGTCTGGTGGTTTGAGCTTGGGAGCCTTTATACCAGTGCCTTCTTTTATTTATTTATTATTTTTTAAAATATTTTTTATTGATTTTTTTTTTTTTTTTACAGAGAGGAAGGGAGAGGGATAGAGAGTTAGAAACATCAATGAGAGAGAAACATCGATCAGCTGCCTCCTGCACACCCCCTACTGGGGATGTGCCTGCAACCAAGGTACATGCCCTTGACTGGTACCGAACCCGGGACCTTTCAATCCGCAGGCTGATGCTCTCTCCACTGAGCCAAACCAGTTTTGGCCAGCGCCGTCTTTTTATGCTCAGTAGAGCTTGAGGGGATTGCCGCCACTTGCCGATAAGAGGCCTGGAGGCTGCAGTGCAGGTGGGAGCTGCCCGCTGCCACTCGGGACATCTTAATCCTGAGGAGGAAGCTAAGCGCGCGGGCAGGGTTTGTCGATAACCGGCCGCCAGCCTCTTGGCCTCGCCTTCTTGTGGACTTGCTTTTGCTTTGCGTTCGGCGTGCTGAGTGTCCCGATGGGCTGTGGGCCGTTGTCCTTCCGAGGGCGAGCCGGGGCCAGTCTTCCCAGGGGTACAGCCCCGGGGCCGGGGGTGCCTTCGCGGGGACCACGCTCCTGGCTCCGGGGCCCCGTTCACCGGTGGGCTGTGCCATTGGCCTCACAGGCCAGAAGCCAGCCTCGCGCTGGGAATGAAATAACCACGCACCTGGCCTTGTCAGTCATCGAAACAAACAAACAAACAAACAAACAAACGAGGAGAGGCCCGCCGCGTCGTAGCCAGAAGGACACACAAGGTGACGGCGCAGCAGGCTCTTTGCTGTAGCCAGCGGTCGCCGACCTTTCGGGCCCCATGGACCGCCGGTGACCCGCGGGCCACTGGTTGGCGGCCGCTGCCGGTGGCAGGAAGCCTGAGCTTCGGGGTCCAGCGGCCTGTGTGCGAACGGGAGAGCCATAGCCAGGGTGATGGCTCCTGAGGTGCAGTGGGCCCCGAAGGCAGGTGCACAGGCTAAGAAGGGGGACGGGAAAGCGGGTTTGGAAGGACTTGTGACCGTCGGTCAAGGTGGGTGGGTGCAGACGGCTCATCGCTGGGGCTGGAAAGTAATGAAGAGCCCCACACTGGGCATGAAGAAGGCATGAAGAAGATATGAAGAAGGCATGAAGAAGGCGTGAAGAAGATATGAAGAAGGCATGAAGAAGGCGTGAAGAAGATATGAAGAAGGCATGAAGAAGGCGTGAAGAAGATATGAAGAAGGCATCATACATGAAGAAGGTGTAAAGGAGGCATGAAGAAGCCATGGAAGGGCCGCGTTGGAAACCTGCCTCAGAGGGCGGAGGGCTAACCCCGCTTCAGCACCTTCTGCTTCTTCTTTTTTTAAAAAAATATATTTTATCCGGAACCAGTTTGGCTCAATGGATAGAGCGTCGGCTTGGGGACTGAAGGGTCCCGGGTTCGATTCCAGTCAAGGGCATGTACCTTGGTTGCGGGCATACCCCCAGTAGGGGGTGTGCAAGAGGCAGCTGATCGATAACTCTCTCTCATCGATGTTTCTAACTCTCTATCTCTCTCCCTTCCTCTCTGTATAAAATCAATAAAATATATTAAAAAAAAATACTGGTTTGGCTCAGTGGTAGAGCGTTGGTCTGCGGACTGAAAGGTCCCGGGTTCGATTCCGGTCAAGGGCATGGACCTTGGTTGTGGGCACATCCCTGATACGGGTTGTGCAGGAGGCAGCTGATCAATGTTTCTCTCTCATCGACATTTCTAGCTCTCTATCTCTCTCCCTTCCTCTCTGTAAAACACCAATAAAATATATTTAAATATATATATATATATATTATTGATTTTTAATTTAAATATATATATATATTTTATTGATTTTTTACAGAGAGAAAGCGTATCGGGGATGTGCCCACAACCAAGGTCCATGCCCTTGACCGGAATCGAACCCGGGACTTTTCAGTCCGCAGACCGACGCTCTATCCACTGGGCCAAACCGGTTTCGGCACCTTCTGCCTCTGACGTGGGGCTTTCTGGGGGAGCACGGCTTGGCTGGTCAGTTCAGAGGAGATGCTGCGGCAGGCGGGCTCGGGGTGCGCCTGCCCCCGCCGTGCTCCGGGCCCTCCGCTGAGGGGCCACTCCTGCCCCTTGGCCTGCGGGCTGGCGGAGCTGTGGGAGGGGAGCTCGCCTCCGTGTTGTGTGAGCCAATCAGAGGCTTTCCGAGCCGTTAAGATCCACAGAAACGTGCTGGCTGCTGGGGGCCCTGCCCCTGAGCTGGGACGGGGTCCTCGGCGAGGGGAACACGCGGACGAAGAGGGTGAGAGGAGGCAGGAGAGGAGTCCGTGTGCCGAGCTGCCTCTGGTGCTCCAGCTCCTGGTCCCAGCTCCGCGAGGCCTGGACACACCCGTTTCCTGTCCTGGGGTCCCCTGAAGCCTCCACATCCATGCAGGTCACCCCTTTCCCCGGGAGCCGAGGGGAGAGCTCCTCTCTCTCGCAGCCGGAAGGCCAGGGCCTGGAGCAGACGCTCAGGACAGGACTGCCGCGGCCGCTCCGAGCGCAGATCCAGCCGGTGAGCCACCCGGCAGCCGGGCTGACTCACCAATGGGGGTGTGTGTGTTGGGGGGGGGGGTGGGCCTTCAGTCACTGGAGATGAAAGGACCCCAGAACCCCGCCCTCTTTCCTGGCTCCCGCCTTGGCTGCTCGCCATCTGCAGGCCCAGCTGCCGGGCTATTTCTGGACGAAGTCAGGAGGCTGTTTTTGTCTCTGGGACTCTGAGCCCAGAATCCCCTGCTCAGGGGTGCCCCCAGCCCCCAGCCGCCTGTGTGCCTCCTTTCTCTCTCCCCGCCTCTGCGCCCCCCCCCCCCAACCACAGGACACACTCAACTCCCCGGACAGTGTGTCTCGGTGGGCAAGAGGGCAGAGGGCAGAGGGCAGAGGGCAGAGGGCAGAGGGCAGCTCTCTGCGAGGGCTCCCGCTCTCCCCACGGTCAGCCCAGCTCGGCACCGGGGCCACGCGGTCCGGTGTGTGTGTGGGGTGGTGAGAGGGGGCGCAGGGGACGGGATGGGTGGGGCAGGAGGCCCAGGCAGCCCCACCTGGTCGCAATGGTGGAACGAAGGTGTGGAGCCCGGCTCGGGTGTGCACAGGGCAGTGGAGTGGGTGCTCTGGCCCTTGCCCACCGGCCAGGGCTGTGCAGAGAAGGCGCCCTGAGCAGGGCTCTGTGCCTCCGTGCGATGGGAAAGGGCAGCCGGGTGGCAGGAGGTGAGGCCGAGGCAGGACGCGGGCTGCCCCTGCCGGTCCCGGGACAGCCAGGCCTCCGGCTCCGGTCCCGCTGAGGTTGGTGCTGGTGGGCGGGCTGGCGGGCAGCAGCGGGGGGTGGGGCGGGTGGGGACAGCGGTGAGGCGCTGCAGGGTGCTGTGGGAGGCCATCAGGACAGTGGAGGGGACAGCCAAGTCACCTGGACCTGCTGGAAGGGGCCGGTGCCCCCCAACGGCTGCAGGAGGTCATTGAAGGCCAGGCCTCCCGCTCCCACCAGCTGCCCATTCTGCGGGGCAGGGGGCGGAGGGCGGGCGGCCCTGGGTCTGGGGCCCTGAGGCCGGTCGTGTTTACAACGTCCTGGGAAGGAATGCAGTTAAACGATGACTGGAGAGTAAGACATGCAGCGCCTCCGACTCCCTGGTTAATGGTTTGTCCGGGCTCTGAGGGCAGGTCAGGCTGACCGGGGAGGAGGGGCGGGAGGGACACGCGTGTGGAGTCCCCTGACGGTCAGGCGCCCCTCCTTGGAGAAGACGGGAGAGGCTGGGTCAGGAGGACGGGAGGCGAGGCCCCAGCCCCCTTCTCTCCGGGACTCGGAGCCGCATGGAGCCGGAGCCCGGCATAGGCCGGGAGGAGCCGCATGGGAGGGAGATGCCCGTTAGCCCTCCTGCCCTGCCAGCCACCCGGCCTGGGCCGAGCCTGGGCCTCCGCCCGCCACTCTGTTTCTCTCCTTCCTGGGCGGCCCGGCTGACCGGACTCGGAGACGGTGTTGGGGTCACACCATCAGGGAAACTCGGGTGTTCTGACTTCTTGGCCCCTGTTACGTACTGAATTCTGTGTCTCCCCCGCCCCCCCCCCCCCCCCCGCCCCATCATTTATTGAAGCCGAAACCCCCCATGTGACTGTCTTTGGAGAGAGGGGCTTGAAGGAGGTTGGTTAACCTGAAGGGAGGCCATAAGGGTGGATGGGTTAGGGTTAGGGTCCCACCCAGCATGTCGGGTCTTGGGGAGCAGAGGGCCTTTAGATACACCAAGGGCAGGGCCCCCCGGGGACAGGGAGAGGCAGCCGCCTGCCAGACGAGGGGAGAGGCCTCGGGAGACCCAGCCCCCCGGCACCTGGGCTGTGGACCTCCAAAGCTGCAGACACTCCTGTGGGGGCAGCGCCGTCGGTGGGGGCTTGTAAGGCCGCTCCAGGAGCCTCCTACAGCCCCCGAGGGTGTCATCGCCCTCCCTGTGTGACCCCATTCCGGCCGGGAAGTAGGCAGAAAGCCCGCTGTGGGGAGGGGACCTTTGGGAAAGGTAGTGACTGCCCTGGGCTGCCCAAGCTGCTGAGAGGGCGTGCCGGTGGGTGACCTTTCTGCTGAGGATGGAAGGGTCTCGGGCTGGAAGAAACCGAGATCCAGGAAGTGGGGCCTGAGAGCCAGAAGCCTGTACGGTTTCTTCTGTGCAACCTGCCCGTGTCTCCTCAGCTCGGCTGCCACAGCCAGCGCCTCAGCGGGGCGGCTTGCCCCACAGAAATCTGTTTCTCACGGTTTGGAGGCTGCACCCTGTGGTCCCGGCGCCAGCGCGGCCAGATTCTGGCGAGAGCCCTCTTCTGCTTACAGACGGCTAGCTCTTCCTATTCCCCCCCTCCATTGATTTTCAGACAGAGTGGAAGGGAGGGAGGAGGAGGGGAGAGAGAGAGAGAAACATTGATGTGGGAGAGGCTGCACACACACAACCCTTTAATGATGCGGACCCGGAGCAGCCTGGTCCGGGCGGCCCGGGGAGGTGCCTCCCTGACCCGCGCCCTGCTCCGTCCTCTTGCGGCCAGGACCTGCAGGCCGGCTCCCGGTGGGCGCCTTCTCAGTGCTCCCAGCCCTCCTTCTGCACCGAGGCCTGCAGCGGGACCATCTGCTTCTGCTGCTCCTGCTGCTGCCGCCGTGCTTTGCCTCTCCTCCTGGGGGCAGGAGAGCGGGCCCTCGGTGTGCGGCCCCTGGGGGCTCCCACTGGCTGTGCCCCGCGACCAGCTCTGCCTCAGACACCTCCCGCCCAGGAGACCCCGAGGCAGCCCCGGGGAACGGGCGAAGAGCCCGGCTGGGTGCAGTCTCGGGGCCGCCCCGGCCTGCCCCTCCGGCGGGAGCCCACCTGCTCTCCAGCTCGTGCACCGTGTCCGGCAGGGGGTGGCCCAGGGTCTCCGGCAGGAGGGCGGCCACGGCGCTGGCGGCCACGGGGACGGCGCCGAAGATGAAGGAAGGCGCGGAGGGGAGGAGCTCGGCCGTCATGCTCACCAGCGGGCTGGCGATGCTGCCGAAGCGGGCCACGGTGCTGCCCATCCCCAGGCCCGTCTGCCTGCGGGCCGCGGGGCAGGGGCCGGTCAGCGTTCCGGCATCAATGTCCTCTGTCCCCCATTTGATCGGCAAACCAGTTTGGCATTTGTTTTCAAGGTGAGAAGAAGGAGGAGGAGGAGAAGAAGGAGGGGGAGAAGAAGGAGGAGGAGGAGGAGAAGGAGAAGAAGGAGGTGGAGAAAGAGGATGAGGAGGAGGAGGAGGAGGAAGAGAAAGAATAGGAGAGAGAGGAGGAGGAGGAGGAAAAGGAGGAGGAGGAAGGAGAGAAGGAGGAAGGAGAGGAGGAGGAGGAAGAAGGAGAGGAAGAGGAGGATCTGTAGAAGGAGGAGGAGGAAAGGGAGGAAGAGAAGGAAAAGGAGGAGGAAAAGGAGGAGGAGGGGGGGGGAGGAGGAGCAGGAGAGGAAGAGTAAGAGGAAGGAAGAGGAGAAGAAGGAGGAAGGGAGGAAGAAGGGGGGGGAGGAGGAGGAGGAGGGGGGAAGGAGAGGGAGGAGAGGGAAAATATTTTACCCAGGCCCCGCCCCCCATTGGACTGGCGCTCACCGCATCATGGTGGGGTACAGCTCCCCGGTGTACAGGAAGATGCAGTTGAAGGAGGACGCCAGGCAGCCCTTCCCCAGCACGGCCAGGGAGGTCCGGACCGCGGTCTGGTCTGGAGAGAGGAGGGCGTCAGCGGGGTCTGGGGCGCGGGGGCCTGAGGGTGCGGCCGGGCTCCCCGGGGAGGAGTGGAGTCACGCGTGGGGAGGAGGCCAAGGGCGAAGGGCCGTGCTCACCCTGGGGGATCACCCCATTGGCCAGGATGCAGACGCCCGCCAGAAGCAGGGAGGCGACCTGCGCCGGCCGCCGGCCCAGGCGGTGCATGGCGAGGAAGCACACGAGCTTGGCGGGCAGGTCCACCGCCCCGAAGATGACCTGCAGGAGGTGGATGCTCACCCCGAAGGCCTGCAGGTCCATGACCAGCCCGTAGTAGGCGAAGCTCGTGGCGAACCTGGCGGGGAGGAGGGGGGTCGTTCGCGGGGAAGGCTCAGGGAGGGTGAGCGGCACAGGGCACCGGCCCGAGGAGCTGGGCCCGGCCCGCTAACCCTCCTTCAGACAGTGGTCTCCGGCTTGAGTATGGGGGCGGTTCTGCCACGCCCGGATTGTTTTCACCCGCTGCTTTGTAGGATTTGCGTCGTCTTTATCTCTATCCTGTACGTTGAACCCGGGCTGAGGGGCGGGGGACAGGCTCTGTCTTTAGGGCTAAGATGCTGGGAGGGGCAGTGGCCTTCTGGGACCTGCCCATGATGCTGGGACGGGCGCTGTTTCTTCTCAGGATGTCCAAAGCCCGCACAGTGATAAAACCCCAGCCCAGGGCAGCCAACCGGGCGTCTGGGACCACTGGAGGTCTGCGAGGTCTGAAGGGTGGGGCACCGCTGACCTAGAGCACACCCCAAACTGTGACCAAGAATGCATTGGGGAGGGGGCGTTGTTCCGTTGGACAGCGCCTTTCTGAGCTGACGTGGGGTGTCGGGGTGACGGGGCCGGGAGGGGAGCTGAGAGGAGGGCCACGGGGGATGTGGCAGAGGGAACGGCAGGCGCGGCTGAAGCGAGCCGCAGCCACGATGTGCGCTTGGAGGCCGGTCTGGGCCCCTGAGGCCTGTGCCCGAGCGCTGGCCAAGGCCGGGACAGCCGCCAGCGTTTGCCAGCCAGGCTGGCCTCTGCCCTCGCAGCAGCGCTGGGGCCTTCCCTCCCACTTGCCCGACCCCCCGCCCCCCTCCCCCCCCCCCGCACGGACTCTCTCCCGCCGCGGCCGTGGGTGTCCCGGCCGCCCTACCAGAGCACCGAGAGGCAGAGGAAGAGGCGGCGCAGGGCGGGCTGCCGCAGCAGCTCCAGGGCGGAGGCCTTGTCCTGGCCCAGGCTCAGCTCCTTCTGCAGGCTGGACCGGAGCACCTGCCGGGCAGGGAGGGCTCAGGCCTGGCTCCCCTCGGGCTCCTCCCAGGCCAGCCCAGCCCAGCCCAGTCCCGCCCAGCCCCTCCCTCTGGGCCCTGAGACCTGGGTTCTAGGCGTGGGGGTGGCGCCTGGGGGGAGGGTCCTGGGGAATGCTGGGGGTCTCACCTCCATGTTAAGCTTGGCCCCCTCGTCCGGCTTCCTGTTGATCCGGGCCACTCTCTGCAGGGCCTTCAGGGTGAGGTCCAGCCTCCCGGAGGAGGTGTACCAGCGGGCTGACTCGATGAAGAACCTGGGGTGGGGGTGGGGGGTAGGGGTTGGCATCGCTCCGGTTCCAGGCGGCTGGGCTGGGCGAGGAGGTGAGCTTTAGGCGCCTGTGGTGGGGTTTACTGAAGTCTGGGAACCCAGGGGCTCTGCTAGTCCGACTGTTCGGGACCACAGGCGGCGCCCAGCTCGGCGAGGACTCACTGTGCAGCAGGAAGTCAGCTCTTGGGTGCGGGGGAGAGGGAGCCGCACGGCAGGCTGGTGCCCGGGGTGGGGGTGTGGGGAGGGGGGTCGAGGGTCGGGTGGGGAGCTGGACGCCTTGGGCCAGATCTTGCCCCCACAGCCCCTTCCCCGCTGTCAGGCTGAGGCTTTGCCTGGCTTTGACCTTTGACCTTCTCTGAGTCTGTCCCTGGCAGTCCCCCGGGCCCACGCACCAGGCGTAGACGAAGGAGACGAAGTAGGGTACGGAGACCAGCAGCTGCAGGTGGCGCCAGGGGGGCACGGCGTAGGCCAGGCCGGCCAGGACGAACTGGCCCAGGCTGTAGGTGTAGCCCCCCAGCGTGGACACTTGCGCCCGCATGTGGATGGGCATCCACTCCATGTCTGAAAAGAGGGTGAGAGCAGAGGGTGCCATTCCCGACCGCAGGGGCGGGGCCTGGGCAGGCGGGCCCCTCTGCAGCGGACCTCGCCCTGGCCAGCACTGGTGCCGTGGGGAGGTGGAAGGCCAGTGGAGGTGGGGGTGGGGGTGGGGATCCCCGGGAATTGTCCCCTCCTCTCCTCTGCTCTCCTGGGCGATGGCCCCGCCCTGCGCTCCAGTCCTGGGGGGGCCTCCTTTCCCTCAGGGGCCCCTGACCACTCCGTCCCCCTCAGCAGCAGCCGCTCCCCGGTCCCACCAGCCTGGCCAGACCCCCCGCTTCCTTCTGCCCTGGGGATCGGGTGGGAGTGATGGTCCCTCTGCCCTGGGGAGCGGGTGGGGGTGAGGGCAGGTCCGGGAGGCGGTGGGGTGCAGACAGATGGGGCGTTGGGGCTGCGCTCTCCAGGGGTCCTGCCGGGCCCTAGCTGAGTCCTGGTTAATTCAGAGAACCCTAAACCCTTGGATTGCCTTCTGGGCTTGAGGAGTGACCTCGGGTCAACCCCCCTCCCACCGCCCTGCCTCGGGCTCCTCCTACACGGGGCTGTCTTGGGAAGTTGGGTATTTTACATAATAAAGGGGGTGAGATCTATGGGGAGGGGGGTGCAGACGCCCTGCCGGGGGCCCTCTGGACGGTGCAGCCTCCTCTGGGTACAGTCCTCTCCGCTCCATCGCTCCATCGCGGGGCGAGGCCTGTGTTCTAAGCCCGTGTCTGAGGGGTCAGATCGGTGGAAGCCCCCCCACCCCTGGACCCCAGAAGCTATAATGTGTCTGGAAGGCAGACCCGGAGGCCAGGGGGGCAGAGCTCAGGAAGGTGGGCTGGGAGGGGGCGGAGTGGGGAGAGGAAAGGGGCAGGGGCCCCCCCGTTCCCCAGCACCCCTCACTCAGGATCATGCTGCTGAGGCTGACGCCGGACAGGGCCACGCCCGAGAGCAGCCGGAAGGCGCAGTAGGCGGGGAAGCTGGGAGCGAAGGCTGCGCAGGTGCCGGAGGCGGCCAGCAGCAGGTGGCTCAGGATCAGCACCTTCCGGCGGCCCAGCCTGCAGGACAGAGGAGGATCCCGTGGGCAGGATCCCGTGGGCAGGATCCCGTGGGCAGGATCCCGTGGGCAGGATCCCGTGGCCAAGGCGCACGCTGGGCTGGGACGGGCTGGGCCCCGGGTCCTGGGGGGAGAATGCCAGCCTCCCCCGAGGCTGGGGCCCTCCGCCCGGCCAGGGGCCCGGGGCCCGGTCCCCGCCCAGGACTGACCTGTCCGCCAGGTACCCCAACACCACGGCTCCGAGAAGCACCCCCACCATGTAGAGCGACTGAGCCAGCTGGCGCAGGGCCCTGTGCGAGCACACGAGGTCCCACTGGGGAGAGGGCCGAGGGGCAAGGGTCAGGGGGGAGGAGCCGGCGGCACGGCAGCCTCCTGCCCCCCGCCCCTGCTCCGCTGGCCTTCTCGGCCTGGCCCCGGCCCCCTCACTGCCCTTCCCCATGGTCTCCGGCCTCAGAGCCGACAGGCGGATCTGCCCTCCCAGCCACCTCCTCCCACGGCCCCTCAGCTCCTTCTCCGCCCCCCTCTGGAGGACTGAGGCGGCTGTGTGCGCTCGGGGTGCGGGCCCGGCGGCTCACCTCGGTCACGATGGTGGAGGAGAAGGTGCTGTTGTCATAGATCCAGCCGTCGGGGCAGGGCTCAGTGGTCTCCGTGCCGTTGGCCTCCGAGCCGTTGGGCCAGGGCAGCCCCCTGTGCGGGGAGGTGAAGCGGAGGCAGGACTCAGGCCGCCCCTGCGGGTCCCGGGGCAGCCAGGCCTCCGGCTCCCGGTGCCCGCTGCGGTTGGCGCCGGCGGGCGGACGGCAGTGGTGGGCGGGGATGGCGGCCGTGAAGTTCTGCAGGGTGTTGTGGGCGGCCATGAGGAGCAGGGGCAGGATCACCAGGGTGACCTGGGCCTTCTGGAAGCGGCCGACGCCCCCCAGCTGCTCCAGGAGGTCATTGAAGGCCATGGGGCAGGGCCCGGCCGGGCGGCTGGCGGCTGAGGACGTCCAGGCCCCGGATTCCCGTCCGTGTGTCTGTCCGCCCGCTGGCCTTCACTGGAGGATCGGGGCTGCCGTGGCTCCTTCGGCCGGGCTGCTCCGGGAGCTGAATCTGAGCCGGCCCTGTGGGGGGGACACAGCCGGTGGGGCGCCCCTCCTTCCTTCTCTCGCTCCTGGCCTGCCCCTCCCTTCCCCTCGCGGCCTCTTCCCACTTGGTGGGGCTCAGCTTTGGGGCAGCTGTGGCCGGACCCCTAGGAGGGCAGTGTTTAACCCTCGGCCGGAGGGAAGGAGTTAAAGTGTGACTAAGTATCAGGGGATTAATGAACCTCCCAGTGTCCTGGTGTCAGTGGAATTCCTTCACGTGGCTGTAAAGGGCAGGAGCGGGCGGACCGAGGTGGGGATGGTGGGAGGGGATGGGCTTCGAGGGCCCATCTGGGCCTCTGGGGGCCGGCGGCCACAGGGCGGGACCTTTTCGTCTTCCTTTCAGTGGGAAGACGGGGTTCTGAGGAGGGTGGCGGCCTCTTGAGGGGCGTCTGTCGTTTTTAGTGGACAGGGTCCGGTCTGTCTTTGGGGAGGGGTGCCAGCGTGCAGGACGCCCAGTTGACTTGGATATCAGATCAACAAATATCTCTTTCTCTTTATATCTCTATCTCTATCTCTATCTCTATCTCTATCTCTATCTCTATCTCTATCTCTATCTCTCTATCTCTATCTCTATCTCTATCTCTATCTCTATCTCTTTCTCTATCTCTATCTGTAAGTATGTCCTTAAAATCATGTAGGACATATTTATACTAAAAAATAAATTTGTTGCCCCGCTGGTCTGGCTCAGTGGTTGAACGCCAGCCTGTGAACCAGAAGGTCACGGTTCAATTCCCGGTCAGGGCACCGGGTTGTGGGCTCCATGCCCAGTGTGGGGCATGCGGGTGGCAGCCGATCCATGATTCTCTCTCATCATTGATGTTTCTCTCTCTCTCTCTCTCCTTCTCCCTTCCTTTCTGAATCAATAAAAATATATTTAAAGAAAAGTGTTTGTTGATCTGAAATTCAAATTTGACTGGGCATCCTGTCTCACGTTTGCTGAAATTGGCACCCCCGGCCTCTGGCCTCCTGGGGACAGCTCCTATCCTGTAGGACTACAGCTTCTCCGATGAAGAAAAAGTAGAGGCTGCAGTGGGACCCTAGAGTCTAGTGGTCGGCAAACTCATCAGTCCACAGAGCCAAATCTCAACAGGACAACGATTGAAATTTCTTCTGAGAGCCACATTTTTTTAAACTTCTTCTAACGCCACTTCTTCAACATAGACTCGCCCAGGCCGTGGTATTTTGTGGTAGAGCCACACTCAAGGGACCAAAGAGCCCCACGTGGCTCGCGAGCCGCAGTTTGCCGACCACTGGGCCGAGGGTATTCTGGCCGCACAGATGACTCCCACCAACACAGCGCTCGGCTAAGTGGGAGCACCGTTCGCAAGGTGCGCCCCGGTGATCCTCCTCCCCCTTTTGCCTGACTGAAGCCAAGTAGCCTGGGCCCATGTCCCAATTAGGCCCCAACTAATTGATTATCTGTCTAGACTCAGTGGGAGAAATGCAAGTGACCAGGGCTCAGCAATAACGGCCTAGACAGCTGAGCCGAGCCGGAACACGTGACACACAGACAGAATGCGTGTGCACTCACACAGGGTGTATGTACCGATTCCTAGCGGGCCCCGGGCTCCGGCAAAGGCTGCCCGGTGATGCACACCGGAGGACAGAGGATGAAGACAGAGACGGGCAGGCGGCCGCAGTGGGTTCAGGCTCATACAGCAGAGCAATCGGGCTCATCTCTCCTCCTATCAGGCAGGAGACCACGACGGAAGGCGGTCCCGGGGTTATAGAGCCAGACTTGTGTCCTTATCGGTGTGGGCAAGACGGTGTCACGCCTTATGCTGGGAGCAGGGCGTTTACACGTAAGGGCGCAGAGCTTTTCCATCAAGATAGTGGGGTGTTCATTAATTTCGGAAGTCACAGAGTATTGGGGGTTTCCATGCAGCGAGCACTTCACACAATAGAGGGGTTATTGCAACATTTGGCAAAGGGGGGCCAGGAGGGAGCCCACCACTAGGGGGAGGACTACCACCTTGCTTTGGCCTCACCACCCCTTTCATTCAGGTTTGGGATCCATCCATGGCTCCTAGGCCGGCAATTCCAGTGACAGGCAGATTATTTTCTCAGTGAGGATTTACAAGATGGTTTGGTGGGGAGCGGCCTCAGCTGCCATTGTCTCAGTTAGAGAGGGCGTGGTTGGCTCTGACCTTGCAGAGCTTCAAGGCTGACCAGCCTCCCAGGCTCCTCGGATCCTTTCTGATGAGCGAGACCATGATCGGTTTTGGCCGACGGAGGGGGAGGGTTCCAGGGTTTGACAGGAGGCGCCCCAGGCCCCGCACAAACCAGCGGATGCAAAGGGCCTCGGAGGGCAGGAGAATGCCTCGCTGCTCTGGGCACAAACCCCGTCTGGTGGTCGAGAGGAAGCCGTTTGCTTTCCCGCGTCCCCTGCCAGGAGCCCAGACGCCCTGTCACCATCGAGCCGCTGACACGAACGACGCTTCTGTGTGTGGAGAGAGTGTTTGTCGTTCACCGAGGCCCCGGGATGCGCCGGTCTTAGGCTGGTGCTAACCTGTCCCGTCTAGCTTCAGGGCCAGGTTCTGAGAGGGGAGGCCGGCCCAGCTGCAGGCCGTGGAGATCACAGGCCTCAGTGTCCAGAGAGGAGAGGGCAGGCCCCGGGAGAGACGTGACTGGGCCCAGCCCCCCTCCTCCCGCCGGTGCTGGTTCTGGGCTGGGACGCAGTGGGTGTCCAGACGCCTGACAGCGTGCTCCAGGCCAAGGTACACAAACAAGAGCCGGTGGCCTGGGGCGGAGGGCACAGCTGCACAAACAGGGGTGGGGGTGGGGGGCTCCGGGGCCAGCCTCCTGCCAGAGCCCCTGCCTGGGGGAGTGGGCATGCTGAGGTAGTGGGGGAGACGGTGGTCCCTCCAACAACCCTCCCTCTCTGAGCCTGAGCCCAGGCCTCTGGGAGAGAGCTCCGCCATAGTTCCTGGCCAGCGTCCAGCCAGGGTTAGCCGGAAAAAGCCAATTGGAGGCCCAGGGACCGGACTGTGGCTGCTCCTGGGACCTCTTGGGTAACCAGGGGACTCCCCACAGCTCCCAGCTCAGGGAGTTTCTAGGTGGGAATGGTCACAGGGCCAATGATTCACAGAGCCAGGGACAGAGGTATCCAACAGGGACTTCTGGTTGGCCAGGAGCCGTGGTCGGCAAACTGCGACTCTTTGGCCCCTTGCGTGTGGCTCTCCCACAAAATACCACGGCCTGGGTGAGTCTATGTTGAAGAAGAGGCGTTAGAAGAAGTTTAAGTTTAAAAAATGTGGCTCTCAGAAGAAATTTCAATCGTTGTCCTGATATTTGATATTTGGCTCTGTGGACTCATGAGTTTGCCGACCACTGGCCAAGAGTCACAGGACCAGGTGCCGTCAGAGCTGAATGCCACCCTGCAGGTGGACACGCCGCACGGAGCAGGCACGGAGACGGAGGCCCTGAGGAGACACGTTTGCCCAGGACCCCACGGCGAGCGGCTCCCGACCTCAGTTCTCTTCCCTCCATTGCTCTCTCCGCCACGCCAGCAGCGATTCCAGATCCTCGGTTTTCGGAGGCATCTGGATTCTGTAAAATTTATCCCGTTAGATAAGTGGGAGTTAAGGAGTGCCTACATGTGATTGTGATTCAATAACTTACACATCAGAGAAGCACTCTTGCTGCTACCCCAGGCCTACGTGTGCGTTTGAGGACGATGGGCCGGGAGAGCAGCCCACGGACTCCTCACGCCTGCGGCCTGGCCGCCCTGGCCGCCCTGGCCGGTGGCCGGCGCCAAAACGAAAGGCTGCCCTTCGGAGGCTGGACGTGAGGCCAGTCACCAGCGAGGGGGCTCAGTCTGAGGAGCGCCGTGGGAGACGGCCTTGGGAAAGGGGCAGGGAGCGGGGAGGTGGGGATGGGAGCAGCTGAGCTGCAGAGTGGATGGTGGGGTCCAGAACGGGGCTCTGAACAGCAAGAAGGACTGGGTCACGTGAAGGTCAGAGCATCCTGACTGGCGTCTCAGCTCACCAGGAGTCCTGGTCATGTGATTGGGAAGTGTTCTGGGGCATCTTCCCTCCCCCTCGCTTCCCCTCCTCTTCCCCTTCCCTTCCCTTCCCTTCCCTTCCCTTCGCTTCCCCTCCTCTTCCCCTTCCCTTCCCTTCCCTTCCCTTCACTTCCCTTCCCTTCCCTCCCTTCCTTTCCTTCCCCTCCTTCCCCTCCCCTTCCCCTCCTTTCCCTCCCCTTCCCCTCCTCTTTCCTTTCCCTCCCTTCCCCTCCCCTCCCCCTCCCTTCCCCTCCCCTCCTCTCCCATTCCCCTCCCCTTCCCCTCCTCTCCCCTTCCCCTTCCCTTCCCTTCCCTTCCCTTCCCTTCCCTTCCCTCCCCCTCCCCTCCTCTCCCCTTCCCCTCTCCTTCCCCTTCCCTTCCCCTCTCCTTCCTCTCCCCTCCCTTCCTTTCCCTTTCCCTTCCCTTCCCTAAGGTGGCCCCATTGTCAGCTGACCCTGAGCCGAGTGTCATGGGGTGGGATGGGAGGGAGTCCTGTGCGGGGCATGTGTGAAGGGCAGGGCTAAGAGAAGGTTGGTGCAGTCCAGGGACCAAAAGAATAAGGCTGGATTCAGGGTGCAAGGTCAAGGGCAATTAGAGCAGGTGGGGCCTGGTCGTGACAGGCCTTGTAGCAGCACGTGAACTTCACCCAATGGGAAGCCACAGAAGGTCGACGTGAGGCTGCAACATGACCTCTTTCCTGCTTGTTAGGTTCGGTCTCAGATATTTAAGTATAGACTTGAGAGTCCTTAGCTCCGTGGCCGATCAGCAAAGCCCTGGAGTGTCTGAGTGTTTCAATATGGCAGCACTGGCCCCTGCCGAGGGCCGAGCTGAGCGAGCCTGACACGAGGTGTGCCTCATGTATGTTACCATAACACACTCGCCAGACTTTGAAGACTCAGTGGAATTGAAAGCTATAAAATATCTCCTTGATCACTTCACATTGATTACAGTTAGAAAGGGTAACAGATGGATACGCTGGGCTAAAAGCAATGTATTATGGTGATGTCTGATATATTATTATTAAAGTCAATTTCACTTTTATTTATTTTATTTATTTTTAAAAATATATTTTTATTGATTTTTTACAGAGAGGAAGGGAGAGAGATAGAGAGAGCTAGAAACGTTGATGAGAGAGAAACATCGACCAGCTGCCTCTTGCACACCCCCTACTGGGGATGTGCCCACAACCAAGGTACATGCCCCTGACCGGAATCGAACCCGGGACCTTTCAGTTCGCAGACCGGCGCTCTACCACTGAGCCAAACCGGTTTCGGCCAATTTCACTTTAAAAAAAATATATTTTATTGATATTTTACAGAGAGAAAGGGAGAGAGATAGAGAGCTAGAAATATCCATGAGAGAGAAACATAAATCAGCTGCCTCCTGCACATGGGGATGTGCCTGCAACCAAGGTACATGGCCTTGACCTGAATCCAACCTGGGACTCCTCAGTCCACAGGCTGACGCTCTATCCACTGAGCCAAACGGCTAGGGCCAATTTCACTTTTTTTTTAACTTTAAAAAAGCCGCTACTAGGAATTTTCAACTTACATCTGTGGCTTGCTTTCTTTCCCGCTGGACAGTGCTGGAGAGAGTGTTAGAGGAGGGTCTGGGAGAGATGATGGAGGGAGAGGACCTGTTAGAGGAATGGAAACCCTCGAGTCTAATGTTAACAAAAAGGGGGATTTACTGCAAGAACCCAGGGGTATTTACTAGAACCCAGGCTCAGAAAGTGCATCCGGGGCTGATCTGGCCCTGGGACCTGGCGCCACGAAGAATCAATGCATAGACTTACCCACTGTCCATCGGGGCCCGGCAGGCTCTTGTCCGCCTCTGCCCTGCGCACCTGCCCTCTCCTCCTTCTGCACCTGCTCCACCTGCACCTGGACCAGCCGCCCTCATGCTCACAGGCCTTCCCAGGACCGGGACCAAGAGACGGACTGGAAGCTCCATGCTCAGATCCCAGCTCAGGGGATTGACGGGATTCTGATCAGCAGTGGCCTCTGGGCCTGGCGTCAGCATCAGAGGTGTAAGGTCATGTAACTGTTTAGTTAGCAGATTCTGGGATCCTAGACTGTGCTGCACCAGCACAGCCAGGGGTGAACCTGAGGGGTTTGGGGGGGGGGGGGGCGGCGTGGTCAAGATGTTTACAACATCCTCTCGGGTTTCGAATCCACTCAATTGCAGGCACCTGGCCCAGCTTTGTTTCCTTGCTGCACCTCCCGCAGCCCGTATCACAGCCACCTGGGACCACAGGTTCCGACCATCAGGTCAAGCTTACAGCCACAGCCTTTGGCTGTAATGGTGCTGGGAGGCTCTGCCTTCCAAGCTGGGACTTGCACATGGCTCTGCCATGAGTGGACTGTGCCCTCTCGTTACTCGGAGGCTTGGACCTGCCCAATCGCTGAAGCCGCTCTCCACACTAGACCTTTGAGGAGACCCCACAGGAGACAGAAGGAGCAGCCGGAGTGTGGGAGGGAGCTGGGAAGGCGTGGCCGACGGAACCAAATCTGCCGAGTCCCAGGGAGAAGGAGGGACGGGAAGTGACCTTCGGACTCGGCACGGGGGTGCTGAGCGCCCGTGGTGTTTTAGGGCGGGGTGGACCCTTGTGCAGGACAGGCAGGCAGGCGGTCAGAGTGGAGGCAGGCAGCTATGCACGAGGGAGCAGACAGTGAGGTCTCTGGAAGGAGATGTGGCGTCCGAGGAGGGTGCAGGGTGCAAGGCGTCCGCTTGTTTGGTTTTTGTTACGATAGGAGAGGCTTGAGCTGAGCTGGTGATGGGAGGAGCCAGGAGGGAGGGAGGGGGCGAGGACCTCAGGGGAAGGCTGGACGCAGGGCCCCCAGGGAGGATGAGACTGGGAAGGGACCCGGGAACACAGCAGCAGAGGTGGGAGGGGTCAGCTTTGCGGAAGTTTTCTCCGCCACACAGGAGACACAGCTGTCTGGTGGGCGTGGGGCTGGGACCTGGACCAGAGACTTGGGGCGAAGATCTGCCTGCAGCCGCTCTGGTTTGTCCCGCCCTCTGCTCACAGGTGCTGTGGGGTGTGCAGGCACAGGACTGGCTCTGAGTTACGGTGTCCCTGTCCAGACTCAGGGTGAGGCCCTCACTCTCAATGCCATGGTGACTGGAGGCGGAGCCCTTGGGAGGTCATTAGGGTTCAATGAGGCCCTTGGGTGGGGCCCTCATGATGAGGTTAGTGCCCTTGTAGAAGAGACCCTGGGAAGCATGCCTCCTGCCACCTCCTCCACCTGAGGATGCAGACAGAAGGTGGCTGGCTGCAAGCCAGGAAGACAGCCCTACCGGGAAGCAGCTGTGTCTGCCGGCATCTTGATCCCGGACTCCCCAGCCTCCGGAACCGCGAGCGAGAAATGCCTGTGGCTCAAGGGACCCAGCCTCTGGCGAGGTTACGGTAGCTCGAGCAGGCGGATGTGTAAGGCTTGGAGCGGGCATGCCTCGGCGTACTGACACGTGTACGCATGTGTTCCCATCAGCCCAGCTCACGTGTACCTGTGTGCCGTGCTTTCATGTACATGCAAGTACAGACGATGGATGTGCGGCTCGCACGTCCACACGTGGCCGCCCCCTTCCCCTTCCCCATCCTCAGCAGCAGCGTCGTTCGTTGGCGTTTATTGAAACCTCCCACTGAGGGCGGGTGGAGGCCAGAAGGCGAGGGATGGAGCCAGGGGGCCCGGGGGGTGTCAGGGGTCAGGAGCTGGCACAGGGGGAGAGTGGCAGGGGCGGGGCCGGGCTGCAGGGAGGGCGAGGGTGAGGGGGGCGGGGAGGCTGGTGGTGAATCTTCGCCCTGGCCGGGCTGGGGGCTGAGCTCGAAGATGAGGTGGTGGGGACCCGCCCAGGCCCCCAAGATGCCTGTGGAGCTCCGCGGCAGGCAGGGGCCTGGCTGGGACTAGTCTCTGGAGGCAGGGAAAGGGGGTTCAGTCGCCCTCAGCTGGGGTGCAAGTCCGGCCCGCAAGGCTGCAGAGGGATCCTCTGGGAGTCCTTTTCCGCCTCCGGCTCCGGCTCGGGCTCCTTCTTCGGGGGAGACCTGGGGGAGAGAGCTCAGGGGAAGCCCGGGGCCTGGGCCGCTTCCCCGGGGGGGGGAACCCCGCGAGGCCAGGCGGGGACTGACCACGCCTCCACGTCCTCGATGGTCTCCGGCAGGGGCTGGTTGAGGGTCTCCGGCAGGAAGAGGGACGCACCGCCTCCCAGGAGGGCCGTGGCCCCGAAGATGAGGTTGGGGACAAAGGGGTGCAGCTCCCCGGTGATCCTCACCAGCGGGGCCGTCATGCTCCCCAGGCGCGTCAGCACGTTGCTCATGCCCATGCCCGTCTGCCTGGGGGAGGTCAGAGCCGGGGTGGGCGGCCTGTGTGTGGGGTTCTGAGGGGCCGGCTCGGGGCCCTGCAGGGGGCGGGAGGACCCCGATCCCCCGGCTGCGCCAGCCCCCGGCCTGCACCTACCGGATGACGGTGGGGTACAGCTCACTCGTGTAGAGGAAGAGGCAGCTGAAGGAGCTGGACAGGCAGCCTTTCCCGAACACGGCCAGCACCGTCCGCAAGGCCGGCAGGTCTGCGGAGGGGACGACACGCGGCCGTGGGCTCAGGGGCCCCCGTGCGCTCTCCTTTCGCCGCAGAACCCGCCTCCCTTTTCGCTTTGGCTGCCGGGAAGCTCAATTCCAAACGGAAGGCCGAGTAGCAGCCACTCTGCCCTCCCCAGGGCTTTGCGGGTGTGTGTCCTTTGTGTGTCTGCCTCTCCCTGGCTCCCGTTCCCTGTTCCCATTTGTATTTTGTTGTTCACGTTCTTGTCCTAAAACATCTCCTCATGTTTCGTTGAGAGGCTATAGGTCATCGACACAAACATCCGTACAAAACGAAAGCGACTTTTCCGAGGTGACGGTGGGGGGCGGGGGCCGGTCTCCCATGAGCCCTGGCCTCTGGGTGTCCCATCCCCGTGTTGTCCCCAGCGATGTCCCACCCTCGGAAAGCCCCGCACACGGTCCACACAGCACCGCGCTCTCCCGGGGCAGATCCGGAAAGGACTCTGACATCCCCTAGCCCCGTGGTCGGCAATCGGCGGCTCGCGAGCCACAGGCGGCTCTTTGGCCCCTTGAGTGTGGCTCTTCCACAAAATGCCACGGCCTGGGCGAGTCTATGTCGAAGAAGTGGCGTTAGAAGAAGTTTAAGTTTTAAAAATGTGGCTCTCTGAAGAAATTTCCATCTTTGTCCTATGGATATTTGGCTCTGTGGATGAATGAGTTTGCCGACCACTGCCCTAGCTCAACTGAGTTATTTTCTAATTGTACGTACAGTGGTCGGCAAACTCATTCATCCACAGAGCCAAATACCAACAGCACAATAGAAATCTCTTTCGAGAGCCACATTTTTTAAACTTAAACTTCTTCTAACGCCACTTCTTCAACACAGACTCGCCCAGGCCGTGGTATTTTGTGGAAGAGCCACACTCAAGGGGCCGAAGAGCCGCATGTGGCTCTCGAGCCGCAGTTTGCCGACCACGGCCCTAGCGCAGCTGAGTTATTTTCTACCAGTAGATGCGGGGCCTGAGCCCAGAGAGCACAGGGACTGAGAGACGGAAGCAGCAGGACCGGAGCCCGCCCCCTTCCAGCCGGACCCAGGGGCTGCGGGGCCAGCCTGCTCCGGGCGGGGAGCCGCCCGCCTCTCACCCGCGGGCACGAAGATGAGCGCCAGGATGGATGCCCCCGCCAGGAGCAGGGTGATGACCTCGGTGGTGTGCCGGCCCAGGTAGCTCATGGAGAGGATGGTGATGAACTTGGCTGGGATGTCCACCCCCCCAAAGATGACCTGGAGGAGGTAGAGGTTGACTCCAAAATCCTCCACACCCATGGCCAAGCTGTAGTAGGCGAAGCCGGTGGCAAACCTGGGGGCAGGGGGGCGTCGGTCAGCGCCGGCCGCCGGCCGGGCCTCGCCCACGCTGGTCCCGCGTGCCCAGGACGATGACAAGTTCCATTTGCGGCCCAGCTGCAGCCGCCGGGTCTGGGCTGCTCCGCGGTGAGGTCTCAGACTGTGTCTGAGATCCGTGGGCAAGTGCTGGGATCGGCTGGTTATGCCTGACACGGGCACAGCCGATGTGGTGGCACGGATGCCACGGCACTGACTCCAGAGAAGCCAGGGCTGGAGGACCCGGGGCCACAGGAGGCGGGGGGCGGAGCAGCGGGGCGGCCGAGCTGTGCACACGGTCTCCTCAAGCCCGGGGCCCCGGGGGCAGCCTTGCTTTGTGGGTCTCAGAGGACAGACCAGACGTGTGTGTGTGTGTGAGTGTGTGTGTGTGAGTGTGTGTGTGTGAGTGTATATGTGTGTGTGTGTGTATGTGAGTGTGTATGTGTGTGTGAGCGTGTGTGTATTTGTGTGTGTGTGTATGAATGTGTATGTGTGAGTGTGTGTATGTGTGTGTGAGTGTATATGTGTGTGAATGTGTGTTGTGTGTGTATGTGCACGTGTGTGTATTAGTGTGTATGTGTGTGCATGTGCATGTGTGTGCCTTAGTGTGTGTGAGTGTATACATGTGTGAATGTGTGTTGTGTGTGTGAGTGTAATGTGTGTGAGTGTGTGTGTGAGTGTATATGTGTGTGAATGTGTGTGAGTGTGTGTGTGAGTGTATATGTGTGTGAATGTGTGTGAGTGTGTGTGTGAGTGTATATGTGTGTGAATGTGTGTGAGTGTGTGTGTGTGTGTGTGAGAGTGTATATGTGTGTGAATGTGTGTGAGTGTGTGTGTGTGTGAGAGTGTGTGTGAGTGTATATGTGTGTGTATATGTGTGTGAATGTGTGTGTGTGTATGTGTGTGTGTGTATGTGTGTGTGAATGTGTGTGAGTGTGAGTGTGTGTGTGTGTGAGTGTATATGTGTGTGAATGTGTGTGTGTGAGTGTATATGTGTGTGAATGTGTGTGAGTGTGTATGTGAGTGTATATGTGTGTGAATGTGTGTGAGTGTGTGTGTGTGTGAGTGTATATGTGTGTGAATGTGTGTGAGTGTGTGTGTGAGTGTGTGTGTGTGTGAGTGTATATGTGTGTGAATGTGTGTGAGTGTGTGTGTGTGAGTGTATATGTGTGTGAATGTGTGTGAGTGTGTGTGTGTGTGTGAGTGTATATGTGTGTGAATGTGTGTGAGTGTGTGTGTGTGAGAGTGTGTGTGAGTGTATATGTGTGTGTATATGTGTGTGAATGTGTGTGTGTGTATGTGTGTGTGATGTGTGTGTGTGAATGTGTGAGTGTGTGAGTGTGTGTGTGTGTGAGTGTATATGTGTGTGAATGTGTGTTGTGTGAGTGTGTGCCTGTGTGGGGGGGTGACCGGGAGGCACACATCGGGGGAAAGTGTCTGGAAGGGTTTGGAGTGTTTGCCCTGAGGGCGGGGTGACCCCAGAGGAAAGCAGACACCTGGCCAGGCCGGGTGATGGCCAGACGGGGCGCGGGGCAGGGGCACAGCGGTTCCGAGGGGGGGCTGCCTGGGGGGTGGGGGGCCGGCATGGCGGGGGGCTGCCTGGGGGGCGGGGGGCGGCGTGGCGGGGGGCTGCCTGGGGGGCGGGAGCCGGCGTGGCGGGGGGCTGCCTGGGGGGCGGGGGGCCGGCGTGGCGGGGGGCTGCCTGGGGGGCGGGGGCCGGCGTGGCGGGGGGCTGCCTGGGGGGCGGGGGGCCGGCGTGGGGGGGCCGGCGTGGCGGGGGGCTGCCTGGGGGGCGGGGGGCCGGCGTGGCGGGGGGCCGGCGTGGCGGGGGGCTGCCTGGGGGGCGGGGGCCGGCGTGGCGGGGGGCCGGCGTGGGGGGGCGGGGGCCGGCGTGGGGGGGCGGGGGCCGGCGTGGCGGGGGGCTGCCTGGGGGGCGGGGGGCCGGCGTGGGGGGGCCGGCGTGGCGGGGGGCTGCCTGGGGGGCGGGGGGCCGGCGTGGCGGGGGGCCGGCGTGGCGGGGGGCTGCCTGGGGGGCGGGGGCCGGCGTGGCGGGGGGCCGGCGTGGGGGGGCGGGGGCCGGCGTGGGGGGCGGGGGCCGGCGTGGCGGGGGGCTGCCTGGGGGGCGGGGGGCCGGCGTGGCGGGGGGCTGCCTCGGGGGCGGGGGCCGGCGTGGGGGGCCGTTACCAGGCCAGGGAGAGGCAGAAGGTCACGCGCCGCAGCACGGGTGTCCGGAACAGGTCGGCCACGCTGTAGTTGGCCTTGGCCAAGGAGATCTCCTTCTGCAGGTCCAGCTTGAGCTCCTGGGGCAGCGGGAGAGGGTGCATGAGGGGGCTGCTGGCAGGCAGGGGGGAGGGGAGGGTGCAGGCCGGGCGCCTGGAGAGGAGCTTGTGAGCAGCGACAGGAGGATGGCACAGCCCGGATCAGAGCCCAGTGTCGCCCCCACCTCCCCTACCTCCAGGCTGAGCTTCTCTCCCGCCTCCTTCCTGCCGTTGAAGGCGGCCACCCACTGGAGGACCTTGAGGGCCTTCAGGGACTTCCCGGACAGCACCATCCAGCGGATCGACTCCGGGACCCACCTGCGGGGACAGAGCCCCTGAGAGGCTGGGGGAGGGACAGCCGGCCGAGGGCAGGAGGCCAGGAACCCCGGTGCCTTCCCGCACCTTCCATGGAACTGACACCTGGCCAAGCTCTGCACCTGGGCTGCCTGCAGCCACACACCCACTGCTCCCCACCCCTTCCAGGGGCCCCCCTCTGCCCCAGCTGCTCCCGTCTCCGTCTCCGGGGTGTCCTCAGCTGGAGCCGGGGGCGCTGGCCAGGCCGGGGGGGGGGGGGGGCACGGCCCGCTGCAGCGCACGGCTGGCCGGTCTGCGCGTCCGCCTCCCCGCTCCTCGGTGGCATTCCCGTCCTGGGTGAGGGCAGCTCGGACGGGGCGCTAGGTTGGGGTGTGCTCCAGGCCAGTGGTCGGCAAACCCATTAGCCCGCAGAGCCGAATATCAACAGGACGACGAGTGAAGTTCCTTCTGAGAGCCACATTTTTTAAACTTAAACGTCTTCTAACACCACTTCTTCAACATAGACCCGCCCAGGCCGTGGTATTTTGTGGAAGAGCCACACTCAAGGGGCCAAAGAGCCGCAGTTGGCCGACCTCGGGTCTAGGGGATGGGTGGAGGACCCTGGATTCTCCCGCGAAGGGCCCGCTCTGCTGGGGTGTGGGGAGTGGGGGACCCTCACCCCGGGCTGTGCTTTGGGGACCTCTGACCCTGGCGCCTCATTTCCTCGGGTTCTGGGGATCTGAGCTTCTTCCTCTTTATCCTTCAAACCCAGAAGCCCCCAAACTGGACTTCCCCCCAAAACGCCTCAAACTGTCCCCTGGGTCCTCTTGCCCATACAGTGAGCTCCCTTCTGTCTCTTGTCCCACCCACTGGGGTCTGCCTGTCTTTCTGTCCCCACCCACAGGGGTCTGTCTGTCTGTCCCCACCCACAGAAGTCTGTCTGTCCCCACCCACAGGGGTCTGTCTGCCTGTCGGTCCCCAGCCACTGGTGTCTGTCTGCCTGTCTGTCCCCAGCCACTGGGGTCTGTCTGTCTGTCCCCACCACAGGGGTCTGTCTGCCTGTCTGTCCCCAGCCACTGGGGTCTGTCTGTCTGTCCCCACCACAGGGGTCTGTCTGCCTGTCTGTCCCCAGCCACTGGGGTCTGTCTGTCTGTCCCCACCCACTGGTGTCTGTCTGCCTGTCTGTCTGTCCCCACCCTCTGGGGTCTGTCTGTCTGTGTCCTCCACAGCCTGGCCCGGTCCTGAAGTGACCCTTCTCCGCGCAGACACAGCCCCCTCCCTCCTGCCCGCGCCTGTGTGCAGGGCCGTCCTCCCGCGGTGCCCTCCTGGCTGGACAGGGACAGGGACAGGGACAGGGACAGCCGGAGGGCCAGCTGGTCGGCAGGGCTCCTGCTCGGCTCGGGGCCTCAGGAGGGCGAGGGGAGGACACGCACCAGGACAGCAGGAAGAAGGCGAAGAAGGGCGCGGACACGGCCAGCTGCAGCCAGCGCCACTGCGGGATGGCGTAGGCCATGCCGGGCAGGAGGAACTGGCCCGCCGTGTAGAAGTAGCCGATCCCCACCGTCATGACGGCCCGCAGCCGCGTGGACATCCACTCGACGTCTGCGGAGGGAGCCATGGCCTGGTGAGGGTCCTGCTGGGCCGGGGCACCTCCCCCTGAAGGGGTGCCCGCTCCCGCCCCCCACTGGCTGCTTGATCTGTCTCTGACCCACAGGGTTCCCTGACCCCATTTTACAGATGCTGCCACTGAGGCTCAAGAAGGTTGGACTCACCAAAGCCAGTGTGGCTCAGTGGATAGAGCGTCGGCCTGAAGACCGAGGGGTTCCAGGTTCAGTTCTGGTCAAGGGCATGTACCTTGGTTTCAAGCACATCCCCAGTAGGGGGTATGCAGGAGGCAGCTGATGAATGTTTCTCTCTTATTGATGTGTCTAACTATCCTTCTCCCTTCCTCTCTGTAAAAAAAATCAACAAAATATATTTAAAAATAAATAAGTAAATAAATAAGTAAATAAAAAAGAAGGTAGAACTCCAGCTGAGGTCTGTCTGACTCCCAAGCCCTTGCTCTTGACTGCCTCTCCAGTAGCAAGGGACTGCCCTGGCTTTGCCTCAGTTTCCTCATCTGTATAATGGGGATGATAGCATCACGTGTGTAGACGGGATGAGACCAGGTGCCTGGCGGGGAGCCAGGCCCAGGGAAAGTGCTGCCATGTGCAGGGGGGCTCCGAGGGCCTCTGCTGGGACCCAGCCCCCCCGGCTCAGCGACAGGCGGGTGCCCCGGCCCCCAGCCCCCGGCCCCCAGCTCACTCAGGATCACGGTGCTCAGGGTGACCCCGGCCATGCTGAAGCCACACAGGAAGCGCAGGACCACGTAGACGGCGAAGGAGGGGCTGAAGGCGGCGCCCGAGCCGCTGGCCGCCAGCAGCAGGTAGCTGCCGGACAGGATGGGCTTCCGGCCAAACCTGCATCCGAGGGGAGGCCCGGTGAGCCGCCAGCCAGCCGAGACCAGTGGCCCGTCTCCCGCCCCCGGGCATGTAACTCCCTCCCCGGACAGGGCCTGGCTTGTAATTGCTTTTTTATGACCAGTTTGCAAGAGGAGGCTTTAGTTAATGAGTGATCCCCTCCACCTCCAGCTCAGCTGCCGGAGCGGGGGCAGAGGGTCAGCCCATCTCTGAGCAGCCCCCCTCGCCCCCCCACCTCCGCCGCCACGCGGCCCCCGGCTGTCCCCCCCCGGGTCTGTGGAGGCGGGAGGCCTCGGTGGCCAGGGCTTTGGGTCAGAGAGGACACTGCAGCCCAGAGAAGGCCTGGGACTGGCCCAAGGCTGCACAGCAAGGACCGTGCCCCCCTTGTCCCCCCTGCCCTCCAGCTCTCGGCCTCTTTGGGGTCCACGGGTGGGGCAGGGGGGCAGGGTCGTCCCCAGGGGATGTGCCCCCCTTGGGAGGCCCCGGCGGCTCACCTGTCAGACAGGCCTCCCAGCACGATGCCCCCGACCAGCGTGCCCGCCATGAACACGGACTGGGCCATCTCCTTCAGCTTGTTGGCGTCACACACCAGGTCCCACTGCAGAGGGAGAGGGGCGGCCGCTCAGCCCCGCGGCCCGGCCCTCGCTCCCGGCTCCCCCACCGCCAGGCCCCTGCCTCGCAGGCACCCTGTCCCCCCTCAGGCTCCTGGGTCTGCCTGTGGCTCTCCGCCCGCTCCGGGGTTTTGTAACGACAACAGCCCTCGAGCATGTGTGGCTGTCAGGCCACTTACCAAGTCTGCTCGGCCTCGCACCCCGGTCTGTCCCCAGCCCCCTGAGCTGGCCTGCACCCGGTGGCTCCCCGAGGCCAGGTCCTTGGTAGTGCCCTCACCCTCTGCTCCGTGGGGACATCCCTCTGGGGTGCACCTCGCTCCGTCCACACTCTCCCTCTCTCACTCTGCCCTGACCCTCCTCGTCAGCACGGCCCCAATCTCTCTGTCTCACCACCTCTTCCCCCCGAGGGCTCCCTGCCACCTCCCACCTCTTCCCCACGTTGACCTGTGCGGGGCCTCCCCCAGCCCGGGCCCCCCCTCTGCGAAGCTCTGCTCCCCCAGCCACCCACCGTCTTCCCCACACATCACAGAACACCTGACTGGTCTGCTCGTCCCCCTGCCTGGGGGCCTCCGTCTCGGCGTCTCAGCATGGGGGACCCCTTCACTTCCTCCCTCCCCCTCCGGGCACCCCTCAGCCCTCGGTTTCTAACTTGCTAGTGTTTCCTGAGTCTGGATTCTTCTATGTCCACGATGGCTGTCGGAGTGCAGGCCTCACCCTGCACTGGGGTCAGGGCGGTGGTCGGCAAACTGAGGCTCGAGAGCCACATGTTTGCCGACCACTGGGCTAGGGGCTTAACCACAAGGAACAGCAATAGCCTGTAATTACTGGAATCAAGAGTCCGGGCCAGGGGTCGGCAAACTCATCGGTCAACGGTGCCGCAGTTTGCCGACCCCTGGGTCAGAGCGAGGGCCGACGTGTGCGAGGTTCGCCACGCACCGGGCGCTGTCCAGGCCCTCACGCCTCGTCCGCACGACAGTTCCGATGGTGGCTGTCGCCCGATTTGCAGACGAGGAAACTGAGGCCCCGAGCGGATCCCTGCCACGCCTCCTGCCTCCTGCCCACCTCCGGACCTCGGATCTCAGCCCCTCGCAGCCATCCTGTCCCCGGTGACCCCAGGCCCCTCACATCTGGCTTCTGTCCCCCCCCCCCCCCCCCCCCCGCCAGCACCTTCGGCTCCCGCTGGTCCCCCCGGCGCAGAGGGAGCCCTGTGAGCACAGATCTGTGCGGCCTCGCGCCCGGCCCCTGCCGCCCCGCCCGGCCTAATCTCCCGCTAAGCCCTGGCACGCACCCTTAGTCCATTACCTGTGTAATAAGGTGGAAAGTCTGATCCCTAGAAATGCCTCACCAGAATGTTCTGGAAGCGGAACAGTGCAGGGGCAGCACCCCACCTTCCTCTGACGGAAGTCAGGAAAGCGGGGGGGCGGGAGGGGGCCATGGGGCTAAGCCTGCAGGTCCTCCCCTGCCTCAGAGGGCCCAGCAGGGCCGGCAGACCCCCTGGGAGCTGCACGCTGTGTGCATGGGCGGGAGGGACCAGGGGGCAGGAGGGAGCGAGGGGGTGAGGAGAAAGCACACAGGAGCTTCCAGAGCAGTGATTCTCACCCTTCCCAATGCCACGGCCCTTTAACACAGCTCCCCATGTGGTGGTGACCCCTAACCATAACATTATTTTCCTTGCTACTTCATAGCTGTAATTTTGCTGCTGTTAATGAATCGTAATGTAAAAATCTGTGTCGCAACCCACAGATTGAGAACCGCTGCTGTAGACCATCGGAAAGCACAGATATTTACATTATGATTCATTCACAGTAGCGAAATTACAGCTATGAAGTAGCAATGAAAATGATTTTATGGCCAAAACCTGTTTGGCTCAGTGGATAGAGCATTGGCCTGCGGACTGAAGGGTCCCGGGTTCGATTCCAGTCAAGGGCACGTACCCTGGTTGCAGGCACATCCCCAGTGGAGTGGGGGAGGGTGTAAGAGGCAGCTGATCGATGTTTCTCTCTCATCAATGCTTCTAACTCTCCCTCTCTCTCTCTCTCTCTCTCTCTCTCTCTCTCTCTCTCTCTCTCTCTCTCCTCACTGTGGGCAGAGATGTCTCCTGACTCTGTCTCCCTCAAGCAGAGTTGGCTCCCCGTCCATGAGAATGTTTGTTGAATGAATAACGGATGGACGAGCAGGGCTGGGGTGGAAAATACGCATATTTCACTGAAGAGGCCCAGAGCGAAGGAAAGTGACTCGCTGGTGGCACGGAGCTTCCGGGGCTCCATCTCGCCCTTGGCGCGGCCTGGGCTGACCTCTGCCCCCTCAAGTTCGGCAACCCCACGCAGACTCCAGCTCCCGGGTCCTAGCCCCGCGCCCCTGGCCTCGCCTTCCTCTCTGGGCGTGTTTGCGGAGCCCTGGGGAGCTGGTTCTGGGGGGGAGGAGGGCAGCGGGGAAGCAGGGGGTCTGGGATGCTTGGGGGCCAGTGCTGCCCATGGCGCGGCCATAACCCGAAAAGGCAGGTGCTGCGTGCTGATCCCCGTTTCACAGGCAGAGAAACGGAGGCCCGGAGAGCGAGTCACTCGCTGAACACAGTTCAGCTCATTTCAGGGCAGAGGCTCAGACTCAGGCCTGCGGGACCCCAGTCCCGGGTCCTAGGAGCCCGCTTCCTGGACTCCCTCATGGTGCTCCGCTTTGAGCCTGGGCTGCAGGGTGGAAAGCCAGGGTCTGAGAGGCAGGCAGCCAGGACGGGCCCAGCTGAGGTCGCGGGGGCAGCCGGGGCTGGACCAGGGCTTGGGAGCCGTGGCAGCAGCAAGAGCAGCGGCCGGGGGTGCCTCCGGGGAAAGCAGGAGGCGGCCCTTGGCGGCCAGGAGGTCTGTGCCCCCCAGATCGGGGGCAAGGGGAGCGACCTTCTCCAGCCTTAGAACCCGCGGGGCCTCGGGAGAATCAGACCCCTCGGGGCCTGTGTGTGGGGGGGTGGAGGGGGCCCCGAGGGCAGGGAGGGTTTGCCAGGGACCGGGAGAGACCCAAGGGCACGGCTCCCGCTCGGCCGCAGCCGCTGTGTGTGCGGGGCCAGTGCCTCGCCCTCTCTGAGGCTCAGCTTCCTCGCCTGTACTCTGGGAGTGGCATTCGTCCCCGCTCTCAGGATTGGAAACAACATAAGGGATCGGGAGCACCCAGCCCCTGGCCGGCGGTCGGCGTCCAGGATGGCAGCGGTTTTGTTCCTGTGCTCACAGGGATGGGCGGGCGTGGCCTTGGGGTCCGGGGTCCCGTCCAAACTCGGGAGAAAGTCTGACGTCACCTCTGGGCCTGAGCCCGGGGGGAAGGGGGCCGATGCTCTCAGGGCCCGATCCCCAGGCTTGTGAAGAGCGCTCAGCGGCAGCCCAGGCCGCACACAGCAGGTGCTCACGGAGGGAGCCTGGCCTGGGAGGGCCCAGAGGACAGCCCAGGCCGCTCCTGCACACACGACGGGCTCTTTACCAGTAAAGAGCCCGGGGTCAGATGGGAGGCGAGGAGGGAGAGGGTGGGAGGGGCACCCGGGCCAGGACTGAGGCGAGCAAGGGGGCGGGGCAGCTGGGTAGAGCTGGCGCAGGAGAGGGACAGGGAGGCGAGCAGCCCCCAGGTGGAGACCTGCTTCCTGGAGGGTCCACTGGGCAGGCTCTCTGCTTCTCCAGCAGCTGACAGGGCCTCAGGGACCTGTGTGTGTGTGTGTGTGTGTGTGTGTGTGTGTGTGTAGGCAGAGGGGGTAGGGGAGCAGGATTCTTGTGTCCCTGGAGGCAGGAAGGAAGTCTCAAGCCCAGAGAGGAGTCGCATTGCCGGGGATTTGGAGGGATGGGCTGGCTCACCAAGGTCCACAGGGTTGGGTTCAGGGCGCCTAGACCCAGCTGGGCACCCACAGGGCCAAGGTCCAGGGTGGGGGCTGCGGGCCCTGGCTCCTCTCCAGGGAATCGGCGCCACAGGGAGCCCGGCTGAGACGAGAAGGGGGCCGGCGGGCGTGAACGGACGCTGAGGGGGCACAAGACCCGCACCCTCTGCTCTCAGCCAGGCCCCCGCGCCCGCCCGGGGTGACCCCGTCTGCAGTCAGCGAGGCCCCGCGTCTCCCACCTGCCCGCTGGGCTCGGCTCCGGCTCCGAGGGCCTGGCCTTCCCTTCCAATCCCTGCTCCCCGCACCAGCCACTGAAAAGCAAGTTCTGTTTCCGTCTTAGCTCCTTCTGAGAAATTCCAACCTCAGCCTCCTCCGCTGAACCCAGAGAAAGGAATGTGGGGTCGGTCACCTCGCCAGGAGCGCTCAGGGGCCGGGGAGGGGGGTGGAGGGGTGGGTGGGGGCAGGCGCTGTGCTCACTCAGACCTGCAGCACAGCCCTCCCCCGCCCCCCGGCCCCCGGCCCTCACCCTCACAGTCCCGTTCTACAGATGAGGGAGGGGGGAAGAGGGAGGGGAGGGTTGGAGCTGGCACCGGAGCTCAGGCTGCGCTGTTTCCAGGCCAGGGGGTCAGATGGGGCCGCAGAGTGCAGCTGGGAAGAGCTGTGGCAGCTGATTCTCCTTTTGGGGCGCCCCCGCCCAGCCCTCTGGGGACACTTCTAGGCCATCTCCATCCACAGCAGTGACAGAGAGGGGACCTCGCCCAGCGCTCTGGGGGTGCCTGCTGTCTCTCGGGACCTTCCACACGCGCCCCTGCCCTCCGCTCCATGTCCCGGGCGGAAGCTGAGATTCTGGGGTGCGACAGCCCTAGGAAAAGGCGGGTCAGGGTGTGAACGCTGCTGATTGGCCTGGCTCACCCCCCCCCCCCCCGTCCTGCTGGGGGCAGCCCCTCGCTCTGCTCCCCAGGGTCCCCCGGACGAGGGACTGCAGATGCTGGCTGCCTCAGTGTCCCCCGAGGCACCTGGGCCTCCTGGAGCCCCGCGGGGGGGGGGGGAGCACTGCTCTGCCTCTGCACAGGGACTCCCACCCCCACTCGGCCCGGCCCTCAGAGGGAGCACGGATCGGCCCAGACTGAGCCGCGCAGGGAGCATCTGAGGTCCGTTCTCCCCAGCTGGTGTGGGCGTGGGGCTGGGTCCCGCCACGGCCGCCTCCCGGGCTGGGCTGGGCGCCCTCAGGGAACCGGCCTGACACAGGGAACCCCAATTCCCGGGATCAGATTCTCTGGGCCCCACCTGTGCGAATGGGGTGTGAACTGAGCCGGGCTCTCTGGAGCCCACTGCGGTCGGCGGGTCTGAGGCTGACGGCCTGGCCTCCGCTCCGTCTGGCTGAGCCCTTGCTGTCGCCCCCACCCCCTGCCTGCAGGCGTCCCCGCAGCGAGGGCGAGGCAGATCCCTCTTCCCACCCCCTGGGCCCTGCCGTCCTGCTCCCACGGCTGAGCCTGTGCGGCCACGGGCCTCTCTCTGCCTCCCCCCCACCCCCCCTCGCACAAGTGCTGACTCCCTCGGGCAGCCCCGGGCCCTCGGGCCCAGAGCACTCAGTTCATAGGCTCTCGTCCACCCTCGCCTCAGCCCCGGGCGCCGCTCCAGCCGCTGGGACAGCAAAGCGGCCGACACGCCCTCCCGGCCAGCGTGCACCGTCCCTGGCGGGAATCCTGGAGGGCTCCTCAGCGGAGGTGGCTCCTGGGCTGCAGGGAGGGCTCAGGCCTCTGACAGTGTCATTCTGTTGGGATGGGGGTGCACGTGCATGCGCCCGGGTGGGGGTGCCGTCTGGGGGATGGGAGAGTCAGGCTCCAGGATCAGGGGGCGCGACCTTGCACAGCTCCTTACCCTCTCTGGGCCTCCATCTCCCCATCTGAGAAATGGGCTGTGATAGGCACCACCTGCGGGCCTGGCAGCGGGCGGAGCGTGTGAGCAGCCACAGAGCAGAGCCCAGCACTGGCCTGCAAAGTGCTGAACGCTCGTGGACACACGACTCAGCCCTCCTCCGCCCGGACCTAACGGTGGAGTCCGGGAAGGTCACAGGACCAGGCTGAGCCCGAGTCCCCGCCGGCGAATGCAGAGACCGATAGCGCTTCCCGCGCGGAGACGCGGCTCCTGAGGTCCCGGCAGCCCACACGGAGCCCACACGGAGCCCACACGGAGCCCACACTGGAGGGGGCGTGCCCGGCTCAGGCCTGACATAGGGGAAAGATGGAAACACAGTCCCTCTCATAAAGCAAAAGCAAGCCCTGCCCTGGAGGAGGGGGACACAGTGCCCTCGGCTCGCGGCCCAGATGCCACCTCCTCCAGGAAGCCCCCAGCGTTCTGGGCTCCCCCGCTCTGAGCCGCTGGAGACCGTGTCCCCGTGCCTCCATGGGCCGTGGCTGAGCGGCTGGCTGTGCACGGACCTGCCCCGCCCCCCTGGGAGGAGTCAGGTTGGTTCGATCCGTAAGGAGACCAGGTCACCTCCCGGGTACCACTGGGGGTGCAGCTGGGAGACAATGCCTGTCTGGCGGTTTGTACATCCTCCCGCTGGCTCCCGCCCGGCCGGGCCGGCCGTCTGATTGAGCTCTAACCCCGGGCACTGGACGGCAGGCGGGAGGCCACTGGCGGGTGAGGGCAGGGGTGAACGGCGAACAGGCGGCCTGGGAGTGGAGCTGATGTTTCCCCGTCTGCGAGGACCTTCCCACCCTCCACTCTGTCCACGCCCCCCCCTCCCGCCTCGGGCCTTCTCACAAATAAGACCCATTTTCCTTCTCTCCCCTCCTGCCCTCAGGGCCCCCTCCTCCCCACAGCTGCCCAGGGGCAGGCCGGCCCGAGGCCGCAGCCCACGGTCCTGGGAAGCGTGTGTCCGTGGGGGTGGCTCAGCCGCTGCTGGGACCCCACTCGGTGGCGTGGGTCCCATGGGAACAAGGACGGTGCATTCGGCACCCCAGGGCGGGCTGCTGGCCGAGGACACCGCATGGGGTGTGCGGAGACCAGCTCCTGGCGGTGAGATCCGCACCGGCTTCCTCTCTGCCGCCCAGCGCCCGCTCTCCTGCCCTGGGCTGCAGGGAGGGCTCAGGTCCCGGGGTGTGGGGTCCGGCTCTCCTGCCCGCGTGCCCGGACGGGGGTCCCGCTCTCCTGTCCGTGTGCCCGGACGGGGGTCCCGCTCTCCTGCCCGTGTGCCCGGACGGGGGTCCCGCTCTCCTGTCCGTGTGCCCGGACGGGGGTCCCGCTCTCCTGTCCGTGTGCCCGGACGGGGGTCCCGCTCTCCTGCCCGCGTGCCCGGACGGGGGTCCACTCTCCTGTCCGTGTGCCCGGACGGGGGTCCGGCTCTCCTGTCCGTGTGCCCGGACGGGGGTCCACTCTCCTGTCCGTGTGCCCGGACGGGGGTCCCGCTCTCCTGTCCGTGTGCCCGGACGGGGGTCCCGCTCTCCTGCCCGCGTGCCCAGGATGGGGGTCCGGCTCTGAGCCCGCAGAGGGCGCCGGGCGTACCTCGGTCACGATGGAGTCCCCGGTGCTGCTGTTGTAGGCCCAGCCGTCCCGGCACGGCTCGGTGGCGCCCTGGGTGCCGTTGGGCAGGCTGGCGTTGGGGGGGTGCACGAAGCGGAGGCACGGCTCCGGCCTGCCCTGGGGGCCCAGGGGCAGCGGCCAGGGCCCGGCGGAGGCGTTGGGGGGCGGGCGGCAGTGGTGGGCGGGCGTGGCGGCCGTGAAGATCTGCAGCAGGTTGTGGTTGGCCATGCCCAGGATGGGGAGGCCCAGCAGCAGCGCGACCAGGAACTGGAAGGGGCCCCGGCTGTTCACGCTGTCCACGAGCGAGGAGAAGGTCATGGCGCCGCAGATGAGCCGGAGCTGTGGGCGGGATGGGGGCTAAGAGGGGTGTGCAGGCCGTGACACGGGGGCCGGGGTGGGTGTGGGGCAGGCAGGGGGTGTGCCCGGAGTATGTGTGTGCGCAGCGTATGTGTCAATGCATGGGATGCGGGGCTCAGCTGTGTGCACCCACAGATGTACGAGTGGCTGTGCCGATGGCATGTGTACGTGTGGGGTCACAGGTGAGTGCCCACAGGTGCCTCCGGGGGTGTGTATATTCAGGCTGGTCACACGTGCTGTATGCATGGGGCAGAGCCGGTCACACAGCTGGGACCAAAGGGCGGGTGGGGGTGGGTGGGGGTGGACGCTGGGTGAGGGTGGGGGAGGTCCCAGGTGCTCTGAGCAGATACGCGGGGCTGCCTCGGCCTGCCTGCTGGGCCCCCTGGCTGGTGCCCATCCCCTGGGTCTGGCCCATGGGCTGAGGGAGCAGAAGGGCCAGGCAGGTCCTGGGCGCAGAAGGGACTTGGCCGGGGCAGTGGGGAGGGCCTCGCCGGGGCAGTTTGCCGGGGTTCCTGGGGGCAGGGCCCGGGGTGGGGGCCTCCTCCCTCCTCACCTGGCGGCTGGGCTGGGCTCCCTCGGTGGGGCTGGTGGGCGCTGGCTGAGGCCGTGGTCTGTCCCGGTCGGCCGGGCGGTGGCTGCGGTTGGGCAGTGTGGCTCCCGCAGGCCGTGTGTGCGCCAGGGGGGCTTATATAAGCCTAAGCTGGTTCCCGGGCTAATGTTTGACTTTCTCGGGGGATTTAGCGGCCACCCAGCGGGGAGAGTGTGTGGACCCGGCAGGCCGGCGTCCTCAAAGGACTGCCTCAGCAGGGCCGGTGAGCGTGGGCCGAGCGGGGGGGGGGGGGGGATGCTGGCCGGTGAGCGTGGGCCGAGCCGGGGGGGGGGGGGGGACGCTGGCCGGTGAGCCTGTGCTGAGCCGGGGGGGGGGGGATGCTGGCCGGTGAGCCTGGGCCGAGCCGGGGGGGGGGGGGACGCTGGCCGGTGAGCCTGTGCCAAGCCGGGGTGGGGGGGACGCTGGCTGGTGAGCGTGGGCTGAGCCGGGGGGACGCTGGCCAGCGGGCAGGCTCACCTGGGGGACCTGGGCCGTCGGGGCGCTGCCGCTCAGAGGGCCCCGCGCCGGGACCAGCAGAGAGCGGTGCCCTGTCCCCCAGCAGACAGCGTGCTCCGGCCCCGTGGCCCCTGTGGGGCCTCTGGACAAGGGGCCCAGAGGCTTGGCCCCCAGCGAAGGTGAGAAATGGTCACCGGCCCGGCCCCCCCAAGGCCCCCGGGCAGCCTGGGACCCTCCTGCTCAGCCTCCCCCTCAGCCCTCTCTCCAGGGACGGCTCCTCTGCACCCACTGCTCCCTCCGGGGCCAAATCGCCGTCTCCCCTGCTCGGCTCCCCTGAGTGCCGTTTTAATTCTGTAATAATGGGTTTCATGCGTCAAACACGGGCGACACAAACACACAACACAACACAACACACCCCGAGCCGCCCGAGTTCCCGTGAGCGTCCTCCAGGCCTTCCCGGCGGAGACGTGGCCTGAGCCCAGCTCCTCGCTGCCAGCACAGCAGCCCCGGCCGATTCCAGCATGTTCCCGAGGAAGCGAGCACAGAGAGGGTAAGGAACTAGCCCAAGGCCCCCCGGCCAGGAAGTGGCAGGGCAGGTAGTGCGGCCCTCAGCTCACTTCTGCCTGGTAAAGTCACTCTCTTCTTACTTAAAAAGAAAATATTTTATTGATTTTTTTTACAGAGAGGAAGGGACAAGAATAGAGTTAGAAACATCGATGAGAGAGAAACATCAGTCAGCTGCTTCCTGCACATCCCAACCGAGGTCCATGTCCTTGACTGGAATAGAACCTGGGACCCTTGAGTCCGCAGGCTGAAGCTCCATCCACTGAGCCACACCGGCTCTTTTCTTCTTCTTCTTCTTTTTTTTTTTTTTTTTTTAAATATTTCTATTGATTTCAGAGAGGAAGGGAGAGGGAGGGAGGGACAGAAACATCCAGGATGAGAGAGAGTTATTGACTGGCCTCTTCCTGCACGCCCCACACTGGGGACCAAGCCCGCAATCCAGGCGTGTGCCCTGTCCCTGACCGGGAACGGAACCGAGACCTCCTGGTTCATGGACTGAGGCTCAGCCACGGAGCCACGCTGGCCGGGTGGACGCTAACCCTTCCTGCAGAGTCTGGGGCTGCACTGTCTCTCCGCCACAGTCACCAGCCAGCCTTCAACGGCCTGCCTGCCGCCGGCTCACTGCCCTGCGGCTCCCCGAGATCCCTGGCAGCGGCCCCCACTGCTCTGCTCAGGAGGGGCTTCCCATTCTCCTGGGCCCTCTTCTCTCCCCGGCTCCCGCTGGGCTCCGCCCTCCCAAATCTCCGCGCCCCCCCCCTACGCCCCAGCCCCCAGGGCAGGGCAGCTGGTAGGCCAGGCCCAGCCCTCCCCGGGGCTCCACCTGGCCCAGCAGTGAGGATGTGCCCCGAGGGGCCCCGCAGCGCCTTCAAAGAGAGATTCCGTTACCTCGCCCTGAGGCAGCCGGGCAGGCGTAGAAAGGGTTTCAGCTGTGAGGCTGGTGGGGAGCTGGGCCGGTGCCCGGGGGCCTCCAGTCCCAGGCCTGCTCCCTCGGCACCTGCGAGATTTCTGGTCCTCCTCCTTCCTGTCCTTGGGTCCTCCTCCTTCCCGTCCTTGGGGAATGTGGCTGCAAAGAGCTGACTTCCCCGGAGGCTGCTGGAGGGGGTCGGGGAGGGGTGTCCGCGCTGCCCAGTGAGCGGCAGGCACCCCACCCACGGAGGTGCGAGGCCTGTCAGCACGGCCGGCCGGGCCTGTCCAGCACCGGCTGTGTGACCCCAGGCAAACCGCCTCCCCGCCTCCTGCTTCTCTTCATTAGTTAAGCAGCAACACGGCCCTAGCGGGCTTGGCTCAGTGGATAGAGCGTCGGCCTGCGGACTGAAGGGTCCCGGGTTCGATTCTGGTCAAGGGCACATGCCTGGATTGCGAGCTCCATCCCCAGTAGGGGGTGTGCAGGAGGCAGCCGATCCACGGTTCTCCCTCATCATTGATGCTTCTACCTCCCTCTTCCTTCCCCTTTGACATCAACAAAAGTATGTTTTACAAGTAATAATAAAATAAACAAACCCAACATTAAGAAAACACGCACCAGGAATCTTGTATTCAAACCGTGTTCTGGGTCTATAAGATCATTATGTAATTTCAGAGAGAATGGCGGCAGTCTGGCTACATGGGGGGGGGGGGAGAGAAAGTGTCCCCCCCCAACCTAACCACCCCCTTGTCCTAACCACCCCTTCTCTGCGGCAGCTTCCTCCCAGGCCTCCCCATTGCCTTAGACTCAGGGTCCATCACTCCGCCATGCTGCGATCCTAAACGCAATGTGTTGACATTAACTTTTAAAAGAAACGGTGCATTTGGGAAGTCGTATGTGCTAAATGCGTTTTTTATTTGGAACAAGGCCATCGACTGTCTCCCTCCCTCCCTCCCTGCCTGCCTGCCTCCCCCCTCCTCCTTTCCCTTCCCCTTTCCTCCTTTCCTTCCCTCCTCCCTGCCTCCCTCCTTCTCTTCCTCCCCCCCTTCCCTCCCTTTGCTCTCCCTCCTTCCACCCCCTCCTTCCTTTTCTCTTCCCTCCTTTCATCTCTTGTCCACACTCTTCCAGTCTCCTTCAGGCGGACCTGGGCCCAGGCAGTGTCCCCTGTGCTGCTGCTCAGACCACAGGCCCAGCGGGGGCAGGGAGGCAGGGACCGGCCGCGCTGAAGCCCCGAGCCTCTGTCACTGGCTCAGGGACCCCAGATTCAGCCCTGACCTTGGGGCGCTCCCCAGAGCAGGTGCCTGTGTGGGGGTGCTGCCAGGCTGCACTTGAGCAAGGGGTTGACCTCTGCCCTCTAGCCCGGACCCCCCCCCCCCCCCCCCCGCCCCATCCCCTCATGGGCCGGTGCCGAAGGCCCCTCCGGGGAGCAGGGCTGCAGGGACAAGGGCCCAGCCTGGATTTGAACCCCACGCCACCACCTGCTCCTGTGTGGCCTTGGCAGGTGTTGTCACCTGTTCCAGCCTCAGTTTCTCTGCTTGTGAAATGGGTCCGTACCCACCTTCAGGGTTGCTGGGGTTTCATTTATTTACTTATTTATTTATTTAAACATTCCTAGCTTTTGCCCAGGTTGTAGCGAACACACTTTTATGTTTGTTTTTTAAATTGGTTTCAGAGAGAGGAAGGGAGAAGGAGAGAGGGGCGGGGGCATCCATGGTGAGAATCGCCGGTAGGCTGCCTCCTGTTCGCCCCCTACTGGGGACCGAGCGTGTGCCCTGACCGGGAATCCAACCGTGACTTATGACCTCCAGGTTCAGCGGTCCAGGGTCCAGGCCTAACCGCGGAGCTTGCCAGCGGGTGGGCTGTTGGGGTAAATAAAGTGCACAAAGCCCAGAGCACAGCCCAGCTCAGTGCCTGAGCGGGGCAGCCCTGAGGGCGCCGGGAGGGCTGGGCCTCCGGAGGAAGGAGGGGGTGTGGTGGGAGGAGGAAGGAGGGAGTGTGGTGGGAGGAGGAAGGAGGGGGTGTGGCGGGAGGAGGAAGGAGGGGGCGGGAGGGGCCCCCTGGTGCCTGGGCCACGGGCTACGAGGCTTGAGGAGGCCGAGCGGCTGGAGGCTGTCCGTGGCCCCGAGAACATCCAGGCCCCACAGCCACTGCCCAGCCGTCGCTGTAGACAGGAGGCCTCCGTGCCAGCCCAGGTCCAACTGCGGCCGAGGACGGAGGGCTCACAGCTGAGGGCGGGCAGGGAGAGGCGCCCCCTGGGGTGCACACCGGAACAGCATCTCCCCTGGACAGGGAGAGAGTTAGGGGCCACCTGAGCCAGCGCAGCCAACAGACTAACGTGGCCGGAATCCCGCACGGGGGCACTGCCTTGGACCTCAGCCGCCTCCCAGCTGCAGGCGGGAGGGGGTGGGCAGAAGCCACGGGCCCATGGCCCGGCATGGCCTTCGGCCCACCAGAGCCTTAGCCAGGCGGCCGGCTCCCGGGCCGGGCGGGGACGGTGGGCGGCTGGTGGGCGACGGGGAGAGGCTGGCGCAGGGCAGGCCGGTCTGCGGGGCCCGCAGCGCCCGCCGCACCAGCTGGTGTTGCCATGGGGACGTGCAGGCTCGGGGCTGCCAGATCCTCAGATATTTTCAAAAATAGCTTGAAATCTGGACTCGGTGGAATTCTCCGGCTGTGGAGGCGACCCCCTCCCCCTCTGGAACCCTCTGTCTTCCCTGCCTCCGCCCTCGGGGCCTCCGTGCTTCAGGTGATCCGTGCAGAGGGGGTCGGGCCCTGGGGCCTGACCTCGCCCCGCCTCCTCCTTCCTCGTCCATCTGGCAACCCTCCCCAGCACCTGCCGGGGCTGGGCCCGTGGGGAGAGGTGTGGAGACAAGGGATGAAGGAACGGAGCATGGCTGGGGGGGGGGTCACACCCCGAGAGGGATGTGGAAGGGGCAGGTGTCCGTGGGGCCAGTTCCGTGTGCCAGGCGCCCCGAGGACACGGGTCCACACGCTTCCCGTTGAGTCACATCCGCGTGATTCCCCTGCTGCTGCCGTGGCGGGCGCATGGGTTTGGGCCACGCTGCCATCTCTCTCTCTCTCTTTCTCTCTCTCTCTCTCTCTCTCTCTCTCTCTCTGCACCTGCACCCTCGCTGCTCCCCGGCGGCTCCTCTGGGCCTCAGATGGCACCTCCTCCGAGAGGACCCCTCGGCTCTGGCCACGGCCTCTGCCCGCCGGGCGCCCTCCACAGCCTCCGCCCGGCCTGGCTCCGGGCACCGCCATCGTCTGTCTCCCGGCCCCACAGCAAACGGGCGGGCGTCAGGCTCAGTTCCAGCTGCAGGGACGGGTGGAGGGCGGGGCTGTGGTCCCGGGAGGTGGGAAGCCAAACCCTGCCCTGGGGTCTGGTGTCCTGGGTCCCGGCCGGGAGCTGAGCCAGCCCTCCTGCCCACGCACAGGGCATCAGCCCGCTTGCCGGCTTCCTGCCTGCCACCCCAGGCCTGCTCTGCAGTCGGCCCCCCGCCTGGCAGAGGAGCTGAGTGGAAAGATGGGGAGGCCTCCGGAGAGACGTGCAGGGAGAAGCCTTCCACGTGGCGAGCGCGCGGGGGAGGGAGAGGCGCGGAGCCTGAGAAAGCCCACGCCCTGCCCTCCTGGTCCTGGGCTGCCAGGCTCCTGCGGGAGGGACAGGGCGGACGGGGCGCCGGACGCGGGCTCCTGCTTGCAGAGAACGGGCCCTGGGGGCGGCCTAGGCGCAAAGGTGCCCCAGCCAGGCCCACAGCTGCTGGGGCAGGAGCGGGGCTGGGGCTGGGGCTGGGCCCGGGGGGTGGGGGTCGGCAGGGCAGGCGGTTTGCATCTGCCGAACCCACAGGGTGTGAGCCAGAGACGCGGCCCCAGGCGGGGGCATCGGGGGCGCCCCCATCTGGCCTTCACCGTGCTGCTGACGTGGGGGGGTGAGGTGGCAGAGGACCCGGAGCTGGGACTCAGGGCGTCTCCCCTCCCAAGCTGCCCTTGTGGGTGTGCGACTTCAGACAAGGCACATCTGCCTTCTGAACTTGGCATTCCGACCTGCAAAGGGGCAGCGCCACCCACTGCCGGGCCCTGAGGTGCAGGAGGTGACTCAGCTCAGAGCCCAGCACCCAGCACCCAGCACCCAGCTCAGAGCCTGGCACCCAGCACAGAGCCCTGCACCCAACACAGAGCCCAGCACCCAGCACAGAGCTCAGTACCCAACACCCAGCACAGAACCTGGCACCCAGCACACTGCCCTGCACCCAGCACAGAGCCCAGCACCCAGCACCCGGCACAGAGCCCGGCGCCCGGCAGGCCCTCACTCCGGGGCGGCCGCGGTGCGGAGGGAGCCACAGTGGAGCTGCTGAAGGACCGAGGACGAGGCTTCAGGGCCCCCCCTCCCTGTGCCCGGCTCAGCGTGGGCACCGGCAAATGCCTGCCAGCTGAGCGAACACGATGGAACGACAGGATAAATGTCAGTTCCTGGACGCGGACCCAGGACCCAGCTGCACGGGATGCGGGGGTGGGGGGGAGGGTGGGGGGGGGCTCAGCAGCGGCACAGGCCGGACTCTGGTGTCTAGGGGATGGGGTCTGGACGACGTCGGCGCTGGCGGAGCGGCCGGGCGGACTGGGGCGGCTGTGGAGACCCAGAGCGGGAGGTCCTGGCCTCAGACCAGCCTCAAGCAGCACCCGCGTTCTGTGTGCCCGGGGAGAGGCCGGCCAGCAGGCGAGGTGGGGTGAGGCCAAAGACCAGCCCACTCCCCACCCGCCCAGCCCGGTGTGCCCAGTGAGTGAGCGTCCACCCGGGGACCAAGAGGTCACCGGTTCGATTCCCGCTCAGGGCACATGCCTGGGCGTGGAGGAGGCAGCCGATCAATGATTTTCTCTCTCATCATTGGTGCTTCTATCTCTCCCTCCGCTTCCTCTCTGAAATCAATAAAAATACAGTAAAAACAAAACAAACAAAACAAAACAAAAACGAACCCCCACACATCCTAAGGAGTGGCTGAAGACAGCAGGCGCTGAGCCTGGGGAAGCTCCCAGGCACCAGCAGGGGGCGGGCTGAGCTCGCCTCTTCCACCTGCTCTGGACGGTCAGCAAACAGCCAAGCCTCAGTTTCCTCCTCTGCAAAATGGCAACCCACAGCCTGCAGGTCACTCAGCTGCAGGGGAGGGCGGGAGAGGGAGCCGAGCCCAGCTGGACGCTGTCCGAACGCCTGCCCCCTGAGCTCCCAGCGGCCGGGAGGACAGCTGGCGGGGGGAAGGGGGGCTGTGGTGGTTGGTGAGTGCCTGTGGGGGTTGGACCAGGATGACGAGGGGAGGGGAGCTGACCTCCCCCCTTTCTTCCATTCGAGGCCGGTCCTATAGGCTGGCTGCTGCCCCCTCAGCCAGCGTCCCTCTGGTCTGAGTGTTTCGGTGGAAGACTGTGTAAAAGGCAAAAGGCTGGGCTCCAGGTCCCTTCTCCGCCCATAAACCATCCCCGGCAGCCGGGTGCCTGGAGGTCCCTGTGTGCCCTCTGGTGGCCACAGGGGGCACTGCACCGGGCTCCGTGGCCGGTCTTGGAGCAGAGCCCACCAGAACGGGGTTGGAACCCGACGGCTTGGTAACCACGCTGGACCTGCACCCACAGGTGAAGGGGTCAGCGCAGGGCGATATCGGATGTTATTAGCCCTGGACTGTGACTCAGCCTTCAGAGAAATGAGATTCCGGCTCATGCTACACCTGGGTGAGGCTCGAAGACTTGATTTCCAGTGACACGAGCCAGACGCAAAGCAGCAAATATTGTTTTATTTTTATTTTTTGCAGCAAATATTGTGCGGCTGCATTTGCAGGAGGCACCTGGAATAGGAGAATTCACACCCATCGAAGGGAGAGGAGAGGCCGCGGGGTCTGGGGAGGGGAGATAGCTTCGTGGATACCGAGTTTCTGATTGAGATGAAGCAAAAGTTCTGGAAATAGCGGTGACGGTCGCTTAACATTGTGAATGTACCTAACCCCCCGGGCCGGACACTTAAACCGGTTGAAGTGGTACATTTTATGTTATGTATATTTCCCCACAATAAGAATTTTACTACCACCCCCTCCCCACCCCGCAAAGAAGATTCTGGACCTTCATGCTCCACGCTGCCCTCCCCGCCTGGGGCCCTCTCCCGCTCCACACATGCCCTCCGCTTTGCTAGGCAGTGACTCACGGCGGTGCCCATCCCAGGTGGCCCCACTAGAGGGCAGCAGATTGCGGCGTTAAGGGTCACACCTGAAGGCCATTCCTACGGCCGCCTCCTCCCTCCCAGGTGGCTGTCCAACTTCCACCCCCACCAACAGCGCTACCGACCACGGGAGCCTGTGTGCCCTCTGGTGGCCACAGGGGGCACTGCACCGGGTTCCGTGGCAGGTCTTGGAGCAGAGCCCAGCAGAACCGGGTTGGAACCCCGACGGAATAATAACTCCCCTCCAGAATAATAACTCCCTCCAGAATAATAACTCCCCTCCCTGCCATTGGATGAGCAACCGCCATCTAGAAGTTCTTTGTTTTGTTTTTAAAAAAATATATTTTATTGATTTTTTACAGAGAGGAAGAGAGAGGGATAGAGAGTTAGAAACATCGATGAGAGAGAAACATCGATCAGCTGCTTCCTGCATGCCCCCCACTGGGGATGTGCCCGCAACCAAGGTACATGCCCTTGACTGGAATTGAACCTGGGACCTTTCAGTCCGCAGGCCGACGCTCTATCCACTGAGCCACACCGGTTTTGGCATCGCTGACCACTTTTCAGCGTGCGATGCAGGGCATGAAGCACATCCTCAGCCGCGTCCAATCATTAACACGATCGATTCCCGAAAGCCTTTCCTCACTCCAAACAGGACTCCGGACTCATGAGGCAACAACCCTTCCTTCTCCCGGACCCACCCCCGGCTCGTCATGTGGCCCCAGTCTCCTCGCAAACCTCCCTCTAACCCAGCGGTTCTCAGCCTTCCTAGCGCCGCGGCCCTTTAACACACACAGCTCCTCACGCTGGGGTGACCCCCGGCCATAACATTATTTTCCTTGCTCCTTCATAACTGTGATTTTGCTGCTGTTATGAACTGTCATGTAAATATCTGTGTTTTCCGATGGTCTTAGGCGACCCTGCCTCTCAACCGGTGGGCCTCGACTGCTGTACAGCCTATAACACAAGAGTATTACTGGGTGATTTCTGAGTTACACACGCATGCCATAGTCCTACAGTGGTCGGCAAACTCATTAGTCCACAGAGCCAAATATCAACAGGACAACGATTGACATTTCTCTTGAGAGCCACGTTTTTTACACGTAAACCATGCAGGTAGGTGCATTGTTATTAACTTAATTAGGGTGCGTGGTATTTTGTGGAAGAGCCACACTCAAGGGGCCAAAGAGCCACAGTTTGCTGACCACTGCCCTAGCCTTTAAACACGGTGTGTGTGTGTGTGTGTGTGTGTGTGTGTGTGTGTGTGTGATGCGATCGCCATGGACTGACATGACCTCTTGTTCGCCAGCAGCTCCTGCCTCACCTCAGGGGACCGGGCGCCTCCGCGTTCAGAGGCTGTCACAGGCGTTACTGCCCACACGGCCGCCTCTCCAGGCACGCACACCCTGAGCTAAACTTTATTTTGTCTCATACTCGCCTTTATACTTGCCAGGAAGCAAAATCCAATAAGACACACACACACACACACACACACACACACACACCTTTTCCTAACCCTCCCACTGTTCCCAGGCAGGTTAGAAGGGAGGCGGAGGGAAACCCCCTGACGGAGGGGGAAGGTGGTGGGACCGTTCCACACGGAGGCTGAAGTCTCCTGTCGATGTTGGCGGTGGTCCGTGGTGAGAGAGGAAGCAAAGAATGCTAACCAAAACATCCTGCCCCGCAAATAAGGTGACCGCACGTCCCGCTTCTGGCGGGACAGCCCCGATTCTTAACAATTTGTCCCGCGGCCCGATTTAAAACGCCGCGGGACGCGGGACAAATTGTTAAAAATCGGGGCTGTCCCGCCAAAAGCGGGACGTCTGGTCACCTTACCCACAGATCATGACCCTTTCGGAAAGATGCTGGCTGCTCAGGTGGCGTGCAGTCGCCATTCAGGGAAATGGGGGCCGCTGTTGAGAATGAAATCTTGGCCCAGACACGCAGCTGGACAGAGTATAGTCTTTGGTTCCCACATTAACGTCGCCAAAGCAATGAAAAGAGCAGAATAAATCTCACAATTTCGTCCTGAGTTATGTGGGGTGAATCCTCTGCCCCGCCAGAGCTGGCTAATTTTCTTTGCACAGAGTGTTACGGATTCTGGATTTCTTAAAAACAAGCGTTTTAAATCCTGCCAGCAGATGTTATATATCGATTTCTCGTGTACTGAGACTGTTTTTCAGTCACCTATTAAGTGTCTTTAAGTTGTATACTTGTGCCCTGGCTGGTGTGGCTCAGTGGATAGAGCCTCGGCCTAGGAACCAAAGGGTCCCGGGTTCCATTCGTGTTGTACCTCGGTTGCAGGCTCCTCCCCGGCCCAGGCCCTGGTTGGGCTCATGCAGAAGGCAACCAATTGATGTATTTCTCTCACATTGATGTTTCTCTCTGTCTTTCCCTCTCTCTAAAAAAAAAAAAAAAAAATCTATGGAAAAATATCCTCACGTGAGGATTAAAGATAAATAAGTAAATAAATAAACAAAATACTTGCACACAGAGAAACTGGATTGTTCCTGTCTATAATACTACTTCCAGCTAAATTCCATTGCAAGCATTTGCAATTTATGTTGTAGGGGGCATTAGAGGTAATAATGAATAGTCTAATATTTTGAATTCAGGCTTCTCAAATACATACAGTACTGAAGTTAACCACCTGTCAAAGGCTAGTTTACAAGTATTACTGTGTTTTTTTTTTGGGGGGCGGTTGCAAATATTTGGCAGTGCTGCGAAGGTCCGATTTATTTCAATTCCACTGAGCGATCCATCACATCGACTCTGAATAAGCTGCCAGGTTGCCAAACCTGCCGTTTGTTTTATTGAACAAAACGCGCTGCAGCTGTGAGCTCTGAGTTTCCCGGGACTAGCTCTCGGCCGCTCGCGGGCTCCGTCTGCAAAGCGAGAGGGGAAGACGTGAGGTTTCTGCTCTGATTTCTGCTCTGGCTCGTAAACGTGCACGGAAGGTGCGGTGTGTGTTTGCACACAAAGAAAGGCACCACGCACACTGCAGAACAAGGAACTGCTCTCAGGCCCGTGGAGGAACGAGGCCCAGGGCGTCCGCGGCCCCCAACCCTGGAGAGACAGAGCGCCATGGCCTCCAGCGCCCCTCAGCAGCGCTGGCAGGCACACCTGGGCTCAACCGAAGACCGAAGACCGAAGACCGCCAGCGTCTCAGGAGGCCGGTTTGCGGTCTGAGAGCTCTGGGAAAGCGAGGCTCCCACACACCTTTGGAGCCCCCGCAGGCTCTCCGTGTGAAGATCAAAGAAAAACGCCCTCTTCCTCCCCCAGGAAGAGAAGCAAATACGTTACACCACCCGCAGAGCCAGGGATCTGCTTGTGCCCTGTGCTCTGCAAGGAAGGCAGAAGCAGCTTTACCAACATCTCCTCTGGCCGGAGAAAGGCCGTTAGGCTAAGGTGACCGGACGTCCCACTTTGGGCGGGACAGTCCTGATTTTTAAAAATTTGTCCCGCATCCCCTGGTGTTTTAAAAAAGTCCTGAATTTGGAAAGATTCTTTTAAATCTTTTGGACTTTAAAAAAAATATATTTTATTGATTTTTTTTACAGAGAGGCAGAGGGACAAAGTTAGAAACATCGATGAGAGAGAATCATTGATGAGCTGCCTCTTGCACACCCTCTATTGGGGATGTGCCCGCAACCAAGGTACATGCCCTTGACCGGAATCGAACCTGGGACCTTTCAGTCCGCAGGCCGACGCTCTATCCACTGAGCCAAACCGGTTTCTGCTCTTTTGGACTTTTTTAAAATGCCGTGGGATGCAGGACAAATTGTTAAAAATCGGGTCTGTCCTGCCAAAAGCGGGACATTTGGCCGCCTTACTTTAGTCAGAACCACTCCCTCTAGATTTCCTGTCCCTCAGCCTAAGACCCCAGTGCGGGGACGTTCATCCACCACAAAAAAAAGAAATTTAGAAATTCTCTGGCCCTCACTGGTTTGGCTCGGTGGATGGAGCAACAGCCTGCGGACTGAAGGGTCCCAGGTTCGATTCCGGCCAAGGTCATGTGCCTTGGTTGTGGGCAAATCCCCAAGGGGGTGTGTGTGTGTGCAGGGGACGGCTGATCCATGTTTCTCTCTCATCCATGTTTCTGGCTCTCCGTCCCTCTCCCTTCCTCTATGTAAAAAGTCAGTAAAATATATTAAAAATAGTTTTTTGGTAACATTATAGAATGTTTTCCTTTCCCAGGACCCAACCATCATATCTACAGGGCTCTGGGACAATGACAGTCCATTACAAGGGGGAGAGCTGCAAGACACGGATTCCGTGCAAGGAATTGCTAGAGATTCCATGTAAGAAGAACTAAGGACGGCAGGGAGAGCTAAAAAGGACACTCGAGGAAATGGAAGCCTCACACACACACACACATATATACACACACACACACACACATACGTACATTGAACCTCACACTAATGGCCTGATTGCCTCAACCTGATTACCCAGTGCACCAGAGACAAAGCAGCCATCAGAGACAGACACAGATATGCTGTGGAATTTGGATTTATCAGGCCAGGAATTTAAAATACTGTAGCTCTGAGTAATATGCAAAGGGCCCCAATGGGAAAAGTGGATACTGTGCTAGAACAGAAAGTAATACAGCAGAGAGTGGGAGACTAAGAAGGAACCAAATGGAAAGACTAGAAATCAAAAACTCTGTAATAGGAATGAACGCCTCAAGAGTAGACTGGACGTGGCTAAGAAAAGAATCCATAAGCTTGAAGATGTGTCAATAGCAACCTTCCACACTGAAATACAAAGAGAAAATAGAATGAAAAGATGTAACAGAGCATTCAAGAACTGGGGACATTCACAAAAGGTGTAGTATGCGCATAACGGGACTACTAGGAGGGAAAGAATGGGAAAGGAGTCCCGGAAAATATTTAAAGTAATGATGGCTGCGCATTTCCCCAAACTAAGGACACACACCAAATCAAAATCAGGGGAAAGGCTCTGAAGAGATTTATTTCTTTTAAGAACCTTAAAATGCATACAGGCGGAAATTGTACCATTGGTTGCCAGAGTTTGGATGGAGGTAATTGGGATTGAATGGTAATAGCAATGGTGTTTCTTGTTGGGGTGATGAAAATGGTCTACAATTAGATAATTATTGTCATTTCAAAGTTTCCCCAGGCGTTAGGCTTAGCAGAAAAAGACTCCAAAGCAGTTATTAAATGTTGCAAAAACAGGTTTGAGAACTAAAGGAAGGCATGCTAAGCATGACTTGTCAAATAAAATATGTCAATAAAGAGACAGATATTATAAAAGAAACTGCTTGAAAAGCACAATTGCTGAAGTGATATATCCACGAAGTGTCTCAGGAAAAAGAGTGACTGTGATGATAGAGCAATAGAGATGAAGAAACATGAAGATCAGGGAGAAAAGGACTGGAGAATTCTCCAAGAAAGCATAACAACCCTTAACGTGTGTGAACCAGACAGCAGGGCATCAAAGTATGTGAGGTAAAAAGTGATTGAGCATCAGCCTATGAATCAGGAGGCTGTGGTTCAATTTCCGAAAAGGGTATATGCCTGGGCTGTGGGCTTTATCCCCAGTAGGAGACATATAGGAAGCAGCCGATCAGTGATTCTCATCATTGATGTTTCTATTTCTCTCTCCCTCTCCCTTCCTCTCTGAAACCAATAACAATATATATTAAAAAAACACAAAAAGCCCGATGGGATGGCAAGGAGAAATAGGTGAATCCACTATTACAGTTGCAGACTTTAATAGCCTTCTGTAAGAAATTGCCCTAATCGGTTTGGCTCAGTGGATAGAAGCATCAGCCTGTAGACTCAAGGGTCCCAGGTTCGATTCTGGTCAAGGGCATATCCCCAGTAGGGGGTGTGCAGGAGGCAGCTGATGGATGTTTCTCTCTCATCAATGTTTCTAGCTCTCTCTCCCTCTCCTTTCCTCTCTGTAAAAAAATCAATAAAATATATTTTTTAAAGAAGAAAGAAATGGATGCGGCAGGCAGAGAATTGGCAAGGCCATAGTTGTACTCAGCAGCATCTTCAACCAAACGTTTATGGACTACTTCATCCAACAACAGCAGAATATGCATTCTCCTCAAGTTCCTATGGAACATTCACCAAGCTATTTGGGGCCATAAAACACACCTTCCCAGTTTTTAAATGTAGATACTCTATAACGTACCCTCTCACACAGCGATGCCATTTAACTGGAAATCAGCCAGAAAAACATAGCTGGACCACCCCCATGTACTTGGAGATTACACAACACGCCACTAACTAACACATGGGTCAGGGGAGAGCTCTCAAGAGTCACTTACACGGATCTTGAACCTCATGAGACTGAAGGTGCAACTTATGAAAATGCGCGGGACGTTGTGTAGTCATGTTTGAGGGGAATTTACAAGCATCGAATGCTTAGATTAGACGAAAAGGAAGATCTAAAATCATTAAGCTAAGCTTCCATTTTAAGAAGCTAGAAGAGCAAGCTAAATAAAAAAGAAGCTGAAGAAAAGATAAAAGTTAAATCAGAAACCCATGAAATTGAAAACAGGGAATCAACATAGAAAATCGATGTAATCAAAAGGTAGATCTTTGAGGATGTCAATATTATTGACTGGAGACCCTGGCTCGGCCCCCGCCCCCCATCGCCCCCCACGCGGCCCCGTTTTGAGTAACTTATTTTCAGAGTGAACTCACGGCTTGGCTGGACGGGAAGGGGAACCCCGGTACCCCTCAGGGAGATGGCACCCTGTTTCACCTGCTATAACTGGACTCGGGCTTGCTTCTGAGCTCGTCCAACCACAGTGCCAGCCCAGCGCCTCCTTTCAGCGTGTTCCACAGAAAACAAAGCGTCTCTCTGAGCTCGGAGTCTCCCGGGGCCAGGGAAGGCCTGCCACCGGGAGGGTTTGTTTGATGTGTGGGCAGAGTGGGGGGCAGAGTCCAGCGCTGCTGTGGGCGCTGCTGACGAAATCCGTGTCCACTGCGTAGACCTTGGGACAGTGCTGCCTGCCAGCCGGCGGCCAGGCCTCCGCTGACCGTTCCTCTTCAGCTTTCGAGACCTCGCCAGCCGGCCCGGCCTCGGACACCTTGGACGGAGCGGCTCCAGGGCCCGTTGCCCAGAGCGCGGGGTCCCATCGGCGCCCTTCATTCATGTGCCACCGAGGAAGGAGGCCGCTCCCCTGCCTGACCTCTGCCAGCCACCGCCGCCTGTGCCCGCTCCCCGGGGCTCGCCCGCCGCCCCCCGATGGCCTTCCACACGCTGCTGGACCAGGTGGGCGGCCTGGGCCGCTTCCAGTTGCTGCAGGTGGCCTTCCTCTGCCTCACCTGCTTCCTGGTGTGCCCGCACATCCTCCTGGAGAACTTCACGGCCGCGGCGCCTGCGCACCGCTGCTGGGTGCCCGCCCTGGACAACCGCACCGGCAACTTCACCGGCAGCCTCGCCGGCAACTTCACTGGCAGCCTTGCCGGCAGCCTCGCAGGCAACCTCACAGGCCACCTGCTGCGGGTCTCCGTCCCGCTGGACTCCGACCGGCGGCCGGAGGGCTGCCGCCGCTTCCGCCGCCCCCAGTGGCAGCTCCTGCACCCCAACGCGACCGGGACCAACGCGAGCGAGGCGGCCACGGAGCCCTGCGCGGACGGCTGGGTGTACGACCCCAGCACCTTCTCCTCCACCATCGTGACCCAGGTGAGGGCCCTCACCTCCGTGGGTGCGCCGTCTGGGAGCTGGGGGGGGGGGGGGCGGGAGGGGAAGGAATGCGGGTGCTGTCACCAGCGAGGGGCCCCTGGCTGCTTCCTTCAGCAAGTATGCGTGACTCCAGCACACGCCGCAAGCCTACACGCTTCAGGAGCGTGGGAACCCCGACTTAGCCGTGACCTAGCTATGGCCTCGCTGTGTCTTCCACAGGAAGGCTGACGGGGAAGCGGTTCGTGTGTGTAACGTGTTCACAATGTGTGTAAGGCCGGGGAGGCCCAGCCTCGCTGGGAAATGAGAAACACCCGGGAAGTGGATGGAACCCTCCGGCCACAGACTGTATGGCTGCAGCAGCCTATGAGCAAGTCTGTGGTGGCATTCTGCCACCAGTAAGTGCATTTATCTATGTATTAACATGCGTTTTTATTGATATCAGAGAGCAAGGGAGAGGGAGAGAGAGAGAGAAACATCAGTGACCAGATCGGCTGCCTCCTGCACACCCCCTGCTAGGGATTGAGCCTGCAACCAGGACATGTGCCCTTGACCGGAATTGAACCTGGGACACTCAGTCCACAGGCCCTGCGCGGACGGCTGGGTGTACCCTCTGAGCCAAACCGGCCAGGGCAGTACATTTAAAGCTTCTCAAATGATTGTACTCTGTAGCCAGGATTGAGAAGTGCTGAGCATGAAATTAGCCAAGGCATTCATTTAGCCTTGAATGCTAAAGGAGGCATCGCAGGGGAAGCTATGTTTAAGCTGAGACCTGGTGACAAGGGGCTGCTGGAGGGACAGCTGGAGGGACAGCTGGAGGGGCAGCCGGGGGGGGCAGCTGGAGGGGCAGCCGGGGGGGGGGGCAGCTGGAGGGGCAGCCGGGGGGGGGGCAGCTGGAGGGGCAGCCGGGGGGGGGGCAGCTGGAGGGACAGCTGGAGGGACAGCTGGAGGGGCAGCTGGAGGGACAGCTGGAGGGGCAGCCGGGGGGGGCAGCTGGAGGGGCAGCCGGGGGGGCCGCTGGAGGGGCAGCTGCGGAGGAAGAAGGCTGTGCTGTGACGCCCGTGAAAGCCCGAAGCTGTCCCTCGGTCTCCCTGAGGGGAAGAGGCGGCTGTGACGCTCGGCTGAGCAGGTTTCCTTTCCTTCCAGTGGGACCTGGTGTGTGAAGCTGAGACTCTGCGGTCCATGGCCAAGTTCTCGTTCATGGCGGGCATGCTGGTGGGCGGGGCCGTCTTCGGCCACCTGTCAGACAGGTGAGTGTCCCGTCACGCCCTGACGCTGGGGCGTCTCTCCCCACTCCCCCCTGAGCAGCGCGGTCGCAGGGGGCGCCCCGCGGCTTCCCGCCCCGCGCGGAGCTCTGGTCCATTTCGGACAGGAAGCCCTGCCAGACGTGTTATCGGCAAACGTCCCTCGTCCAGTAGCTGCCTTTTCATGTTGCTGACGGTTTCCTTTGCAAATTCTTTCTAGTTTGACGCAGTCTCATTCGTCTAGTTTTCCTTCTGCTTCCCTCGCATGAGGAGACGCGTCAGAGAAAGTGTGACTTAGGAGGCGTGTCTGCGGTCTCCCTGCCTGTTTTCTCCTGCGAGTTTCAGAGTGTCGAGTCTTACGTTTAAGTCTAATCCGTTCTGAGTTTATGCGTGGGCCTGCTGCTCGAGGGTGGCCTGTTTCATTGTTTTGCCTGTACCTGTCCGATTTTCCCAACACCGTGTATCGGATGGACTGTCTTTCCTCCGTTGCACGTTCTTGCCTCCTTTGTAAGATGTTAATTGGCCACCTCGTTGTGGGTTTATTTCTGGGCTCCTGTCCCTCCCATCGTCAGAGACGTCTGTCTCATGCTGGTCCACGCTGTTTCGATGGCCTCGTAGGATAGATCGGTGTCTGGTCTTGTGATTCTCCCAACTCTGTTCTTCTTTCTCCGTTTAATGCTTTTGGATTGTGGCTGACGGCCGGGGACTGAGACCACGCAAAGCACCACCTGGGCTGGAAGAGGACACGGGGCGGCAGCTGGCTTACACGGTGTCACTGCGCCCAGAGGCCACTGGCAACAGATTTCCAAACAGGAGGGCCGTTTCTGGGAAGATCTATTGTTTTTACTTATTAAATATATTTTATTAATTTTTTTTACAGGGAGGAAGGGAGAGAGATAGAGAGCTAGAAACATGGATGAGAGAGAACCATCCATCAGCTGCCTCCTGCACACCCCCTACTGGGATGTGCCCACAACCAAGGTACATGCCCTTGACCGGAATTGAACCTGGGACCCTTGAGTCTGCAGGCTGATGCTCTATCCACTGAGCCAAACTGGTCAGGGCTGGGATGATCTATCGTTGATTCTTCCTGGTTTCAAGTACAACGTCTCACAGAAACATCAACTACCTGTCAAGAAGCCATCTTTGCCGAAACCGGTGTGGCTCAGTGGATAGAGCGTCGGCCTGCGGACTGAAAGGTCCCAGGTTCGACTCCGGCCAAGGGCATGTATCTTGGTTGCGGGCACATCCCTGGTAGGGGGTGTGCAGGAGGCAGCTGGTCGATGTTTCTCTCTCATCGATGATTCTAACACTCTGTCTCTCTCTCTTCCTCTCTGTAAAAAAATCAATAAAATATGTTTAAAAAATAAATCTAAAGAAAAAAGAAAAAAGAAGAAGCAGCCTCCTTTGTGTGGGTTTTTGGACAGCCCGTGGTCATACCCGCCTCTCCCCGCCCGCCCCAGGTTCGGGAGGAGGCTGATCCTGCGCTGGTGCTCCCTGGCGCTCGCCATCGCCGAGACGGGTGCGGCCTTCGCGCCCCTGCTGGCCGTGTACTGCGCGCTGCGTGGCCTGGCCGGCTTCTGCACCATGGGCGTCCTCAACAACAGCTCCGTGCTCAGTGAGTCCTCCCTCCGCCCCCCGCCCCCCTCCGCCCCCCGCCCCCCTCCGCCCCCCGCCCCCCTCCAGGGGCCCCGGTGTTCTCCCAGCCTGGCGTTGGCTCTGGGGTCCCCGATCGTCTGAAGTGAGCCCCGTTTGCGCTTCCTTGCAGTCATGGAGTGGACGGCACTCCGCTTCCAGGCCCTGGGGGTGACCACGACCATCGGCGCGGCCAGCGTGGGCCAGCTGCTCCTGGGGGCTGTGGCCTTCGCCGTCCGCGACTGGCAGACGCTGCAGCTGGTGTACTCCCTGCCGCTGTTCGTCCTGTTCCTCTCCTCCAGGTGCAGCGCCCCCTTCCCGCTCGGATGGGCCCTGGGGCAAGGGTCCCGGAAGGAGGACACGGAAGGCGCTCCTGTCCGCAGGCAGCACCGGGCACGTGCTCCCGGCTGTTCTTGTGCAGGGTCCCGGGCCCAGGCCGGGCAGGGCCGCCAGGCAAAGCAAGGACACGCAGCAAAACATAATTTTTTTTTAAAGTGAATTTCAGAGAAGCAACACCCCCCCCCCCCCCTTTTTTTTTTTTACTTCTCTTAGCCATTTTCAGAGTTCAATGTCTTTAAGGCTCGTCACACTGCTTTACGATGGCCAGCTTTCTCTAAATCTCCGCAGGAACACACTCAGGGAACCCGGCGTACTGGCTGGCTGCCGCGGCCCCTTCTGTAGGACACCCGCGGCCCCTCAGCGCGACATTTTGTGTATCTGTGGTTTCTGTTGACATGAGAGGCCTGCGTGTCCGTTCACGGACCTGATAACATGCAGGGGGTCGCAAGCCAGTGAAACGTCACATAAACACGTTCTTCCGAGCGTGTCCAGAAGATCGCGCGGAGCGTAGGGACACCTGGCAAGCAGTTTAGCGGAATTCGACTTTAAGGGGGTACACCTCCTTTTTATTTGCTGCAACGGAGTCTGCTCCCTGGGCGGCGGGGGGCCGCCATGACGCCTCCTCTATATCCCCAGCCGTGAAGGTGTTGCGTGGAGAGGGCGCCCTCCCCGTGTCCTAGTTTCGGTCCCGGAGGCCCTAAGCCCCCTTCCCCGGTAGAAGGAGGCGGAGGTAGGTATGGAGGGGAGGGCGCGGCGCTGCAGGCAGAGGCTGCGGGGAGGGGCGGGCGCGACCGGCTGCCCCTCTGTGCCCTCTCGGACCAGGTGGCTGGCGGAGTCCGCCCGGTGGCTGATCACCGCCAACAGGCCGGAGGAGGGCTTGCGGGAGCTCAGAAAGGCCGCCCGCATGAACGGAAGGAAGGAGGCGGGAGACGCCCTCACCATGGAGGTGAGCGGGGAAGGGCGGCTGTGGGATGCAGGGGAGACGTGCGCTGACACGTATGCACCCCACATGGTGTGATGAATGGGAATCCCTGTCATGTTACTCAGTGTCCCTGGTCCCACGTACGCGCCCCGCACGGTGTCCGTGCGGTGAGTGAAGGGCGGGGATCCCCGTCCTGTTGCCCGGCGTCCCTGGTCCCCGACGGCGGTCAGCGCGGTGTGAGGGGAGGCCAGGGATCGGCGCGGCCGGAGGAATGGGACGCAGGGACTGTCCCCCACAGAGGGGTCACTCGCAGGGACCGAGCTTGTGTGGGGGTCACTTAGCAGCATGTCCTCAGGGTTGGCTGGTGCAGCAGATGCAGGACCTCCTTTCCTTTAAAAATGTTTATTGATGTCAGAGAGGAAGGGAGAGGGGGAGAGAGAGAAGCGTCCATGATGAGAGACAGTCATGGATTGGCTGCCTCCTGCACGCCCCCTACTGGGGATCGAGCTTGCAACCTGTGCACGGGCCCTGGACCGGAATCGTACCCGGGACCCTTCAGTCCTTGGGCCGATGTTCTTTCCACTGAGCCAAGCCGGCTGGGGCAGGGTTTTCTATGAATGAATGATACGCACTCACCACATTGTCTTTATCCACCGATGGGAAGTTAGGCTGTGGCCAGTGGCTTGGCTTTTGTGACTAGTTCTCTAATGAGTGTGTGTGTGTGCAAATCTCTCTCCCGGATCCCGCTTACAGTTCTTTTGGAGATAGACCCAGACGAGAAATTATGGCATCATATAATGGTTCTAATTTTAATTTTTTAAAAAAAATATGTCTTAGTGATTTTTTTATGGAGAGGTAGGGAGAGGGATAGTTAGAAACACTGGTGAGAGAGAAACATCAACCAGCTGCCTCCTGCACACAGCCCACTGGAGATGTGCCCGCAACCAAGGTACATGCCCTTGACCGGAATCCAACCTGGGACCCTTGAATCTGCAGGCTGAAGCGCTATCCACTGAGCCAAACCGGCTAGGGCTCTAATTTTAATTTCTTGAGGAACCTCCATACTGTCTCCATAGTGGCTACACCTTTTCACATCCCCTCCAGGGTGTCCTCTCCTCCACGCCCTCGCCAGCCCTGACCGTCTCTCTTCGATCACAGCCGTCCTGGCTGGTGTGAAGGGAAACCTCAGGATGTTCCGTAACCATTACCGATGATGGGCACCTTCCCACGTGCCCGCTTGCCGTTTGTATGTCGTCTGGAGAAATGTTCGTTCCATTCGTGTGCCCGTTTTTAAGTTGAGTGGTCTGGCTGTTTTGCTGTTGAATGGTCGGAGCTCCCTGCGAATGTCTTCTCCGATCCGCAGGCGCCTTCTCGTTGTGCTCACTGCCCCTCGCTGTGCGGAAGGGGTTCGGTTTGCTGTCGTGACCACCCCTCCCTCCCCACCCACTCATCCTGTCTATGTCGGCTTGTAGCCTGTGCTATCGGTGTCATATCCAAGAACTATTGCCAACACCAACGCCGAGAAGTTGTCTCTAGGAACCTCACAGTCTCAGGTCTCACACGTTGGTCTCTAACCATTGGAGGTGATGTTTGGGTGCAGCATCAGATACGTTCCCAAGGTCACGCCCCGGCCTGCGGCTGTCCGGTGTCCCAGCGCCATTTGCCGACGACACTGTCCCATCCCCGTTGTAAATCCTTGGCACCACGATCGGAGACCAACGGGCTGTGTGCTCATGGGCTCTGTGCTCTGTTTCCGGGGTCTGCATGTGAATTTTGGGGCCAGGACCACCTCCTTGGTGACTGGAGCTTTGTGATAGATTTTGAAATCAGAACATGTGATGCCTCCGGCATTTTTATGCTCAGAGAAGTGCTGTGGCTATTTAGGATCTCTCTTGTCATCTGAAACCGAGTGAAAACCAAAATAGACTCTCAGGAAATGCTCCTTCTTCCCGACACAAACCGTGCGCGCAAAGGACGGCCAGCCCAGACCCGGGCTTAGCTCCCAGGTCTCTCCTGTCCGTCTGGCGTCCATGGGGTTTGGACCACGACCCAAGGGCCCGCCTCGCTGCCCTCCTGAGCTGACTGTCTAACGGGCACGCCCTTCGGATGTCTTGCAGCCTCGTCCAATCTCATGTCTAATGTCTCGGTGGCTACACCATTTCCTCAAGGCCTCCTGAGCTCCCTGATGCACCCCCCCCCCCTTCCCCGTCTGTGGCCGTGTTTGCGGTAGACAGAGGGGAGGGGGCCACCTAGTCGTCTGCCGGGGCCCCGTGCCCGCAGCGCTGTGTGCCCGGCTGTGGTGCCGTTGCTGCCGTTGCAGGTTTTGAGGGCCACCATGCAGGAGGAGCTCGAGGCGGCGCAGACCAAGCCTCCCGTGTCCGACCTGTTCCGCACGCCCAACATGCGCGCGAGGATCTGCCTCCTGTCCTGCGTGCGGTAGGCTCCCCGGCCTGCGTGGGGGAGGCTGAGTCGCGCCGGCGTGGCCCCCGTCTCTCCGAGGACACCCCGTGTCTCTCCGGGGACACCCCGTGTCTCTCCGGGGACACCCCGTGTCTCTCCGGGGACACCCCGTGTCTCTCCGGGGACACCCCGTGTCTCTCCGGGGACACCCCGTGTCTCTCCGAGGACACCCCGGGCGTGGGCACAGAGTCGGGGTAACCCACGAGGAAGCCGTGAGAACGCGGGCTCGTTCAGAGACAGGCGGAGAGCTGGAAGGACGGGCGGAGAGCTGAGAAGGACGGGCGGAGAGCTGGGAGGACAGGCGGAGAGCTGGGAGGACAGGAGGAGAGCTGAGAGGACGGGCGGAGAGCTGAGAAGGACGGGCGGAGAGCTGAGAAGGACGGGCGGAGAGCTGGGAGGACGGGCGGAGAGCTGGGAGGACAGACGGAGAGCTGGGAGGACAGGCGGAGAGCTGGGAAGGACGGGCGGAGAGCTGAGAAGGACGGGCGGAGAGCTGGGAGGGCGGGCGGAGAGCTGGGAGGGCGGGCGGAGAGCTGGGAGGACGGGCGGAGAGCTGGAAGGACAGGCGGAGAGCTGGGAGGACAGACGGAGAGCTGGGAGGACAGGCGGAGAGCTGGGAGGGCGGGCGGAGAGCTGGGAGGACGGGCGGAGAGCTGGGAGGACGGGCACGGAGCTGACGGCCCACGGAGGCGTGCCCTCTGCCGCCCGGCCCCGCCGGCTCATCCCGGAGCCGGGGCTGGGACCCTCGGTCGCGGCACAGGTTTTGATTTCAAGTTTTCCCACTTGTTTGTTTCTAGTGTAATTTCAGTAAAACTACAAACGTAACGCACACAGCAGCACAGCTCTGTGACTAGCCACGTGCGAATAAGCAGCCACACCCAGATCGGGATGGGGAAAGGACGGGGAGAAAAGCCTAGAAGCCCCACCACCTGCCCTCGAGCACAACACGCCCCAACCCGGAAACACTTCCCAACCATCTGAGCCCATCAGCACACAATACTCCACGATGGTTTTAAAGCCATGGCCCTGCAAAGACTTATTCTACAGAACCGACCAAGTCTTCATTTTTAAAACCAAAACAAAACAAAAAGAAAAACAAAAACATTTTTACTGATTTCAGAGGGGAAGGGAGAGGGCGAGAGAGACAGAAACCTCAGCGATGAGCAGGAATCATGGATCCGCTGCCCCCTGCACGCCCTTGAACTGGGGATCGAGCCCGGACTGGAATCAGACCGTGACCTCCTGGTTCAGGGTTGACGCTCCACCACGGGGCCGCCGCCGCGGGCTCTGCGCCTCACGCCGTCTGCCTCTCCTCTCCGCTCCCGCAGGTTTGCGAACTTCATGCCGTTCTTCGGCCTGAGCCTGCACCTGCAGCACCTGGGCAGCAACGTGTTCCTGTTCCAGGGCCTCTTCGGCGCCATCACCCTCCCGGCCAACTACGCCGGCCTGCTGGCCATGAGCCGCCTGGGCCGGCGGCCGAGCCAGACGCTCTTCCTGGTCCTGCTGGGCAGCGCCATCCTGGCCATCACCTTCGTGCCTCGAGGTGAGGAAGGGGCGCAGGTTGGAGAACGGAACCGGCTCCCCCTTTTCCTGGGGAGCCTACCCACATCGTGTGAGGCCGGACGGAAAGGGGCAATGCCTTCTAGCGGCTTCCCCAGACCAGGCTCTGACCTCCGTCCAGAGGAGTGAAAAGTCAGGGAGGTCAGTCCGGACACCAGGCTGTCTCCATGGGCCCACGGATGATCTGGGGACAGCGACTCCCTCCGCTCGGGGTTCCTGAGTCTCGCGGTCTCCCCCGCAGACATGCAGACCCTGCGCGTGGCCCTGTCGACGCTGGGCGTGGGGTTTTCGTCGGCGGCCATCATGTGCTCCCTGGCCCATGGGAACGAGCTCATCCCCACCATCGTCAGGTACGGAGGCCCCACCGGGTCACACAGCCCTTTCCAGGCGGGAACGTGACAGCGGGGAGCAGACAGACCGATTAGCCACCAAAACAAGCCATTACAACAATTAGTTTAAAAATTTTTTTTTATTGATTTCAGAGAGGAAGGGAGAGGGAGTGAGAGAGAGAGAGAAACATCAATGGTGAGAGAGAATCACTGATGAGCTGCCTTTTGTGTGTCCCCTACTGGGGATCGAGCCCACAACATGACCTCCTGGGTCACAGGTTGACACTCAGCCATTGAGCCATGCCACCGGGCTAACAACAATTTATAGGTAAAGTTTATTAAAAAATTAAAAAAATATATATTTTATTGATTTTTCACAGAGGGGAAGAGAGAGGGATAGAGAGTTAGAAACATCGATGAGAGAGAATCATTGACCAGCTGCCTCTTGCACACCCCTATTGGGGATGTGCCCGCAACCAAGGTACATGCCCTTGACCGGAATTGAACCCGGGACCCTTTAGTCCACAGGCCGATGCTCTATCCACTGAGCCACACCGGTGCCGGCAAAATTTTTTATTTATTTATTTTTTTTACAGAGAGGAAGGGAGAAGGATAGAGAGTTAGAAACATCGGATGAGAGAAAAACATCCATCAGCTGCCTCTTGCACACCCCCCACTGGGGATGTGCCCGCAACCAAGGAACATGCCCTTGACCGGAATCGAACCTGGGACCCCCGAGTCCGCAGGCCGATGCTCTATCCACTGAGCCACACCGGTCAGGGCTGGGTAAAGTTTATTTACGGCTGACTTTTTGCCAGGCGCCGGGTTGAGTCCTTTAAAGTGTTGTATCATCTCACATATTCTCCTGAACCGCTGAGAGGTGGATGCTGTGGGGAGAATATTTTCTAAGTAATGACAGTGGCTGAGTGCTCTCGTGCAAGCAGCAGGAGAGCGTGTGTGAGACGGGCGGTGCGCTGTCAGCCTTCGGCGTCTGGACGCGGCTGTGCGTCTCCCACAGCCGGAGCTTCGTGACCCCGCCGGCAGGGGCGGGCTCTGACCACTGCTCTTGCGTTGCTGCTTGCCCTCCCAGGGCCACGGCGTCCGGGATCGTGGCGATGGCTGGTAACATCGGGGCGGCCGTGGCCCCCCTCCTGATGATCCTGGCGGCCTACTCCCCCCACCTGCCCTGGATCCTCTACGCCGTCTCCTCCTTCGTCCCCAGCCTGGTCGTCCTCCTCCTCCCCGAGACCCGGAACCAGCCTCTGCCCGACTCCATCCAGGACGTGGAAAAGGAGTGAGTGGCCCTGCCGGCCCTGGGGGCGCTGGGCTCTGGTCCGTGACGAGGAAGGCAAACAAGACGGGGTCACCGTCCTCCGGCGGGTCAGGCCAGGACAGAGCCCGCCCCGCGGTGACCTCCGGCTCCCCGGGGGCTCCCAGGCCGCACGGACCCGCTCTGCCCAGCCGCCAGGAGGCTTTGTGGGGGAGGTGCCCTCGGTTTCACAACCACGCGCAGATCCAAACACCAGCTTTAGCCCCCGGTGCCCTGGGCCCCATGAGAGCAGGGAGCTCGCTGGGCCGCTGGCCCCTGGAGAATCTGAGGGGGGCATGGAGGGTACAGATTCTCCCCCCCCCCCACACAGATGCCCATTTCCCAGGGAGGGCTGCCTTTGACAGTCAGACCATCTGGGGGTGCAAGTGCTGAGCAGAGAGGAAAGGGGGAGGCACAAGGTGGCATTGTAGATGACTGAGGATGGGGGGGGGGGGGCTTTTGGGAAGGTTTCGCCTACTTTCCTTGCCTTTTCCAAGTCCCTTTGGCCAACGTCACATGCGCAAAGCTGCCTTCCCGGGCCCCGGCCTGGGAACGTGGCCTCTTCCACCATATCATCCACTCAGACCCTCAGGGCAGGGGCCACGGCTTTCATCAAAGGGGCCAAGGTGGGTGGAGGATTAGCTCGCTCTAAAGGACACACAACATGTGTGTTTTTTAATGTTTTGTGTTTGGTGTTTTCCTTGTGTTTGTTCCAGGAGAAAAGGCTCCAGAAAAGCAGAAGAGCAAGACGCCTTCATAAAAGTGACCAAGTTTTAAGGAATTCCAGGAACGGACTGCTAATCCAGGAAAAAAGAGGGTGGGGTGGGGTGGGGAGGGTCATTCCTAGGTGTTGGCAAACGTTGGGAAATAAATACATAAATTAAAAGCTATAATGAAAAAGATGTTTCCCACCGACAATTGCAGTCCTAAATAACTATGAACGAAACACCTGTGATTAATCATACGAAGACGTGTGAGAAAGGTCATCATGCTCTTAAAAAATCAAGTGCAACGTCTCACTTGCGATGGGGCAGATGCCGCGTGGGCCAGGGGGCGGGGCAGGACAGACTCCACACCTCTCCGGGGCCCGCAGCGAGGTTCCCCCCTGGACAAGGAGAAGCAAACACTGAGCTGACTGGATGCACAACCTGAAGCTGGAGGCTCCGGCCGCTCGCAGGCAGGAGGGGCCTCGGCGAGGAGGGGCCTCGGCGAGGAGGCGGCGTGTCCTTTCCTGAGCATCAGGTTTGCGCCGCCGGTCACCCGGCTTCAGAGAAAACCCCCGCAGCGCCCGCCCCGAGGCAGCACCCAGCACCCCACGGGGGACCGCGGCAGGATCGCGCCCACAGCTCCGGATCGGGGGCCAGAGCGGGCTTCCCTCCCGTGGGCGTTTCGCCAGGGGCTTCACCCCAGACACTGACACGGAGCCTGGGGGCGCCATGCGTGTGGGTGCCCCCCGCGCGGCCTCAAGACCGAGGAGGGTGGGTGAGCTCCTCCGGGAGGGTCCCCCCTTGGCCTGGGCGGCCTGCAGCCACCGATGCCACAATGGAAGTGTTTACAATGAAACGGAACTTTGGATCTTGGTTCAGAGGCGGTCTCGCTCTACCAGGCGTCTTCAAACTACGGCCCGAGGGCCACATGCGGCCCGCAGAGGAGTCTGATCCGGCCCGCCAGGTTTTTTGGGCAGTGAGCGCAGCCGAGGTGTTACAGTAGGAATTAGTAGTTCATATAGTCCGGCCCTCCAGCTCTCTGAGGGACCGTGATCTGGCCCCCACTTTAAAAAGTTTGAGGACCCCTGCGAGTGAGGCGGTCTCGCTCTAGCCTGTGTAACGAGCAGAGGGACTGAAGGGAGCCGATGGGAAGTCAGAGGACTCTCGGCGAGGGGGGACGAGCTGATGTGGGGCCTGGAGGCAATGGCTATGCCTGGTCGGGGTTCACAGACACCGGGTGCTTAGCCACCAGCGCCGGGCTGAGCAGAGAGGCCCTCCCTGGGGAAGACAATCAGTGACACCCCCCACCCCTCGCCCCGACTCCAGTGTCTATGTTCTAGGAGGAGCTGGAGGGGGTCAATCAGAGAGTTTCATTGCAGGGCCCTAGCGGTTTTAGCTCAGTAGGTAGAGCATTGTCCTGCGGACTAAAGGGTCCCGGGTTCGATTCCAGTCAAGGGCACCTGCCTCGGTTGCAGGTCCTTCCCTGGCCTGGGCCCTGGTTGGGGCACGTGCAGGAGGCAACCAATCGATGTGTTTCTCTCACATCCATATTTCTCTCTGTCTTTCCCTCTCTCTTCCACTCTCTCTAAAAATCAATGGGAAAATATCCTCAGGTGACGATTTAAAAAAAGAAGGAAAAAAAAAAGTTTCACTGCAGGTCTACTTTCCCCAAATGGGAGAAAGGCTCCTGGGAGGTCCTAACGGCTTTTATGGCTCCCTCCTGCCCTCTCCCAGGGCCTCCTCATTGCCTAACGTTCCCTCGCTTCCTCGGGTGGTTTCAGCGTCCCCCGGTGACTGCCAACCCCCGTCATAATTTACATCTTCTGTCACGTCCACATTCTTCCAAAGGCAAAAACCACGCCTTGCTTTCCCTCATTCACACAGTAGAAGGCCCATTGGTTAAGTTATTCTACATACTAGAAGTCCGGTGCATGACATTTGTGCACAGGGATGGGGTGTGGTGTGTGTGTGTGTGTGTGTGTGTCCCTCAGACCAGCCTGCACTCTCTCCATTCTGGGATCCCTCTCACAATCCAGGACTTCTGGCTCCCAACCACTCACCTGCCTGCCTGCCTGATTGCCCTTAACTGCTTCTGCCTGCCAGCCTGATCACCCCCTAACCACTCCCCTGCTAGCGTGATCAACGCCTAATTGCTCCCCTGCTGGCCTGATTGACCCTAACTGCCATCCCCTGCAGGCCTGATCGCCCACAACTGCGGCCATCTTATATCCACATGGGGGTGGCCATCTTGTGTGTTGGAATGATGGTCAATTTGCATATTACCTCTTTATTATATAGGATTATTATATAGGATTCATCTGAAGTCAATGAAAACAGGAATTTCAAATTTTCTGATACTGATAAGATAGAAAAGCAAGATAAAGGGTCTTATTGGTTATACTTTAAATTAGGGCTTTTAAGTAATCCTATGAAATAAAAGGCTAATATGCAAATTGGCCCCTAGATTGGGAGTTCAACCGGGAGTTTGACCAGGGGGCGGGGCCAGTGGGCAAACTGCCTGTGGCCCCTCCCCCTGTCTGCTCCGCCCCCAACCAGCCCCCACAACCCCGATCAGGGTGGGCCCACTGGACCTCACCCGTGCATGAATTCGTGCACCGGGCCTCTAGTAAAGAACAAAGCTACGTGTGATTTTTACGAGGAAAATATTTCCTGGGAAAGGTGTTCTAGGCTAAGGCTCAGCTGCCCCTTCGGATCCCTCTTCCCTTGAACGGCACCGCGGGTCACCAAGGGCAGGGCTGCACGACCCGGACAAGCTAGAGACACGTCAGTTTCACAAAAAGGGTGTCTGTAAGGAGTTCTTATTACTGAGAACATTCCAGAAGCTTTCCAGGATGTACCTGATGGTGTGCAAGCATCACAGACGAGGTTTGGAAAGGAACAAGCCGTCTGCAGAGAGTGGGATGACGCTCACCGTGCTCACAGCTGGGTAATAAATATCGGATTCTCCCCTCCCTGCGAGCCCAGGGGTCCAGCCACACGCACGGGGCACACTTCTAACGGGTAACGGGGTACGCCCGGGCTCTTCTGGAAGCTCTCGCGTGCGTTCCTTACGTGGGGCGGCCCTCTGTGCCGCCGCCCCGGCTCCTCCGCTGGCGTCCTCAGTCGCTCCCGGCGGTGACTGCTTTGGGCCGGATGCTCTCCACCACGGCCGAGAGCATGGCTCCTGCCGCCTTCGCCCCTTGCACCAGGACCTCCTCCACCTGCAAAGCACACCGCCCACAGGGCACTCGGGCAGGGTCCTGGGCTGGCACCTCTCCATCCCCTTCAGGAACCGGCCCGCCCGGAGCCTCTTCCGGGAGCAGGAAGCAACCTGTGCTTCAAGGTCAAAGACCCCAGAGCTGCCAAACCCAGAGAAGCCAGGGCGGCTGGCTCGGTAGGCCCTTTCCCTGGTGCGGGGGGCACCGGGCTCCCAGTCTCTTCCTGCTCAGAGCCATTCAGCCCGGGCCCGTTCTGAGGAAGGGGGGGGGGGCTCCTGAATCCCCTGACCCCCGGATCTCCTCTTTGTGTGCAAACACTCGAGGGCTGGGGGGCCCCTCACCCCAGCGCCCACCGCGGCCCTGGTGCTGCCTCGGGCCTCACGGGGTGGGGGTGGGGGGATGCAGAGAAGGAAGATGCGGAAAGTGAGAAGCAGGAGGGCAAGTGTGGGAGGCCCGCCCCCCACCCCCACCCCGTGGCCGGGAGATGGGGCAGCACAGTACGGACAGCGATGCTGGGATCCGCCCAGGGTGTTAGGAAAACACGGGGAACGTGAAGAGAACCTGGAAAAAGGACCTGCCTCATTTAATCCCTGATTTCTAAAAACCTCCTGCACGGCAATAGCACTTCCTCTGCGCTTCCCGGGGGGTTTAACGGGGCTCAGAGGCTAACGAGAGAGCGCACACTGGCACAGGGACCTCGCCCTCAAAGCTCCAGTGCCACAGTGACTGTCCCCCATATTATAGGGGTGAGGGGCGCACACACCCAAAGGCAGTGGGGCCAGGCGGGTGTGTGGTGACACTGGTAGGTGACAAGCTTACTCACCACCACCCATGGAAAGGGGGCGCCACAGACCATCAGCCAGGGCGAACACGGGCCCCATGGCCTGGTCGATGGGTTGTTCAGAGCGGCTGGGAATCCATAGTGTTTAATATAAAATTTCTATATTTTTAAACGCAGGCAAATAAGTAAGAAATGCTAGTCACTCAATTTGCAACGTTAGCAGCTAAGCACCTGCCTCGGTTAACCCGGTCTGTAAAGGCAGGGGCCGTCTCGGAGGCAACATGGCTCCACCAAGGAGACCAGGCCAGCGATGGCCCAGCCGGCCCCACCAGTGGTCTGACCACGTTGCCCAGTGCCTGCTGGCTCTGGGGCACACCCACCTGCCGGCCCCCGGGCACACGCACCTGCTGGCTCCGGGGCACACCCACCCGCCAGCCCCCGGGCACATGCACCGACTGGCCCCCCGGGCTCACACACCTGCTGGCTCTGGGGCACACGCACCCGCCGGCCCCCGGGCACACGCACCTGCTGGCCCCCGGGCACACACACACCTGCTGGCCCCCGGGCACACACGCACCTGCTGGCTCCGGGGTACACCCACCCGCTGCCCCCCGGGCACACGTACCTGCTGGCTCCGGGGCACACCCACCCGCCAGCCCCCGGGCACATGCACCGGCTGGCCCCCCGGGCTCACACACCTGCTGGCTCTGGGGCACACCCACCCGCTGGCTCCCGGGCACACACACACCTGCTGGCTCCGGGGCACACGCACCCGCCGGCTCCCAGGCTCACGCACCTGCTGGCTCCGGGGCACACGCATCCGCTGGCCCCCGGGCTCACACACACCCGCCGGCCCCCGGGCTCACGCACCTGCTGGCTCCGGGGCTCACACACCCGCCGGCTCCCGGGCACACACACACGTGCTGGCTCCGGGGCACACGCACCTGCTGGCCCCCGGGCACACACACACCCGCTGGCCCCCGGGCACACGCACCTGCTGGCCCCCGGGCACACGCACCTGCTGGCTCCGGGGCACACGCACCTGCTGGCCCCCGGGCACACACACAACCGCTGGCCCCCGGGCTCACGCACCTGCTGGCTCCGGGGCACACACACCTGCTGGCCCCCGGGCACACACGCACCTGCTGGCTCCGGGGCACACGCACCTGCTGGCCCCCGGGCTCACGCACCTGCTGGCCCCCGGGCTCACGCACCTGCTGGCTCCGGGGCACGCCGTAGCGGAGGTCGTTGACGAAGTGCTCGCAGTTCCCGTCGATCAGGCTGTACTGCACGATCTTGTCGATCATGTTGTGCGTGCGCTGGAGGATCTTGTCCACAGGCAGCGGCAGGTACGTCCCGTCCAGCTTGTTGTTGACCTTCCAGGAGCAGCCGTGCAGCACGTCCTCCAGCCGGCTGCACTTGACCACCGCCCGGTTGCTGAAGATGGAGGTGATGCTGCCGGCCAGGAATTCCTCCCCTGAGGCCAGAGGAAACAGAGGCTGCAGAGCCGGGGACAGCGGGGCCGAGCCCGGGCGAGCCGCCGCCCCCCGGGGCCTCAGATTCCCCATCTGTCGGAGGTGTGCAGGGGTGGGGAGCTGGAGTGGATGAGCTGAAGGACCAGCCTGCCCAGGAAGCCGGGCCTTGCACTGCACCCCGCTCTCCACCCACAGCCTCGCTCCTGGAGCTCTAACAGCCGAAGGCCTGGCCCCGACGGCACTCCGTGTCCTCCCCGCCAGACGCCAGGTGCCTCCACACGTGTGCCGAGCGCCTGGCCGTGTGGGCATTGGCTCCCGGGTAAGGGGCTAACGTGTGGGTCCAGGAGACGCGTCCTTCAGTAGCCACGGCCAGGGCGCAGGCAAGTTTACTGCTAAGTGGGGAGTTTACTGCTCAGAGGGCCGTGCCGAGGACGCGGGCTGAGCGGGGCCGCTCCACTGGCCTCGCTCTTACTCGGGGGCGCCAGGTGGACCACACGGTCGCCCTCCACGCAGATGGCCCAGTGCTCGTAGCCGATTCGGAAGATCTCGATCAGGTCCCCAGGTCTCGGTCTCAGTTTGCCCTACGATGGAAAAAGGTGCCAATCCATCCAAGGCCCATGTCTTCGGGACCCCGAGACCCTGTCCGGGCACCGGCCACCCTCAGCCTGCAGACACGGGCCTCCTCGCCGTGCAGAGCCTGGGCCTGGAGCGCTCCGCCCGCCCGCTGTCTCTCCTCATTGAAGGCGGAGGCTATGCTCGGTGCCGGGCCCTCCGTACAGGCACCGGCTGCCCTTCATGCGGGCGCGGGCTGCCCTCCGTACGGGCACGGCCCGCCCTCCGTACAGGCGCGGGCTGCCTCCATGCGGGCACGGCCGCCCTCCGTACGGGCGCGGGCTGCCCTCCATGTGGGCACGGGCTGCCCTCCGCCCCCCTCCATGCAGGTGCGGGCCGCCCTCCGTAAGGGCACGGGAGGTACGGGCACGGCTGCCCTCTGTATGGGCACGGGCTGCGGGAGGAGCGAGGGCTCCTGCAGGTGCCTTGCCTGGAAGCTGCACGCAGGCTGAGCGGTCTCGGTGGAGGCACAGGTGGAGGGACTTTGCAAGAGGAAGGGGCGCTCCTGCCATGTCTGGCTGGGGGAGGGGACCGCGGTCCGGGCCTTAGGGGGGTGAGGAAATCTGGGGAGCTCTGGGGAGCCCAGACCCCTCCATCCCCACCCCTGCAGCCTCGGCCTGGGGATCGCCTTTGGGGGACCTCCGCCCCCAGTGCTGACGTGATGTCACGCTGCCTGCATGCGTCCCGCCCAGCGCTGAGGGGGAGCTGCCCGCCTGCACTCCCGGCTAAGGACATGGCACTGCCTGCCTGCACCCCTGGCTAAGGACATGGCATCTCCCTCGTGCGTCCCTGTTCAGTTCAGCGCTGACCTGACGCTGTGGGGGAGGGAAGCTGGGCTTGACGGGGGACCTCAGGCTGTGTCTCTCCCCACCTCCACCCAGAGGGACTTGATGGGGGTGGGGCCAGCCAGGTCTGGGTCTCTTGCATTTTCAAAGTGCATGTGGTTGTGGGCGGGGACTTGACTCTGGGTTCTTCAGTGTGCCCCAGACTCTGACAGGAAAGAGATTTTCATATACATTTACTAATTTTCTTTTCTCTCTGACACTTCTATTATAGGAAAAGGGCAAACAGAAATATTAGAATATTTCTTCTAATCAAGTCCCTTTTAATGTGCATGAATTTTGTGCACCGGGCCACTCATACCTCAATAAAGCTCAATAAACAGCTCAACAAAAAAACGGTTTCTACTAAACTAAAAAGCCACAGCCGACATCCCAAGTCAGGATACAGTTCGATCTGCCACTCGGTGCAAATCGAGTGCCCTGTGGTTGTAGAGAAGGCCTGGGCAGAGGAGCCTGGGGCACCCACCTCGGCCGCTGGCTTCGTTAACTGGCCGGAGCTCTCAGACCTCAGGGCCAAGCTGGTCTCTGTTCTCTTCTGGCTGGGCGTGGCCCCCGAGTTGACTCCCGGCTTCTCCCTGGATGAGTTTTGCGATCATGTAGTGAACGGAAACACGTCTTCACAACAACGGGACACTCTGCATTACTTCCGACGAGTGACTTTGTCACCTTTCACTTTTGAGATCCTAGGACACGCCCCCCCTCCCCCCGGAAGTTTGCTTCGGGGACACCATCCACTACCCCACAGAAGGACGGCCGCTTCCTGCTCTCCAGACTACTGTTTTAAAACGCTAGTAGTAACAGTGGGTAGCTTTCAGAATGTCTGTGTTTGCTAACAATATTTTTTGAATGTTTATCCAAGTGATACTTGCATATAGCTTTGTCAAAAAATGGCAACAGGCCCCAGGCGGTTTGGCTCAGTGGATAGAGCGTCGGCCCGCAGACCGAAGGGTCCTGGGTTCGATTCCAGTCAAGGGCACAAGCCTGGGTTGCGGGCTCAATCCCCAGTGTGGAGCGTGCGGGAGGCAGCCCATCAATGATTCTCTCTCGTCATTGATGTTTCTACAATATCTCTCTCTCCTCCCTTCCTCTCTAAAATCAATAAAATTTTTTTTAAAAAAAATGGTAACAGTACATCATGGCTTCTAATGAGATACAAGAGACCTCTGCTCCCTCCTGGAGTCCTGCCTGAGCTGCTCCTCCCGACAATCAGCTCCACGTTCCTGAGAAATCCCGTGGAGCCCCAACACTGTGGCCGCAAGCGATGTGACAGAAATCGGAATCTCCTGTCCCTCCAGACAGAATATTGCAGGAGAGGACTGGCCCTGGGGTCGAGATAGAAGAGGGAAATACACTAGAGCCCAAAAGAGCTGGGTTCGAGACCTGGCTCTCACAGCCCAACCTTGAGCTAGTAAATCAGTCTGTCTGCAATGCGTGTGATGGTCTCTGAAGCAGACGGTGATGTTGGTGTCCCAGAGCTGTCAGGAGGAGGCTTACATGAGAGAGCGTGTACACCTATCCGGCACAGCGCCAGCCCCAAAAGGCTTTCCCTGACCTTTTCCAGCGGTAACTCTCCCTTGAAGTGTGGTGAAGGGGGTGGGGGGCGGCTGTCGTATTTGACACTCAGCCTCTTGGGAGTTTACAGAGAAGCAAACCCTGTGTCAATGGAAGGGAACTGAGGGACTGGCTGCATCCTGCCCTGGCCACCAACTGGTGTGTTGGAAGGTCCTTCAAAGCAGTTGGGCCCTCCGGTTCTGGAGAAGGCCTTTTGGGGAGAAAACGCCCCCTGTGGCCAGGCCCACACCCGCCTGCTGCCCACTGCTTAGTGGTTTGCACAGAAATTGCGCCCAGATTTGCTTTTGCAAAACCCGTCCTCCAAAGGCTCTCGGGCTCAGAGCCGGGCCTCCCGTGTGGAGAACTCACCCCTCCTCCGACGGGCCCTGCTTGGGCGAGAACTGGACCAGCGCCTGAGAGCCCGGAGATTCTTCTATTTTAAGAAGAAGAAAAAGAAAAAAGGCGATTTAAGCCCCACCGCCTTCCCTGGAGGCTGAACCTGGGGGAGGTGGGCTGGCAGCTCTGGTCCAGGGCCTGGCGGCCGGCTGGCCGGGATCGTTCTTGGTGAGCGGAGGGGTTTGTGGGACTAGACGCTGGAGAGGGCCGTCCCTCTGGGAAGGAGAGACGGGAACTCCAGGGCACAGGATCTGGGCGAGGAGGAAGGCAGGTGTCTCTGTTCTAGATTGCAGACACCCCGGGGCGCCTCAGTGGATAGAGCGAGGACCTGCGGACCGAAGGGTCCCAGGTTCGATTCCTGTCAGAGGTGCCTGCGTGGGTGGTGGGCTCCGTCCAAGTACAGGAGGCAGCGGATCGATGATTCTCTCCCATCATTGAATTTTCTATCTCTCCCTTCCTCTCTGAAATCAATGAGGAGGCCGCCCGCCCCACTTAAGTTAGTAATAAGCCATCATTCCCATGTATTGGCTCGTTCCCGTTAGCAGGCATTTCGCACAAAAAACGTCTACAAGAAGGACTGGAAGACACCAAGGTGGCTTTTCTGGGGGGACCACCCAGCGTGGCTGCCCCAATGGGGACCCCCCCCCCCCCCCCCGCCTCCCCCCAGCGTCCCGCCCCCGCCCCCGCCCCGCCCACTGTCAGGAGCCGCTCGCTCCACACCTGCCCCCTACCTGCCGTTCTTGGAGTCCGTTTGGTCCCCAACCTGGGGAACTTCGCGGGGCAGAGCCGGCCCTTCCTCCCCGCCTCCGGGCTCAGGCCCATCCTGAAGCTGTGGGTGCGGGTCCTGGCCTGGCAGAGAGGAGGCAGGCCGGTCCCGGTGGGCGTGGCCCCAGGTCCCCGGTCCCGGTGGGCAGAACGCGGAGGAGGATAGAGATGGGGGCAGCAAACGGGCGGGCGCGGGGCGCGGGGCGCGGGGCGCGGGGCGCGGGGCGCGGGGCGCGGGGCGCGGGGCGCGGGGCGCGGGGCGCGGGGCGCGGGGCGCGGGGCGCGGGGCGCGGGGCGCGGGGCCAACGGGCGGAGCGCACCCAGGAGAGAGGGCGCCAAGGGGCTGAGCGGAGAGGCGGGGCAGGGGTCTGGGGGCTGCTCCAGGGGTCCGGGGACACGCAGCACAGAGTGCGCACAGGCTGGGAGGTGGCGGGGCGCGGCTGGAGGAGCTGGAGGTCACGGGGCGGCGGCGGAGAGGGCGTGGAGGCCCAGTGAGGAGGGACTGGGGCGGCTCGCTCAGGAGTTAAAATCTTGAGGGATTCAGGGTTTTTAAAAAATATATATTTTATTATTTTTATAGAGAGGAAGGGAGAGGGATAGAGAGTTAGAAACAGGGATGACGGAGAAACATCTATCAGCTGCCTCCTGCACACCTCCCACTGGGGATGTGCCTGCAACCAAGGTGCATGCCCTTGACCGGAATTGAACCCCGTCCCTTCAGTCTAGGCCGACGCTCCATCCACTGAGCCAAACCGGTTTCGGTGGACTCAGGGTTTTATATGCATTTTTCATATATATATATATATATATATATATATATATAATTTTTATTTATTTTTATTTTTTATTTTATATTTCTAATGTAAAATACACCATGCACCACAGACAAGAGAATACATGAAGCACATGCAGTTATGACACATGATAATACAGGTTCTGCCCACGAATGTGCCACCCAGGGGAGAACGGGCACCCAGTGCAGTGCCCGTCCCGCACCCGTCTCCCGGAGGCCCGCGGAGCCGCCCCGCACGCAGCCAGGGCCGGAGCCCCCTCCCCGGCTCCCCTGTCCGGCAGCGCCCCTCGGCCAGGCTCCGTGGATGCCTCTCGCCGGACGTGTCTCCTGATCACCCCCCTTCTGTTCCAACTGTGCCCCGCGAACCAGGGTCCGGGGTTTCCGGGGACGCAGAAAAGACTCCGGGGGGCGGGGTGGGGGAGAAAAGGGCAGAGACAGACACCGAAGTAGGCTTCTCTCCGCCTCGGCCCCCGAGAGGCCCATTGGAGAGCCGGGCTGTGAGAGGCCGCCGGCCATGATGGGGGAGTGTGCACCACGGGACCCCTGCCCGCGCACGGGCTGCGTCCCCCAGGCTGTGGTAACTGGTCCTTGGCACCTGTGCCCGCTTAGAACAGTACGTGGCTCCTTGGTGGCTTGGGCCACAGCCCCACCTCTGCCGGGGGAGGCGGAGGCGGCGCCGGGACCGGACAGGGCCCGCCCCATCCCTGTGGCCCCTGGTTGTCGAACTTCGTTTTGAGCGCCGGCTCTGTGTCTGGTGTCCGCCCAGCTCAGTGTGTGTGTTTGTGTGTGTGTGTGTGTGTGAGAGAGAGAGACGCAGGCCGCTCCATGGGACTGCGATCGGAGAGCGGGGGAGACACACAGTGAACAGACATCAGCGTGAGTTCTGACGAGTGCTCAGACCGGAAAGAAAGGGAGTGGGGGGCCAGCTTGGGGAAGAGGGGGGCCCCCCTGCAGGTGTCAGGGTCCTGGCCAGCCTGGACCACCCCGGCGAGCCCCCTCATTCGGGCTCAGGACGGAGGCGTTGCCCTCCCCGCGCCCAGACAGACTCACAGGCATGAGGGCTCCCTCTTACCTGGAACCTCTCCTGTCCAACAAGCTCTGGGGCACCCGCAAAGGGAAACGGAATGTGCCGCCCTCCTTCCCCTGTCCACCCCCCCCCCCAGGTGTCACCGGCCCAGGCCCGGCTGGGCACTGGCCTTGGGGTTCGGTTGCCGTTGAAACGTGTTCCCCTCCACATCCCGCGCTGAGCCTAGAACGTGACCTCATTCGGAGCCAGGGACTCTGCATGGACTGTGAGGCCCTGTGGGTGGCCTAGTCCGATAGGACCGGTCCCCTTACAGGAAGGGGTGAGGGCACACGGAGGAGGGCCCACCGTCCGCAACCGAGGAGAGAGGCCTCGGGAAAAGACCCAGCCGCACCGTGACCCTGGCCTTCCGGCCGTCAGAGCCCAGGCGCGCGAGGTCCGTGGTCTAGGCCACATGTGTCAAACGCAAGGCCCGCGGGCCAAATCCGTCTCGCCAGGCCTTGCAATGTGGCCCGCACCGCGCTGTCATCACTGCACTCCGCTGCGTTTCCATCACAATGACAGTTTATGACTGTTCAGTAAACCATTCGGCCCGCGATTTAGGCTGGATTTTAGATTTTGGCCCCTTCTCTGATTGAGTTCGACACCCCTAGTCTAGGCCGCCGGGTCTGGAGCAGCCGGAGCGAGGGAATGCGTCTCCTGGCTGATTCGCAGGCAGGAGTGAGGCTGGGTGGGACGAGGGCCGCGCTGCACTGGCCTCAGGCTGGGAGGCTGGGAGGAGGCTGAGAGGCTGGGAACAGGCCCAGAACGGATGCCCAGGGTCACTGCCCAGCTGGTTTTTCCACCTTTGCCGCCCCCCCCCCCCCGCCCCCCGTCTGCATATAGATTTTTCTACCTGAACACACCTCGGATCGAATTTCCCCGCACAAGGCAGCCCAGCTCCACTCCCTCAGGAAGATCTGAGCACACTTCCCGGCTCCGAAGTCAGTGCTTCTCAGACCTCAGCGCCTCAGTCCCCTGGACTCAGTCCCCTGGACGGGGCGGGGGTGACACGGAGACTCCGGGTGCATTTCTTTTCTTTTCTTTCCTTTTTTGTTGTTGTGTTAATCCTCACCCGAGGTATTTTTTCCATTGGTTTTTATTTATTAACATCTTTATTGATTTCTTTAGAGAGGAAGGGAGAGGGAGAGAAACATCAATGGTGAGAATCATTGATCGGCTGCCTTCTGCACCCCCCTACTGAGGACTGAGCCCACAACCCGGGCATGTGCGCTTGACTGGAATCGAACCCGGGACCCTTCAGTCTTCAGGCCGACATTCCATCCACTGAGCCAGACCAGCCAGGGCACCATGTGCGTTTCTAACAAGCTTTTAGGTGATGCCAATGCTGATGCCGCCCTTGAGTGGCAGCTGAGCTGCCTTCCCCTCCCCCACGGCTCATGTGCTCGCCCTCCTTCAACACAGTCCTGGCCCTTCCCAGCACCCCCTGCCCTGAGCCTCTGCCCAGCCCGGTCCCGCCATGTATTCCTGCTGCCAAGTCTGACACTGGGCAGATCCGGGACTTCCCAACTCGGGATAAAGGTGAACGGCTGTGCGGCTTCTGACAGGGAAAGCCGTGTTGGAATTCAGACCGTAGCTGGACGGCCTCTGCTAGAGCAGCGGTCCCCAGCTTCCTCATGCCGAGGCCTTTACCACAGCTCCCCATGTGGCGGCGACCCCCGCCATAACATTATTTTTGTTGCTACTTCATAGCTGTAATTTTGCTGCTGTTATGAATGGTAGTGTGAATATCTGTGTTTTCCGATGGTCTTAGGCTCTCCAGCAGCGGTTCTCAGCCTGCGGGTCGCCGGGGTGGGGCGAGGGTGCGGGCGCGGGCGCGGGCGCGGGCCCAGGAGCGAGCGGGTGGGCCGTGCCTCCCAGGCCAGCGCCAAGCAGCGTCAGGACCAACAGCGGGACCCGCGGGCAGAGAACCGCTAGCAGGGTCGCTAAGACCTTCGGAAAACACAGACATTCACATTACCATTCACAATAGTAGCAAAATGACAGCTACGAAGGAGCAACGAAAATAACGTTGTGGTTGGGGGTCACCACAGCATGAGGAGCTGTGTTAAAGGCCGCGGCATTACGAAGGCTGGGAACCGCTGGGTTAGAGGGTCAGGGGGGAGCTTGATAAAAATGCAGGTGTTTGAGGGCACCCCAGACACAGACCTCCCTGGGACACACACGCGAGCACACACACACGTGCGCACACACACATGCACACACGCACACATACGCACACACAGATGCACACGCGCGCACGCACACGCACATGCATGCACACACGCACATGCACACACACACACATGCACACGTACAGCTGTGGCCGCCCTGTCTGCGTACGGACCACTGGAGGGAGTCCCAGCGGGGCCGTGGATTGTCCCAGCCGCGCAGCCCAGGACCTGAGCAAGAACCCGGGTCCCCTTGGGCGCTGTGCCGCTCACTGGGCCTCGCTGCCTTTTCTGAGCTCAAAGGGGCCCCTCCTCTCCCCCCCCCCCACTTTCTTGGGCACCAGCTGGGCCCTGGCATTCCCAGCCGATGCTGAAACGGGGCCCCAGGGAACCATACAACTTGCAAAACTGAGAAAAACGGAGCAAAGGGCAGGGGAATGAGGCAGAGGAGAACCTCCGTGGGGAGGGTGGGGGGGAGGGAATGGGGAGCCAGGCCACGATGTCTAGGAAGCTGGGGAGCTGGGGGCGGGGCCTGGGAGGGCTCGGGGCACAGGCCTGGACACCACACCTTCCCTGGCCCCCAGGAGCCAGCCTCTGCCCCTCCACCCGCTCTGCTCTGTGACAGCCGCCCGTGCTTCAGGCCCAGAGGGGCCCGTTGGTCGGTCGGTCGGTCGGTCGGTTGGTGTGGCTTTCCTTCCCGGACACGGATTGCTGCAGACAGCCCAGCCCAGCTGGCAGGGCTAGGGCGCGGGCGTGGCACCAGGAGCCGGTGGCCGTGCCCTCCCCGGCCAGCGCCAGCAGCACAGGGCCAACAGCGGACCCGCCGCACCGCCTGGGGCTTAGGAGCCGCTGGGAGAGTGACTCAGCCGCGGCCCGGCTCCTGGAACTGACCAGCGGCTCCGGTGGGAGGCCCCCATCGCCATGTCACCGGCAGAGAAACTGGACCCGCTTCCTGACACCTTCATCCTGCAGCCGCCCGCCTTCCACCCGGTGAGCAGCCTCCTCCCCTCCCCTCCCTCCGCGGCGGCCTCAGGTGGCGGGTGGAGACACACGCAGCCCCAGCGGCTGCCCAGCACCTGCCCTCTGCTCCCGAAGGGCCTCCTGAGCTGGGCAAAGCGCTGACCAGCTGCTCCCACTGGTCTAAGGGGTCAGGGGGGAGCTTGATAAAATGCAGGTATCCCAGTGCACCCCCAGACACAGACCTCCCACACACACACACACACACACACACACACACAGCTGTGGGCACCCTGTCTGCGTACTAAGAGGGAGACTAAGAGGGAGTGCTTGCATTTAAAAAGCAGGAGAGCTGTGAGCAGGAGGGCCTGGGGGAGGGGGTGACAGGAGGGCCTGGGGGAGGGGGTGACAGGAGGGCCTGGGGGAGGGGGTGACAGGAGGGCCTGGGGGAGGGGGTGACAGGAGGGCCTGGGGGAGGGGGTGACAGGAGGGCCTGGGGGAGGGGGTGACAGGAGGGCCTGGGGGAGGGGGAAGCAGGAGGGCCTGGGGTGTGGATAGTATTATTGGGGGGACACTGAGCACCTGGTGGGGAGGAAGGAGGGAACTTCCACGTCAGGGAAGGGCGGGCTTCCTGGCTTCCTCCTCCGGCTGTGGCTGTGTCCGCTGGGATTTGCAAAAGGCGGAGCTTTGCAGAAGGAGCGGCAGGCCCCGGGATGGGAGCCAGCCCAGCCGAGCTGTGGGTGCTCTGGCCTTTGGACCCCTGCACCTCTCCAGGCCCTAGCGATGGGGAAGCAGCTGTGTCTGCACTCCCCCTTTCATTCTTCCTCCCTTCTCCCCCCCCCCCCCCCCCCAGCCCCTCCTAGCTTTCCAGGTGCAGCTCCCGCTCAGTGAGGTCGGAGGTCAGCGGGAGGTGCAGGTGGCCCGGGCCTCTGGAGGTGCTGGGGGTGGGGAAACTCTGCAAGGCTGGTCCTGTGACCCCGCCCGCTGTGCACCTGCTGCGGACACCTGTTCAGAGCCCACGCTGTGCCAGCCGGGCACTGAGCCCACTGCGGGAGAGGCGGGCTGCGGCTTTGAGGCCTTGTGCCCGTGAGCCAGCTGGCAAGGGCCGCGCTTGCAAACCGGCCGTGCTCTGGAGCGCGGGGAGGGGAGACGGATTCAGACACTAAAGGGTGTGGTGCCAGAGAAGGTGCCAGGAACCTCGAAGGAAGGTCCAGTCGGGGGCGGGTGCGGGGTGCGGAGGAAGCAGCCGGAGAGGCGGGGAGCGCAGAGCGCGCTGTCAGTGGCTGCCCGGCAGCTTGGAGGCCAGTGTCAGTTCCTGTCCAGGCGTCCGCATCAAGGCCCTGCTCAGGTGCCCGCCTATCTGTCCCCTCTTGTCCGTCCCCCTGCCTCCCAGTCCCAGGCTCTGGCCAGGGAACAGGCCTCAGGGAGCCTTGCGAGTCTACTCCTGCCGGCCGGGGTGCAGCAGCGGACGGCCAGCCTCCCCGGGCACTGCTGGGCGCTGGGGGCGGGGCGGGGCGGGGCTGGCGAAGGTGAGGGAGTTTGGGGTGGGGGGTTTGGGGAGGTGAGGGGTTTGGGGGTGGGGGTGTGGGGCGCACAGAGGAGCTGAATTTGGCTTCTCCAGGGCAGTGTGGCTGCGACAGGTAAGGGTGCAGGAAAGGGGAGAGAAAACTAATCCCCCAGCTGCTTGTGGAGGGGAGGAGATGGGGGGGGGGTGTCAAGTTTTCTCATTCTTGGGATATGGGGTCCCTCGTGGGGTATGGGGCCCTCGGCCTCCTCTCCAATCAGCAGGGTGCGTGTCTCCCTGGTTCAGGTGGTTCCTTACGTCACAACCATCTTCGGGGGTTTGCGCGCCGGCAAGATGGTCCTGCTGCAGGGCGTGGTGCCGCTGGCCGCGCGCAGGTGAGGGCGCTCCGGGGGTGGTGGAAAGGGGGGATGGAGGGGTAGGGGAGCGGGGGGTGGGAGACAGGGGAGTGGGGGGGGGGGGGCTCAGCCACTGGCGGAGCAGGGCTCCTCCCGGCCTCCCTCCCCGCCTCCGGGCCTCTGAGCGGAGTGCCGCCCGCAGGTTCCAGGTGGACTTCCAGTGCGGCTGCAGCCTGCACCCCGCGCCCGACATCGCCATCCACTTCAACCCGCGCTTCCACACGGCCCAGCCGCACGCCATCTGCAACGCCCGCCAGGCCGGCCGCTGGCAGGCCGAGGCCCGCTGGCCCCGCCTGGCCCTGCGGCGCGGGGACAGCTTCCGCCTCCTCTTCCTCTTCGGGCACGAGGACATGAAGGTGCGGGCCTGGGCCCGGGCCCCCGGGCCTAGAACCGGCGTCCTTCCTCCCGTCTTCCCAGTGTTCTTCCGCCCGTCCTTCCCGTGTCCTCCCCCGTGTCCTTCCGCCCGTCCTTCCCCGTGTCCTTCCCCGTGTCCTTCCGCCGTCCTTCCCCGTGTCCTTCCGCCGTCCTTCCCCGTGTCCTTCCGCCCATCCTTCCCGTGTCCTCCCCCGTGTCCTTCCGCCCGAGATTCCCCGTGTCCTTCCCCGTGTCCTTCCCGTGTCCTTTCCCGTGTCCTTCCCCGTGTCCTTCCGCCCGTCCTTCCCGTGTCCTTCCCCGTATCCTTCCCGTGTCCTTCCCCGTATCCTTCCCGTGTCCTTCCCCGTGTCCTTCCCGTGTCCTTTCCCGTGTCCTTCCCCGTGTCCTTCCGCCCGTCCTTCCCGTGTCCTTCCCCGTATCCTTCCCGTGTCCTTCCCCGTATCCTTCCCGTGTCCTTCCCCGTGTCCTTCCGCCCGTCCTTCCCCGTGTCCTTCCCCGTATCCTTCCCGTGTCCTTCCGCCCATCCTTCCCCGTGTCCTTCCCCGTGTCCTTCCCCGGGTCCTTCCTCTGTGGAGTCCCCCGAACTGTGTTCTGGGGCGGGGGGGGGCGGGGTGTGTGTGTCAGGGGCCCAGAGGACCGAGGAGGTGCCGGCCGGGGCCCGATGCGAGCTGCGCTGAGCGGCCCCGCCCGGCAGGTGAGCGTGAACGGCCAGCACTTCCTCCACTTCCGCTACCGGCTCCCGCTGTCCCGTGTGGACACCCTGGGCATCTCCGGGGACGTCCTGGTGAAGGCCGTTGGGTTCCTGAACGTCAACGTAAGTTCCCGTGGGGCCGGGCCGGTGTGGCCGTGGCCTCTGACCTCCTCTGGCACAGACAAGTCCTGTGGGGCCAGCCGTGACCAAGGTGGGGGTGTGGAGGGCCGGCCATGAGTGGGGTGAGGGCGGGAGAGGTGACGGTGAGCAGGGGTGCAGGAGCCGGGACGGAAGCCCACACTGGGCGTGGGGCCCGGTCAACATGGGAGCAGAGGCCGGGAGACCGGGCAGTTGGAGACGTGGCCCGAGGGGTTCAGACATAGCAGCTGCTGTCACTCCCCTGAGGGTGTGTGCAAAGGCAGGCTTCTGGGGGCCGAGGCCTGATTCCAAGTCTGAGGTGGAGCCTGGGAAGCCATCAGGCCAGCCCTGAGCAGCGCTCAAGGCCCAAGCGACCTCTGCCAGCATCCAGGCCAGGCAGGCAGGCAGGGCCAGGCAGGGCCAGGCAGGCAGGGCCAGGCTGGCAGGCAGGGCCAGGCAGGCAGGGCCAGGCTGGCAGGCAGGGCCAGGCAGGCAGGGCCAGGCAGGGGCAGGCAGGCAGGGGCAGGCTGGCAGGCAGGGCCAGGCAGGCAGGGCCAGGCAGGGGCAGGCCAGCAGGGCCAGGCAGGGGCAGGCAGGCAGGGCCAGGCAGGGGCAGGCCAGCAGGGCCAGGCAGGGGCAGGCAGAGCCAGGCAGGCAGGCAGGGCCAGGCAGGCAGGGCCAGGCAGGGGCAGGCAGGCAGGCAGGCAGGGCCAGGCAGGCAGGCAGGCCGGGCCAGGCAGGGGCAGGCAGGTAGGGCCAGGCAGGCAGGCAGGGGCAGGCAGGCAGGGGCAGGCAGGCAGGGCCAGGCAGGCAGGGCCAGGCAGGCAGGGCAGGCAGGCAGGGCCAGGCAGGCAGGGCCAGGCAGGCAGGGCCAGTGGCCCTTGGAGGGCTGTAGTCCTGATCCCGGGGTTGCCTCTTCTCTTTCCCAACAGCCGTTTCCAGAGGGGGGCAGCGAGTACCCAGTTGGACACGTGAGTCTTTTGGGAGCAAGAAGGGCCCTTGTCCCAGACGCTGGAACTGAGCCCCTGTTCTCCCTCCCCCGGCGTGACCTGTCCCTCACCTGCTGGGCTGCTGGTCCCCGGCACATGTATGGTCGCTATGGATACAACTAGCTCTGCCTTGGCCCCTGGAGAGCCTGGATTGGCCTTGCCCAGCGCCCAGCTGTCTCCTGGGCCAGCTTGGGAAGAGGGGTGGGGGAGGGGGTGCCCTGAACGGGCAGCCCCGCATTCATGCAGAAGATCCCTGTATATCGGAGCTTCCGATTCCCACAGCCCACAGCTGGGCTGGCCTGGCCTGCGGGGTGGGGGGTGGTGGTGTTGGGGGGGATGAGGCACAGATATCGCCAAGGCCACGTGGTGAGGAGGGACAGACCCTCTGCCAGTCCTTCCCCGTGTCCAGAGCTGGCGTCCATCTGAATTCCCGAGGGGCCCACCAGGCCCCACTCGCTCACCGGCACGGTCTCTGAGAGTGACCAACCCCACACACTGACGGCACTGCCCAGCGTCTCCCTCTCACTGTGCGAGCCCCGCCTGACCTCCGCGTCCCTCTTCTTTCCTTACAGCCCTTCCTGCTGGGGAGCCCCCGGCTGGTGAGTGAGCGCCCCAGCCCGCACCTGCCCTCGGGGAGGAGGCCCCCACGGGGGGGGGGGAGTGCCCCCCCACTTCTCCCTTCAGAGAGAATTGTGGTGTGGGCGGCAGCGGCAGGCTGCGTGCGCTCCAGCCTTGCCTTCATTCTGCTCAGTTACTGGATCCTCCCCGGGCCAGGCTCCAGGGGAGAGGGACAAGCCAGTCCCCAGGCTTCCAGCTGCCCACAGGCTGGTGGGAGGCAGACCAAGGAAATGGCCGTTACAATTTGGGGTGCAGGATGGGGGGCATCCGTGGTGCCCGCAGCACAGCGGCAGGGAGCTCGGCCTGGGAAGGCAAGGAGAGCAGGGAGAGCAGGCAGAGGCCAGGCCGGCAGGGTGTCTGCTAAACGGGCAGAGCCGAGTCCCCCCCGCTGCAGGCCTAGAGGCAGAGACTTAGCTGCTGCAGGGCCCCCTGCCCCTGAGGGTGGCCCCAAAGCTGCTCCTGGGGCGGCAGCCCTCCCCAAGCCTCTGTGAGTCCCCTCAGGCGCCTCCTGTGTTCCCTCAGGAGGTGCCCTGCTCGCGCCCCCTCCCCCGGGGCCTCTGGCCGGGACAGGTCATCCTGCTGCGGGGGCTGGTCTTGCCGGAGCCCAAGGAGTGAGTATGCCCCCGGAGGAGGGAGCACCCCTGCTTTACACCCATTTGCCTCTTCGTCTCCAAAGCCACCATTAAGCCCGTTTTATGGAGGAGCGGACGGAGGAGCGGAGAGGAGTCAGCTGGTCGGGGTTGCAGAGCTTGCACAGGGCGGGCTGGGTTTGGGGTTGGGACCCAGCTGCCTTCTGGGCCCAGCAGCCCCAGTGCTGGGCGCCCTCGCTGGGGCCTCCCTGGAGAGGCGCGGGCCGAGCCCGGAGAGGGCGCACGCTGGGAAACAGCAGGCGCCAGGAGAGGCGGCGGTGCTGGGGGGGAGGACTTGGGGGGACAGATAGCCAAGGAGACACTGCCTACTTCCCCCGCTGGGGGCACCCCTGCTCCACCCCCCAACCCCGCCCTCCTCTTTTCCTTTTCCTGGCACTGCATTGGACGCCCTGGCCTTTCTGGGCCTCACTGCCTCCTGGGTTTGACGGGGTGTGTGTGGGGGACCATTACTGCCTGTGGAACCTCAATTCCTTCCCTTTCTGTGCCTCAGCTTCTTTGCCATGAGAGGGGTGATAATGCTCGGGGCCGGGTGAATGCTCCCAATTGTGCCAGACCCACAGCTGGTGTCTGTATTCGATTTCCCCGAGGAGGAGGGGCGGGGACTCGGGGACGCCTCTGTGCTCCCACCCTTTCCGTTGGCTCTGTTACTGTGTTGGAGGTCACTGCCTCACTCACCCCCTGCCCCCTCCTGCCCCAGCCCTGACAGCGGTCCTCAGAACCAGGCTCCGCCGTGTGGTCTCTGGGGCAGCCCCCTGCTTTCCGCGTCAGGAATCCCGAGTTCCCCACCAGGAAAGCAAAAGGAGAGATGATCCCGGCCATACAGGGACACGAATGTTCCCAGGGATAAAGTACACCGTCCCCTGTCCCCCCAAAACACGAGGCGTGAGGCCAGGCTCTGGCCCCGCTCGGAGGCCGTGGTTTGAGGGACACGGCGGGCGAGCCCGGGCCCCCGAGGCCGGACAGGTGGCGGAGCGGGCTGGGGCGTGGGGCAGGGAGATCATGCGTCCGCAGTCCGCGCGCGTGAGGGATGGGATGGCTTCGAAGGGGAAGCGGGAGCCACCCTCACACAAGCGCTCGCAGTGGAAAGGGAGTGGCTTTCGGGCGGAAGACGGGCATGGCCGCCCGGACACCGTACGGGCCACTGGCCGGCCCCCACCGGGCGCAGCGGTGGCTGCAGGCAGTGCCGCCGCCGCCGCTGTCGCTGGTTTTACGAACGGGGCGAGCGTGTGCACTGAAGTGTGTCCTCCTCCTCGGACCCGTCCCCCCAGCACTGAGGATCTGGGGCTCAGCAGCAGCCTCAGAGAGCACCCCCAGAGCTGCCCCGGGCCTCCCGAGGGAGTCAGTACCCCCGGGGCTGAGGGGGGACACTGAGGCCCCCAAGGGTTCTCAGGCCCCTGGGAAGACAGGGCTTTTCTGGGGAGGAGTCTGAGGGAAACTGAGGCACAGAGCCACTGACTCGCCCAGGGCCACGGGACCCAGGCAGAGCTGAGCCCAGGCAGCCCCATCTAACCCCTTACTACCTGGCACACGCCCTCAGGAAGCGCTGGCATCGCTAGTACCGCCATTGTCCCCGTTCCGAGGAGGGGAAACCGAGGCTCGGGCGAGGTCGTGGCTCCCCCGGGGTCCTGGGGCCAGTGAGTGGCCACGTGGGGGTTCAGTCTCCGCGTGAGGTTTCTGCAGGCGGTTCGCTCCGCACTGTCGGGTCCAGGGCTGCTTTCTGGGGGCGGGAGGCCCACCCCTCCGGGCCCAGCAGCCACAGCAGCTGGGAGGGGTGGGGGAGAGAGGGGGGAGGAAGCTGAGCCCCTTTTCGGCTCCTGCCCGCAGCCTCACGCTGAGCCTGCTGGACGCGGCCGCGCGGGTGCCCCTGGCGCTCAGGGCCTCCTTCGCGGACAGGACACTGGCCTGGGTGTCGCCCTGGGGGCGGAGGCAGCTGATCTCCGCCCCCTTCCTCTTCCACCCCCAGCGGTTCTTTGAGGTGGGTCACAGCCCAGCACTCCCCTTGGGCACCGATCGAGGAGGGGGTGAGTCCAGGGACCTCCATGCCAGGGCTGTCCGCCTGGCACTGTGGCCCGGGACCCAGGGACCGAGAGGGGCCTGGCACCGGCGTGGAGGGCACAGCTGGCACAGGACCTGGGGCTGAGGCCGAGCTGAGCGGGCCCTGGTGGGAGGATGGTGACCAGCGGGCCCGTTCTGTGCGGGCCCAGCACCCGGTGCCCCGGGGCCTGGGGAGGAGGAGGGCAGCTGGGCGGGCAGCGGGAGGCAGGGAGGGCTCAGCGGGACGCCGCGGCCTCACGCCCTCCTTCACCAGGTGCTGCTGCTGTGCCACGAGGGCGGGCTGAAGCTGGCGCTCAATGGGCAGGGCCTGGGCGCCACCAGCCTGGGCCGGCAGGTCCTGGAGCGGCTGCGGGAGCTGCGTGTCAGTGGCACCGTCCAGCTGTACTGCCTGCACCACTGAGGCCGGACAGGGGGGCCCACCAGCTGCCCGCCCCGGCTCTGCCCGCCCCTCCGAGCGCCTGCCTGCTGCCCCATGCCAGGCCCAGCTCCTTCCGGGGACTGCAGAGGGCAGGAGGGGGTGTGAGGGCGCCTCCAGCTCTGCCCTCCCTCCCCCAGGAGCCGGGCTTTGCCTCCGTCTGCCTTCAGGCCCGGAGAGGAGGCGGGTTGTGTAGCTGACCGGGCACTCGGAGTCCTGGCCCAGGGCAGGGAGAGGCCCGCCGCCCTCCTGACAGCAGGGAGGGGGCGCCCACGGACCCCAGGGTCGTCCTGACCAGCTCCCACCGCCCCAGGCCGGCCAGCGCTATCGGTGTGGCTCTGCTGCCCGCACTTCCCACACACCTGGTTCTTGTGAGAAGCCAGGGACACAGGCGGGATGGAGGGTGGGAGGAAGGGTGGATGGAGGGCTGGAGGGAGGGAGAGGCGTGGTGGGCTTGTCCCCTGTCGCAGAGTTGGCCCCTGGCGCCAGGGCAGAAGCAGCTCCGTCCCCCGGTCAGCGCTCCCGCTCAGGGTCCCATGGACGGTCCTGGACGTGCGGCTCCCCCGTCACGGCCATGGCACTGCCCCGGAGGAGAAACACCGGCCGGGGGTCGCCTCCTGGCACCTGCAGGAGCTCAGAAGCCGTGGGTCTGGGCCAGTGGTCGGCAAAGAGTCCACAGAGCCAAATATCAGCAGGACAACAATTGAATTTTCTTTGGAGAGCCACATTTTTTTTTAACTTAAACTTCTTCTAATGCCACTTCTTCAAAATAGACTCACCCAGGCCGTGGTATTTTGTGAAAGAGCCACACTCAAGGGGCCAAAGAGCCGCATGTGGCTCGCGAGCTGCGGTTTGCTGACCGCTGGTCTGGGCAAACACCATGTGTTCATTGGAAAGGCGTGGGGAGTGGCATCCACCGAGCGGGCGGTTGTGCGAATTTGTGAGTTGGAATTGCTTAACAGGCGCGTACCGAGTTGGAATCAATAAATGGTGGCTCGTACTGCTAGGAAACTGGGCCATTTACATTAATCTTCCTTTAACTCTCTCCCCCCATCTATATACATATGGTCCCTTTACATTACTGCCATGTTTTCTACGTGTCCCATGGTTCCTCTATCCTCTTCTCTTCTCCGTCTCTTTGGACCTGACTGAGTGCTGTCTGTTTGTATTTCACCCGGATCATGGACTCACCAGCGGGCCCCTCTCCTGTGCTTTTAGTGACGGCTCAGGGCGGACGCTCCGCCTCACACCAATGCCGTCCAGAGCCCCATCCGGCCAAGCCGGGGCCTGTGCCTCGCGGGGCATTTAGCAGCATCTCTGAGCTCTGCCCACCGTGCCCGCAGCACCTACAGGGTGTCCTGCCGCCCCACCCGCTGTGCCAGAGCCTCCCAGGCCCGCAGGAGGCGTCAGTGGCAAGCAGGTTTCCATAAAGCCTCTAGAAGGAGCTTTACTGCTCATGTGGCCGAGGCAGGGACACCCACTCCCTCTGCAGGGCCACTGGCCGGCGGGCGGCGATGTGGGGGGTGATTGGGGGGTCCTGGGCTGGTGGGGCAGCTCAGGTTTCCTTCCGACGCTGGGAGACACGCTCTGCATGGAAGAGCGAACGGCTCACTGCATCAGAAGATGGCGCCTCGGAGCCTGTCCTACATGGACGTGTGCAATAACCTGACCCAACGGCGGGCTCCCCGGGGCCGCAGTCCCCGGGAGGGGCCTGAGCAGGCGTGGAGCCCCATCTCTGCCCCTGCTCCCCCTGCTCCCCTGCTCCCCCTGCTCTGCCTCGTCCCCCTCGTCCCCTCCTCCCCCTGCTCCCTCTCCTTCCCCTCCTCCCCCTGCTCCCCCTCCTCTCCCTGCTCCCCCGGCTCCTTCTGCTCCCCCTGCTCCCTCTCCTCCCTCTCCTCTCCCTCCTCCCCCTCCTCCCCCTCCTCCCCCTCCTCTCCCTCCTCTCCCTGCTCCCGGAACTCGGGACCTCTCCCCTGGACCCTGGGCTGCCATTCCCAGGCACAGAGATGTGGACCCCAATCCCCACCAGGGCACGGTCTCAGCAAAGCCTTCAGAAGCGCTGGGCCGCAGACAGTAGGCAGGCCAGGGGCTCCTGCTCCCCGCGGGGGACCCCCAGCAGGTGGCGCCTTAGAACAAGGGGCCAGGAGCTCACTGGCCTCGGGGTGCCTGTGGGTGGGAGAAGCAGAACTTCCCTGAGAGCGGCTTCCGAAGCCGCCCTCTGTCCTGGGACTGGGGAGGGGTGGGGAGGAGGTGGGGAGGCAGGGCACAGGCTCCGCCCAGCAGCTCTGCAAAGAGGCTCTTTTGGCCCAAATGACCTCAGGAGCGTTTTCATCCCGGGAGAAGGGAGAAGGTGGCGATGGGGCTGGGTAGGAGCCACCAGAATGGAAGCTGGGGGCAGAGCGGCCTGGAGACACTCGGCTGTCGTACCGGAGGGACGGAGCAGGAGGAGCAGGGGGAGGGGGCGGGGGGACAAGGGGATTCAGCGGGAGCTCCCGGACTCTCCGGGAGGGGGGGGTGCGTAGGTTAACACTTTCGGGGACTGAGCCGGGTACAATGGAGCAGGGCACACCCCTCGGCTGCGTGGCCACACAGGTGCCAGCTGCCCACAGACCGTGAGAAGGCGTGTACGTGTCTGCAAAAGCACACGCACCGCAGGGCTCCCTTAGTCCTGACGCCCCCTGCCTCCCGCTGAGCTGTCTGCTGCCCCACGGCTGGCGGCTCGGGCTCCCGGGGGGCCGTGTGTCTTATGGCTGCGGGCACCCCCCCCCCCACTCGAGGCTTCCTCCAGGGGCAGCAGCACAGACTTGCCAGGTGTGCACACAAATGGCTCCCCCGCTTCGCAGTTTCTCTGGGGACACACTTCTGGTTTTACCCCCAAAGCCCTGGGCACCCGGGTTTCCATCGCCCTCCCCCTCTCACCATGGGGCTCTTTCTTTCGGGGCTTCAGCTCCTGCAGAGCCCAGCGCCCCCTCCTTCGCTCTCCTGGCAGCGGGGACACCCCTGTCGCACAGGCACTGCGGTTCCCCTCGGAGACCTAAACCCGCACGGCTGCCCCAGCTGGGGCACCGCACCTTCCCCCACACCCGGCACCCGGAAGATCAGGTTTCTGCTCAGCGGTACACTTAGTCGGCATTTTCAGGGGGAACATTTTCACATTCGTGATGGGACGGTGGACTTGGGGCTGACAACGGGGAGGGAAAGGCGTCCCGGGGTCTGGCGTGTAGAATAGCGTTTCTCGTTGGGAAAACACACATTTGCCACAAAAGCACCCAATCCAAGTGACGGGGTGTGACAAGTGCCACTCAGGAGCAGTCCTGGGAGCCTCACCCTCGTCACTCACGGAGCAGATCTGCGGGAGAGCCCGTTTCCCTCAAGGGCAAGGGCACGCGCATGGTCAGCTGTCCTGGGAGACACCAGTCCGGGTGGCTCAGGTGTCAGGGCCGGAAGCCATGCTGGGACAGGGAGGTGTCCCTCCATGGAGTGTGGCCCGGGATGTTGGGGCCTGGACCCCGGGAGGGCCAGGTCCCAGCGTCGCCTGTGGAAGGCAGATCAGGGTCCTGGCAGGGACAGGCATCTTGACTGTGTAAATACACGAACCCACGTGCGTCCTGGATCGGGGCATGGTCACATGACATCGTGGCAGTGATGTTATCCCCCAGCTCTTCTTCCTTCTGGTAAATTCCCTTTATTAGCTCCAGGCTGGGGTTTGCTGAGCTCTGGGGGTGGAGGGTCCAGACTTGAATATCTTTGGGATGGGAAGCAAAGTGGGAAGTGCCCCCTGTCTGCAGGGCCAGAGGAGTGGCAGCCCTGGTGACCCCACCACCTGGTGACACAGGTGGACGCTCTCCGGGGGCCACCTCTGGGGAAGCTTGGTGGCAGACACAGCAGCCCAGCAGCCTTGAAGGGGCAGGGGGTTGCCACTTCCAAGCCCACATGAGACGCAAACCGGAAAACAGTTGGGACTGACATCCAGAAATCAGACCCAGAGCAGACTGAGCCCATGAAGTGACAGTGATCTCACACAATAGTCATGGGCAGGACAGGCTGGACCCTGTGTGTTAGCTTCTACCTTTATCGCGGTGGAGGTTGGCCCCTGAGGCACTGCCGTGGCAGGAGGTGTCTGCCTGCTCTCATGCTGGACTCATCGCCGGATGCTGAGGTCAGGCAGGGGAATTTGAGTCCCTTGTCCACCCAGAGAGTAAAAGTAATCGAGGCAGGAGCCAAAGTGAGTGGAACCAATTTATTGAACGTCTGCTGATGGCCGGCAATGTGCTAAGGAAGCCCGCGGCGAGGCAGGCCCCCCCCCCCCCCCCCCATGTGGCAGAGAGGGAACTGAAGCTCAGGTTTCAAGGGTCTTTTTCAAGATGAGCCAGTGGAAGTGGCCAATGGGTGCTCAATGGTCGATGCTTCCTTTCCAAAGATTTTTTTCCAGTTTTGTTTTTAATTTCAAGAAAAATGATTTAAAATATAATAATGTTACATAAATACCAATTATTCAAGAGAAAGGATCTTACACATAATGTTACATGCAATAAATATTAATATTTCAAGAATGTCCAAAGATGCTTGGGTTTGCAGGAAAACAGTGGAAATATTTGATGAAGGGGTCACTGGACTCATTCATTTCCTTCCTCAAGAAGCTGTGGTCTTGTTAGAAGTGGCTCCTCAAGATGCCAGGGCGAGAGAGAACCAGGCACAGGGGGACAGCTGGTGCTTGACGCAGCCTCTAACTGGAGACTTTAGTGGCTTCTTCATGTACTCATTGCTTCTGGGGAGCACTGGGAAGCAGCCAGGATTGTGGCACAGCCTCAGAAGCACCAGCTGACTCACACGCCACCCTGAGGAGAACAGTGCATTGCTCAGAGTTAGAAGGAAGTCCCAGACTGATGGCCCCTCCCTCTCAAGTCACACAAACACATGAATTCTCCTTTCTCCAGGGAAGAAGCGGACTGTGTCCCCAAGAGCTCATGTCTGAGCAGCTCTGGGCCTGAGGTCCTCTGGGGGATGGGGGGAAAGTGATCTTATCTGGACCCCGGCTCATCCCTGACAACCTCCAGGACTTTTCAGGCTCTGCCTTCAGAGCGGAGCACAGAGGTAAAGGACTGCACGTGCTCAGAGCCAGCCAGGCCCTCCCTCCCAGGTCCTCCACCTGCCGCCGCCTCCCGCACACGAGGAAGCCCTCAGCGGACGGGATGCCGTTTGGGGTTGTTCGCAGGCAGCACAGTATCTGGAAGGACCCAGACAGCTGTGAGCATGGAAGGCGAGAGGAAGTGCTGCTGCGGAACTAGGGATGAGAGGGCCCCAGTGCATCCCGGAAGCTATGCTGATGAGCCTCTGGAAGCCAGTTCTCCTCTGAGCCTGGGCCCCTCCTCTGGAGACAGGACAAGGAATGCTTGCTCATTGGCCACGGGCCTGTGGGAGGAGCAGCTGCTAGTCAGAGTGGCTCACACTGAGCGGAGCTTCCCCGATCATGTAATGCTCACAGGAGCCATGATGTGGAGGGGGCAGAGGCACGTGACCGGTTCTGGATAGAAAAACGAGTCCAGGCAGGAGAGTGAGCCTGTAGCAGGTCTCCTGGTTGGTCAGGGTAGTGCCAGCATCTACACCCGCTTTTCCTGGCATGCAGGGCAAGGAGCCCTGCCGGGGTTACACTGGTGACCCTTCACAAAAGGTCTCCCCTCTGAAAAGGGCCCTTCAAAGAGCAGAAAGCCGTCGGACTCAGTGGACAAAACACTGCTCTTGGAGTCAAAGCAATTGGTTCACACCCTGAAGTGTGCAAGCAGCTTTGGGGCCTTGGGCTGGTTAAGTGCTTGGTCCCTGGGTGCTCCCATAAGAGATGTCAGGGGGCGCCAAGAGCTGCCCCCCATCCTCCTGTAAAGAGAACTCCACGTGGAATCAGCCCCTCGGGCTCTTACCTGTTGGCTGCAGGGCGGCCAGTTCTCAGTTTTGCGACAAAGTGCTCACAGTTGGGAAACAAAGGTTGTCATTCCAGGTTTCCCCAACTTTCTTCCGCGCCAAACTGACAATGTCATGCCCAGGCCGGGGTCTGACCTTGTTATCCAAGTAGTTGTTGACCTTGACCTTGTTGCCCTCTGCCACTGCTCTCAGAGGTTCCCATTTCACCACATAGTCACGTACATTGCTGGAACAGCTCGGCCCGCAGGACACACCTGGGAACACAGAGAGATTCTAAGAAGCTGCCACCACAGCAGTGCCACGTTGGACAAGGAGGGGAAGAAGAAAGGAAGTCACTCTACTGACATCATGGGCCCATGAGGTCATGGGCCCTTCCTTCTACAGTTTTCCCTCTTGCTGGAAGCTAAATTGAGCAGCAGTGCCATTGCTTGATCCACACGTTTGTAACGTAAGTACTTAAGGATCTGTTGCCAGCAGGTTCCAGAGCAACAAGTGGCAGCTCCGTAATAACGTAGAATGGCTGCCGTGGCATTCCACTGATGTGAGACTTTGGTGTGTTTAACAACTCTCCGATTGTTGGGTGTGTCAGTTATTTAAACTTGTCTTTGACAACACACAATGCAATCATAAAAGTGCTTGCAGATGGTGCATCTTTGGGCATGGGTCTGACTCAAAGTTTTGAGTTTTTCAGAATCTACCTGGAAGAAGCCAGTCTCAACTGATTCTCTTACCACCTCTCCCAGGTGGTGACTTGTCTCCATTTCACAGGACACATTTTGAGCCAGAAAACTTAAGTGACAAAAGTTGTGGAGCAAGGATTCGAAAGAACTCCAAAGGCCTAGCAATTTCTACTGTTGTGTGGCAGCTCGTTTTCTTATGTCCTATCACCTGGCTTAGTTCTGGACGCTTAAGAGAGAGTCATAACAGAATTGTCAACTGATGGAGTCCCCATCCCATTCCTTAGTGTAAAGATCTGACATGTCATAGTTCAAAAGGAAACAGATGCTATTAGCACAGCAGTGAGTTCTTTTATTCCCTCTTTTCAACATAAAGCTGGTGATTAAACAAATAAGTTATCTTTACCTTTAGTTGCCGCATGGATCACATAGCCGGCTCCCACATAGATTGCCCAGTGCTTATGGACACCTTGACTGATTTCAAGCAGGTCTCCAGGCATTGGGTCATCACTTGACTACAACAGAAAAGCAGAGAGTGCAGACAGACGGCAGGAAGCAGCAGAGGCCTGGCTGGAGGGCAGTAGTAACCCCTGGAGAGGAGCCTCTGGGACTGCTGGGGTCACCAGCTTTGCTGTCACTCAGAGAAGCCCCGGGATTAGGAGGGACAGGAAGCCTGGACAAAGTTGGGTCGAAGCCTCTCCTCTCAGGTCCCTGGCACATTGGCCCCACCCCATTGCTCCTGCCCCATTGCTGGGCATGAGCCTGGCTTTCATCTGCTCTGACACGTCCACATCGGAGCCTGCCTGCAGCGGAGAGACCGCCTCCCAGGCTGCCGGTTCCTGAGGACAGCTCACACCCGCCCTTCACGGGCTCTGCTATGCCAACGACCCAGGCTCACTGCGCCACTGCCCACCGCCCCAATGGCCCAGGTCCAGGTCCAAGCCCACTAGGGGCAGCGCCTCCCCTAGAGCCTGCAGAAACTGTTCCCCCAGCCAGTCCTAAGCCTGCCCACCCCCTCAGTCACTCCTCCCGCAGAAACCACAAGCAAGGCTCTTGCCCACGCTTCTCCCCACTTTCTCAGCCCCCTCCCCAGCCCAGTGCTCCCTCCTGTGGCCCTGAGTGGCGGGCCATGCCCCCTCCTCTTGGGAACTGGGAGTCACAAGCTATCTTCTCTGCAATCGCCTCCTGACCGGTTGTCTTTCCCGAATCTCAATGACTATTAATATGCAAGTGTTAGAGCAGGATGTCCACAGGGGTGCTGAGTAGCCTCCTCAGATTCTGTCCCAACCTCTGGGCCCTCATTCACGTGAGACACACACTGAAGGCTCCTCAGGAGGCTGCTGCTCTCCACGTTCACGTACTTCCCAGGGAAGGAGTGTCCCCCCACAGGGCATCCAGTCCCCATGGAAAGAAGCCTGCTCTCTGTCCCTCTGCTCTTTCTGTCCTCTTCCTTCTGGCGGCACTCAGCTCAGCTTGCTCAATCACAGGCCTACTCATCCTTCACTCTCCTCCCTCAGCCCCACGTCCATGTACCAAGTGCCTTCAATGCCACCTTCCTCCATCCCCTCCCTCTAATACAGATCCCGTTCTACCCACTCTTTACCCACGGTGTTGTCCAGTGGGACCTTCAAGGGGAACATCTGCCAATGCGTACCTGGACCTTCAGAATGCTGTCCACACCCTTCAGGCAGCTCATGGTCCAGCTCTGCACCCTCATCCCTCTTCACACTCATCCCTCTCACCCTTGTCCCTCTTCACCCCCGTTCCTCTTCACCCTCGTCCTTCTCACCCTCGTCCCTCTCACTCTCGTCCCTCTTCACCTTCCTTTGTTCTGCTCTTCCTGAGTTACATGTGTTCCCCACCTCATGCTCTCTCTCTCCTGCTGCTTTGACGCCATGTTCTCTCTCCTCCTACACCCTCCGTGCCTCCCCGTGTGACACTCTCCTCCCAGCAGACAGTCTCTCCTCTGGCACCTCCCTGCCTCAGGCTGGACCAGCTGCCCCTCCTCTCTGTGCCCAGATGGCTTTGATACAACTTTCTGTGCCTCTGCCAGCGCCTCTGGTTTGGGATCCCCTGGGGTTGGTAAGAGCCCGCCATGAGGACCGGGCTGCCCAGCACCTCTTCCTTTAGGACAAGGCCAGCTCTCTGGGCGGACACATTTGGTGAAGGGCCCTGAAGAAGGTCTCCCAGCTGGGCAGCCGCAGTTGAGACTGGACTGACTGTCAGTGACTTACGGAGCTCTGGGTGCCCACGGCCACTGTCCTGGGATTAAGATCCCTTGGAACTGCTTCCGGACTGAAAGGTGCTCTTCAGGGACAGATACACCTGGTTCCCTCCTCACCTCACGTTGGAGAAGTTGCCTGAACGCTGTGTGCCCCAGGGCTTATGGTCCCGACTTAGTGACTCTCACATGCTGGGCACTCTAGCATTGCTGTGAGAACCAATGCTCTAGCATTACTGTGAGAACTAATACTCTAGCATTGCTATGAGAATTAAATACTATGAGAACTAAGCATTACTGTGAGAACCGATATGCAGCATTACTGTGAGAATTAATGCTGTATATTAATATAACAAATACCACACAGGCTTCACTGGGGTTCCCCCAAATCCCACCCATTCTCCCACTCTAGGAAGAACTCCAGAGAGTAAAGGGTCACCATGAGGGGCCTTACCAACTCCCGGCGGGACAAGCCATATCTCAGGTCAGCAACAAAACGCTCGCTGTTTTTAAGAAGAACTATGTAAGTCTTCTGGTCACCAATCATCTTCTTGGCGGAAGTGATGATCTCATCCACAGGCCGGGGCCTGTACTTATGGTCCAAGTGGTTGTTGACCTTGTAGGGAGAGCCGGAAGCTGCCATCTGCAGAGGCTCTTTTTTGACCTCAGCCCGGCCTCTCAGAAACATAGGCAATTTGGAGAAGCCAGTACTGCGTGACTGCCCTGGAACCACAGAGAGAGCCACAGGCAGGTGAGACAGGGAGCCAGGAGGAGGGGACAAAGGCACAAACCTACCAGTTGAGGGGGTTGGGGTGGCAGCTTTCCCAGGAAGGATGCGCAGAGTTACATATTCTGTTCTTTTCCTGAGCAAGGTGTCCTGAATTATTTTCTCATGTCGTAATGCCAGGGCAGTCAATGGCCGGGTCACAAGATAATGTCAGTGTTGTGTGAATGTGACCCATGCGCTTTTCCTGAGCATTTGGGTTGATGGAAAGCCGAGCCATGTGAAGCAGTTCTGTTAGGAATATACTCGTCTACCTGTGCATCTTTATACCCGGCTGTGCTTAGAATCAGATCTATTTTCATATATTTTCTGGCTTAATTCTCGTTGTACCCTTCAAGGAAAATAACATCATCTCCATTTTGCAAGCAATACGGGGCCCAGAGGGACATTAACCGTCAGGTCTGTGCTGTGAAAGCTCCTAGAACCACCGTGTGCTACTTTCTCTCCTGAGCTTGGAAGGCCAGGCTCCTTCCCTGCTCAGAGCTGAGGCCGAGGGAGCCCTGCACATCCGTGTCTCCTGTCCCATGGCCTGGCACAGGGAGAGGCCACAGAACAGCTCTCAGCTGATGGACCCCCAAGTCTGTTCTTTTTAAAAAATATGTCTTTATTGATTTCAGAGAGAGGGAGGGAGAGGGAGTTAGAAACATCAATGGTGAGAGAATCACCAATTGGCTGCTTCCTGCGTGCCCCCTATCTGGGATCGAGCCCGCAACCCAGGCATGAGTCCTGACGGGGAATCGAACCATGACCTTCTGGTTCATGGGTCAATTGATGCTCAACCACTGAGCACCACTGGTGGGGCCCAATTCCATTCTCCTAGGGAGTCCTGGGTGCATTTTCTAAGGGGAAGAGTAACATTGAGGACACTAATTAAGCACCCTACTCTCTGCTTCTAATCTCAAGGATGAAGGCTGAACTTGGAATCTATCCTGTTAACAAAACCTGCCCACACCTTGGAAGTCAGGTATGAAAAGGACCACATGTCCTCACAGTCATGCTCTCTCCTACAAGGCCCCCAAGTGTCATCTGGGTAAAATGAGCTTGATTAACTTTTTCCACTAAACCCCTGTGTTCCTCCAACACCGTCAGGACAAATGATGACTTGTGGGAAACACATAAGATGCAAAAAGTCGCATTCCCACACGGATGACAAGAATTTCCCCTGACGAAGACAGAGCATCAAAGGTTACATCGCCATTGCTCTGCGGGGCACGAGCCAGTCTGCATCGAACGCAGCAGGCTCATTCCAGCCCCCGTGGTGGTCTTCATGGACCACGCACCAGTTCCGTTCGTCCTCCTGTTAACGGCTTGTCATCGTCCTGCTTCCGCCATAGTTATGAGGTCGATGATCTATTCCCAGGTGCTTGCCATGCATTTTCATGAGAATTTCCCCTTTGAGTGGGCCCTTGGAAAGCTGCTTCTGCTAAGCAGCATCTATTACCGATACTAAGACACGGAGCTTGTGAAATCACACACTTTCGAAAACCACAACACAGAGGTCCCTTAGTATGGAAGACCTGGACCGTGAGCTCCCGATGAACTTGGCTGCGTTAAAGCACATCATCAGAGCCCCAGGTACGGAGGGAGCCAGTGCTGCCTGCCTAGAGATGCAAGGGAGGTCAGTGTATCCCTAACACAACTGCTTCTCAGGGCTCAGCTTTCAGGTGCGGAAGCAGCCCAGGGGCATGGTGGCACCAGGGAGCTTCCGCTGCGCTGCCAGGTCCGCTCGGACCCTGTGGGCACAGGGGCTGGGCGTGGACTCCACCCTGCACGAGCTCTGTGCAGGGAGAACGTGTCTCCCAACTCAGGCTCCCGTGCTGAGCTTTCATTTCAGCTGCTCTCGTTATCTTATTACAAACCCCTGGCAGATCCCGCTGTCAACAGGCCTTACCTGGAGGAGCCAGATGGATCACATCACCCTCGCCCACATAGAGTGCCCAGGTACAGTAGAACTGGTGAGAGATCTCAATCATGTCTCCGGGCCTGGGCTCTTCCTCACGCTGCAGGAGGAAAACCAGAAATGGTAGACGGGCTGCTAGGCAACAGCAGAGTTGCAGCACAGCCTGGGGACCACAGGCTGCTGTTCATCACCTGTCACAGGGGAATCCCTTGTCTTTCCTCTTTCTGACGGTCCCCAAGAGGGGGGACCGGAAGCTAGAACCCAGGAGAACGAACGTCTAGAATGGAGAAAGCAGCATGGTCCGGGGGACGTAGGGTGTGTGTGTGGTGTGTACATACACAGTGCATGAAGGCGGGTATATGCAAACACACAGTGCGTGCAGGTGTGTATGTGCAGGTGGGATGCACACGTGTCCTGATTGTAATGACATCACAGGCTGCATGTAGAACCACTTCCCTGAGGTGGGGGCCGCAGGCCCATCCCCAACAACCTGGGGCAGGTGAGTCTGAATGTCTCGGCCCTCACACACTGCCCTCCTGTCTCCATTACACCTCTGGCCCCGGCTGTGCTTGCCTGCAACACAGGCCTCTTCCAGCCTGGAGACACCCACCCTTGGAGATGCCGACCAGACAGAAGGAAGTGACAGCAGCCTTCCAGCCCCCAAGCCTTCCACGGGCCCAGTGTGGCTGCCCAGCATCCTGCACTGGTCAGGGAGGCGGCAGGTGGGGCTCACACACTCAGGCAGCAGGCTCTCCTGGCACACTGCCCATCACGACTGCCACCCTCCACAGCCCAGAGGAAGAAGTAGTGCCCAGCTGGGGAAACCGAGGATCAGAGCGGTAGAGGGACTTGCCCAGGGACACAGCTGGCAATGGCTGCACTGGGTCTTCACTACCCTCTCCCTTCCTGGTCCCGTTTCCATCTTCTCTCCCTGCTTTGCCCAACTCCTCCCTGCTCCTCATTGGCACTGCCCAGGGCACTGAGGCTTCCTGATTTGAGAATTTTCAGTTTATCTTCCTGTTTGTGCCTGACCGCAGCCAACCTCCTGCAGCGCTCACTCCAGGAGCCCAATCTGAGACCAGGGGCCAGCTTCCCTTTGTCCTCATTCCATGCCCATATCCTATCGATACAATGGTCATTTAGCCTGGAAGCTTCTCTGGAATCCACTTCTTTGTTAATCTTTCCCCCATGACTTCATTCAGGGTTATTCTGTTCCCGATTATGTGACCCCACACTTTCCTGTCCAACCCCCAGACTTCTGTCCCACCCACTCCAGGGCCTGTGTGAGCCTCCATGGGGGGGACACTCGCTCCTGATGGGGTGAGTAGTGGAGGGGGCTTCGTGCCTCGGCTCCTGGGGTGGCAAGAGCTCTGTGTCGGGGTTCTACCTTGGATCCAGCTTTGCAGGGGGAGGTGGCGGCAGAGCTGAGGGGGATGATGGGAAACCATGGCCTCAGGGGTCACTGTTCTATGTGTACTGTTCCTAGATGCAGCCTGGAAACTACTATGTCTACCCCCACCTCAGCCCTGAACTCCAGACTCATATGTCCAACTGCTACTCCACAGCTCTAGATAGATATCTAATGGTCACCTCAACACCCCACATGAGCATCAAATCCTTAATTTCCCTCCCACACCGGCTCCTTCTCACCTCTTCCTCCTCCATCCAGGCTGCCCATCACCAGTCACAGGGGCTGTGAGCCCTGGAGCTGCTGTGGTTCAGCAGAAAGAACAGTGACCGCTGGGGATTAAATCCTGTGTCTGCCTCTTAACTCGCTGTGTGTTGGTAAGAGGGAAAGAGGGAGGGGTAAGACTGTGCCCAGACCTTACACAACATGTTCTTGAACTCCTACAAAGGCCACATTTCTGAGTATCTCTTGCCTGAGGGCTCTCTGGGCCTTAGGACACCTGTCATGGTGCAGGGCTGGCCCAGACTTTCCCTGACAGCACACAGGGCAACAGGAGCTGCTTTAGGGTGGGACTTAGAGGTGAAGGATCCTAAAGGGATAGAGGAGCCTAGAGCCCCAGAGGTCCTCCAACATCCCCTCCTTCTGCACATGAGGAAACTGAGGCCAGAGAGGAAGTGACCTGTTAAAGACCCTGCGTGGATCAGGAACTGACCCAAGATTTGATCTCAGACATCCTAACGCCCTGCCAGCAAGAGACAGGGAGCATAATTTCATATCATTCCTGGTAAGGTTTTCTTCTGGCTGCACATTCCTGTCACCTCCATTCCAAGCAGACCCCAGAAGGGAGAGAGAGCCCCATTAGAGGGCCTTACCTGTTGGCTGGGGAAGTTGCTATATCTCAGATCCGTGACGAAGTGCTCACAGTTCCTGCTCAGAACAGGGTATTCTGTCTTCCTACCAACCAACCAGTTCCCAAGTTCAATGATCTTCTTCATGGGCCATGGTGTGTACACGTGGTCCAAGTAGTTGTTGACCTTATAGGAGCAGTTTTCCGCCACGTCCACAAGGAGCTCCCTTTTCACCACCCCTAAGCCGGTGGGGGAGCCTGCCTCCGAGTTCTCCTCTGGAATCAGACACAGGAGTATCAGGAACTGCAGGGAGGCCAGGGAGGGAGAGAGGAGACGCAAGACAGGGAGGAAGGGCCAGGGGATCACACTGTTGAGCTCTGGTGTCTGTCCCTTCACCAATGGGATTGGAGGATCCCATCATTTTGCTCTTTTCCTTAAGGAGCTGTGAGTACTTTTCATGATAATCAATGCTGTCATGGTTAGTGGCTGCCATTGTGCTCCATTATATGAATGGACATCATCTAGTTGACCAAGTCCCTACTATTGGCTAGTCCAGAGCTTATCCATTGTAAACAACGGTAGTAAATTGTACTTGTTCATCTTTGCACTTGTGTGTTTCAGAAAGAGATCAAAGTTGTTCTGGACCTACTGTGTTTCAGACACTCTGCTGTGATAATCCTATATTATAAAGCAACTGAATGGCAGACCAACCAGAACGACTGAACGACCATGGACCCTTGTCTGGCTGGCTCCTCCCACCCGCCCGTCCCCCATTCCCGCCGGCCCCTCCACGCCTAACTCACTGCCTGGCTCCCTGGTGCATATACATCTAGTGAAGGACAAGAAAATAAACATCAGTCCCTTCTGTCCCTGACCAGAATTCCCAGAGGGCTCTGCTAATACTGCAGTCAAGGTGTGGAATTCTCCCTCCATGGCCCACAGCCCCAGGAGACCCTCCAAATTAGCCAAAGGACAGCCTAAGCTTTACGGGGATGGCGGCCCTTTGCGGAGGAATGGAGAGAGGCTGGGTGGGGGTTTGTGACATTGCACTGCCTTGCAGATTAGGTGAGCCTCCAATCTCTTTAAAAGCAGCGGCCAAGAGGACCTGTAGGCTGCTAGGAGCAACAGTGAAGGGTAGGCACATTCAAAATCAGAAAAACTTTTCAACAAACAGACACGAAGATCATCTTGGGAAACTGAGGGCAGAGTCCCAGGAAGAAGGCAAAAATCATTCAAGGGCCATCATCCATCTTGATACACTTTGGCAAAGAACACATAAACTTCATCTCATGGCACAAAACCATCCTTTTTTTGTGTGCGTTTTTTGTGCCATCCTTAAAGTATAATTAGAAGCAGCTGGGGGAAAGCTATACCTGCCAGCATTAGACCCCACGGTGGGCCCTGCCCAATGTACCCTATCAGGGCGGGGCTGCCGTACCCCACCTTGCACGAATTCATGTACTAGACCTCTACTTACACACATTCCCTCACTTATTCTCCTTTTGAATTTCTTGGGTAAAATTCTCATCTCCATTTTAGAACCGAAAGTGAACATGAGGCATCATTGGCCGCCTCTGGCCCAGCTCTGGCCACATGGAGAGGCCACACAGCGCTTCCAGCTGGTGGCGTCCAGTCCATTGAGCCTGGAGCCGGGTTTGGCTCTCTAAGAGGAGGGAACTGAGGAGCACGCTAACCAGCAGGCTCCTTTGTGTGTGAGGCTCCAGGCTGGTGCTGCACTTAGCACTGCCCTTGAGGAAGCACGTCCTGCTCACTCCCACACCAGCAGGACCCGCTCCTCACACTCACCTCCCTGTTCCAAGCCTCCTGAGTGTCGCCTGGATTAGGGGGTTTTGCTTACTATTTGTCATCAATGCTGACAGTTTTCAATGCTGTCAGTGTAGGTGACAGTGCATAGGAACCTGGTCAGTTACAGGGAGATTCTTGTGATCATGAGACGGTTTCTGTCCAGCGAGAATGCAAATGCTTGCTGTCGGAGGTGTGGGTGCCATTGCTCTGCAGGGGCCTGTGCCTCCCAGTCCGAGGTCTCATCCCTGCACCTTCCTGTCATGGATGGTGCTGCCTTCTCCTCTGACTGCCTGTCATCCTGCTTCTGCTCTCCCTGTGCTACATCAGGGTCCAGGTGCTCATGTGTGTGAGACTCTCTGTGACGTGTGACCTGGGAGAGCTGCTGCGTGGGGGGTGTTCAGAAACCCTCTCAGGACGCCCTGTTCTGTGACGTCCTCTGAGCACAGGGCACAGCCTGAGAGGCAGTCCCTCCATGAGACCGGGACACCCAGACACGCTGCTGGTTTAGAGAGATCTGTCTGCTCGCCCAGCTACCGGCCTGAGCTGGAGCATGTCCAATGCAGGCGCAGCTGGCTTCCCTGGGGTCCACGGACCTCAGTCCTGCTGAGTCAGGACCCGAGGGGCCACTGAGATGTCTCCAAGGAACACGGATGTACAGTGAGCACATGCACTGCCCAGGGAGAACCAACACGGGTTCCAGGGTGGCATTTGGCTTTTAATTGTTCTCATCATGGTAACAAATCTCTGGAAAGTTACACTTTCAACCCCCTTACCTGGGGGAGCCAGGTGGATCACATAACCATCGCCCTCATAGAGGACCCAATGGGAGGAGCCGATGCGGGAAATCTCAATCAGGTCTCCAGGCTTGGGCTCTTCACGAAACTGCAAGAGAACAGCCAGGAAGGTGAGGCAGAGTTCAGGGAGCTGCAGAGGCCCAGCTGGGGATTGGCTTATTAATGCTCACCCCATGGGAAGAATGTGTGTGTGTGTGTGTGTGTGTGTGTGTGTGTGTGTGTGGTGGACTCATGTCCCCTATGAGGTCCTTAGGCTGCAGTAGCTTCTAGAGAGTGCCTCGTTAGTAACTGGAGGCCTGGAAAAATAAGGAGTATTATTGGCAGAAACGTTTTGTCCAGAATGTGTGTGTGATGCATGAGGCTCTGTGTGTATTGTGCATGGATATGTTGTGTGTTGCGTGTACATACTCTCACACATGGATGTAGACATGCCTATGCAGATGTATTGTGTATATGTCTGGAGGGTGATAACATAACAGCCTGCATCTAAATTCCTTCCCTTAGGCTGGGGTCCTGGCCCATCCCCCACAACATTGTCCATGTGAGTCTGAGCTTCTCTGCTCTCACACACTGACCCTCATGTCTCCATCATGTGTTTGCCCTGGCTGTGCATGGCCCCAACACCCACCACCTCACACTCTGCCCTCCCCAGCCCTGGTACACGAGCCCTTGAAGATGCTGAACTGACAGACAGCAGGTGACAGCTTCCTAAGGGCCCCTGAGCATTGGAGAAGGCCCTACTGCTGTTGCCCAGCTTCCTGCCCTGGGGACAGGGCTCACAGCCACACAGCAGGCTCTGCCGTCACATTTCCCCCATAGCTGCCACCCTCCCAGGCCCAGGGGGAGGAAGCAGCACCCACGTGCTCAGCTGGGGAAACTGAGGGTCAGAGAGGTAGAGGGATGTGCCCAGGACCACTCAGCTGGTAGTGGCTGCTCTGGGTCTTCTCTGCCCCGTCCCTTCCTGGTCCCCTTTTCTCCCTCCATCCCTTGCTCACCTCATCCCTGCTCCTCAGTGTCCCTGCCCAGGGCACTACAGCTTCCTGATTTGAGAATTTTCAGTTTATCTTCCTGTTTGTGTGTGACCGCAGCAAACCTCCTGCAGCACTCACCCCAGGAGCCCAATCTGAGACCAGGGGCCAGCTTCCCTTTGCCCTCATTCCATGCCAATATCCAACAATGGTCACTTAGCCTGGAAGCTTCTCTGGAATCCATTTCTTTGTTCATCTCTACTCATGATTTTATTCAGGGCCATTCTGTTCCCAATTATGTGACCCCACATTTTCCTGTCCACCCCCCTCACTTCTGTATACCCACTCCAGGGCCTGCGTGAGCCTCCATGGTGGGTCATTTTGTCCTGATGGGGGTAGTAAGGGAGGGGGCTTCCTGCCTGGGCTCCTGGGGCCAGAGCTCTGGGGGTGAAAGTGGGAATGGCTCTGTGGTCTGGGCTCTACCTGGGCTCCAGCTCTGCAGAGGGAGGTGGTGGCAGAGCTGAGGGGGATGATGGGAAACCATGGCCTCAGGGATCACTGTGCTCTGTGTACTGTTCCCAGGTGCAGCCTGGAAACTTCTATCTCCATCCCCACCTCAGCCCTGAACTCCAGACTCACACGTCCAACTGCTACTCAACAGGTCCACCTGGATGTCTAATGCTCACCTCAACACCCCCCATGGAGCAGCAAATCCTTAATTTCCCTCTCAAACCCCCTCCTGTCATCATCTTCCTCCTTTCAGGCTTCCCATCACCCAGTCACAGGGGCTGTGAGCCCTGGAGCTGCTGTGGTTCAGCAGAAAGAGCAGGGACCATTGGGGATTGAATCCTGCTTCTGCCTCTTAACTCGCTGTGTGTTGGTAAGAGGGAAAGAGGGAGGGGTAAGACTGTGCCCAGATCTTACATAACATGTTCTTGAGCTCCTACATAGGCCACAGACCTGAGCATCTCTTGCCTGAGGGCTCTCTGGGGCCTTAGGACACCTGTCATGGTGCAGGGCTGGCCCAGACTTTCCCTGACAGCACTCAGGGCATCAGGAGCTGCCTTTAGGGTGGGTCTCAGAGACAAAGGATCCTAAAGGGAAAGGAGTGGTCTGTGCCTCAGAGGTCCTCCAACATCCCCTCCCTCTGCACATGGGGAAACTGAGGCCAGAGAGGAAGTGACCTGTTAAAGACCCTGAGTGGATCAGGAACTGACCTGAGATTTGATCTCAGACATGCTAAGTGCCAGCCAGCAGAAGGGAGGGAGCATAATTTTGCATCATTCACGATAAGTTTTTCTTCTGGATCAAAGCCTTCTCTTTCCTATCCCCCAAGCATATGTCTAAGAGGGAGAAGGAGCCCCCCCCAGGGAGGGCCTTACCTGCCGGCTTCGGGCCTTGCCATATCTCAGATCGAAGACGAAGTGCTCACTGTTTCTCCTCAGATCATTGTCCTCCATCTCCTTACCAACCATCTCCTTCCCAGACTTGAGTATCTTCTTTATGGGACGAGGTTTGTACAGGTGGTCCAAGTGGTTGTTCACCTTATAGGAGCTGTTTTCCACCACTGCCTCAAGGAGCTGCCTTTTCACCACCTCTAAGCTGGTTGGGGTACCAGCCCCAGACTTCTCCCCTGGAATCAGACACAGGAGTATCAGCAACTGCAGGGAGGCCAGGGAGGCAGAAGACACAAGACAGGGAGGAAGGGCCAGGTGAGCTCTGGTGTCTGTCCCTTCACCAATGTGATGAGAGGATTCACGGATTTTACTCTTTTACTTAATGAGCTGTGACTACTTTCTCAAGCTAATGAGTACTGTGATGCTCAGTGGCTGCTATTGTGCTCCATGATATGAATGGACATCATCTAGTTGACCAATCCACCGTCATTGACCCTTCTCGTCCATGAGACCAGGACACCCAGAAAGGTGACTGTTCTAATGAAATCTATCTGCTCGCCCAGCCAAAGGGCCGGAGGGAGAGCTCCTAATGCTGACATAGCTCGATTTCACTGAAGCCCACAGACCTCTTTCCCTGCTGTGTGAGGGTCTGGGAAACCACTGAGATGACCCTAAGGGACACAGATGTAGTGGGAACCCAAGCATTGCTTCAGGAAGAAACTACGCGGTTTCCCAGGGTGGCATGTGGCTTTGAATTGTCCCAGTCAGCTTAACAAATCTCTGGAAAGTAACACTTTCAAACCCCTTACCTGGGGGAGCCAGGTGGATCACATAACCATCGCCCTCATAGAGGGCCCAATGGGAGGAGCCGATGCGGGAAATCTCAATCAGGTCTCCAGGCTTGGGCTCTTCACGAAACTGCAAGAGAACAGCCAGGAAGGTGAGACAGAGTTCAGGGAGTGGCAGAGGCCCAGCTGGGAGTTGTGCTCTGCCGGACATTTGTGTACTGATGCTCGCCCCATGGAAAACGTGTGTGTGTGTATGTGTGTTGGGGGTGTGTGGCCAGGGGGGGTGGGGGGAAACTCATTTCCCATGTGAGGTTCTCCTGGGAGTAACTAGAAACCTGGAAAAATGACCATGTGCATTGGGAGAGTGAAGATTTGTCCAAAATGTATATGCAAGACATGGGTGTGTATCTGTGTTTATTGTGCATGGATATGTTGTATGTTGCATGTACATACACACACTAGGATGCAGATCCGCATATACAGGTGTATTGTGTGTGTGTCTGGAGAGTGGCAACACAACAGCTTATATGTAAACCCATTCCTTCCCTGAGGCTGGGGCCCAGGCCCATTCCCACAACATTGTCCAGGGGAGTATGAGCTTCTCTCCTCACACACACTGACCCTCCTGTCTCCATCATGTGTTTGCCCTGGCTGTGCATGGGCCCAACAGCCACCACCTCACACTCTTCCCTCCCCAGCTCCGGCACACGAGCCCTTGAAGATGCTGAACTGACAGACAGCAGGTGACAGCTTCCTAAGGGCCCCTGAGCATTGGAGAAGGCCCTACTGCTGTTGCCCAGCTTCCTGCCCCGGGGACAGGGCTCACAGTCACACAGCAGGCTCTGCCCGCACATTTCCCCCATAGCTGCCCCCCTCCCAGGCCCAGGGAAAGGAAGCAGCACCCACGTGCTCAGCTGGGGAAACTGAGGGTCAGAGAGGCAGAGGGACTTGCCCAGGACCACTCAGCTGGCAGGGGCTTCTCTGGGTCTTCTCTGCCCCGTCACTTGTCTGTCCCCTTTCTTTCCTGCCTGCCTTTTCCACATCCTCCCTGCTCCTCAGTGCCATTGCTCAGGGTACCACAGGTCCCTGATTTGAGAGTTTTCAGTTTAACATCCTGTTTGTGTGTGACCTCAGTTAACCTCGTGCAAAGCTCACCTCAGGCCACCCAATCTAAGACCAGGGGCCAACTTCCCTTTGCCCTCAATCCATGCTCATAATCTACAATGGTCACTTAGCCTGGAAGCTTCTCTGGAATTCACTTCTTTGTTCATGTTTCCGCCAAGACTTTATTCAGGGTCATCCCGTTATAAATTATGTGACTCCATGTTTTCCAGACCAACCGACAGACTTCTGTCCCACCCACTCCAGGGCCTCTGTGAGCCTCCATAGTGGGGCTACTTGGTCCTGACAGAGGTGGGTAAGACAAGGGCTTCCTGCCTGGGCTCCTGGGGCAGAACTCTGGGGGTGAAAGTGGGGATGGCTCTGTGGTCTGGGCTCTACCTGGGCTCCAGCTCTGCAGAGGGAGGTGGTGGCAGAGCTGACGGGGACGATGGGAAACCAGGGCCTCAGGGATCACTGTGCTCTGAGCACTGTTCCCAAGTGCAGCCTGGAAACATCTATGTCCACCCCCACCTCAGCCTGAAACTCTACACTCACACGTCCAACTGCTACTCAACAGGTCCACCTGGATGGGTAACTGTTCACCTCCAACACCCCATCTGAGCAAGAAATCCTTACTTTCTATCTGCAACCTGCTCTACTTCCTGTCATTCCCCTGTCTCTATGGATAGATAACCCCATCATTGATCCTCCTGCCCTGGAGGTGCTGTGATTAAGCAGAAAGACCGGGGGACACTGGGGTTTCAATCCTTACTAGCTTGTGTTGAGAAATGGCAAGGAGGAAGGGGTTAAAGCTGAGCCAACATCTTATATTAATTTGGGTGGAGAGGGGAGGGGGCAGCACCCAGTTGTTCACATGGTGAAACTGAGGCATGGGGAGGAAGTGCCCTGTCAGAAGACTCTGAGGGGATTAGCAGAAGACCTAAGTTTTGCTCTCAGATGTGACTCCCAGCCAGTGGAACCCCAAGAGCCCATGTTTGCATCACTCAGGGTAATTTTTCTTCTGGGTAGTTAGGTCCCTCACCCCCATCACAAGCAGACCTCCAGAAGGTAGAAGGAACTTTCCCTCCCCCAGGGCCTTACCTGCCGACCACTGGCCTTGCCATATCTCAGATCGGTGACAAAGTGCTCAGAGCTCCTGCTCAGAACACTGTACTCCATCTCCATACCAACCATCTCTTCCGCAGCAGTGAGCATCTCCATTATGGGCCGAGGTTTGTACAGGTGGTCCAAGTGGTTGTTGACTTCATAGGAGCAGTTTTCCACCACTTCCTTGAGGAGCTCCCTTTTCACCACCCCTAAGCCGGTGGGGGCACCACCCTCAGACATCTCCCCTGGAATCAGACACACGAGTATCAGGAACTGCAGGGAGGCCAGGGAGGGAGAGAGGAGACACAAGACAGAGAGGAAGGGCCAGGGGATCACACTATTGACCTCTGGTGTCTGTCCCTTCACCAATGGGATTGGAGGTTTCCATCATTTTGCTCTTTTCCTTAACGAGCTGTGACTACTTTTCATGTTAATCAATGTTGTGATGGTCAGTGGCTGCCACTGTGTTCCATTATATGAATGGACATCATCTAGTTGACCAAGTCCCTACTATTGGCTGGTCCAGAGCTTATCCACTGGAAACAACGGTAGTAAATTGTATTTGTTCATCTTCGCACTTGTGTGTTTCAGAAAGAGCTGACAGTTGTTTTAGTACCACTGGGTTTCAGACTCTGCTGTGCAAATTTCATACATTCCCTCACTTATTCTCCTTTTGAACTTCAGGGTAAAAGTCTCATCTCCATTTTAGAACCTATAGTGGTCCCTGAGGCATCATCGGCCTTTTCTGGCCCAGCTCTGGCCACATGGAGAGGCCACACAGCGCTTCCAGCTGGTGGCGTCCAGTCCATTGAGCCTGGAGCCGGGTTTTGCTCTCTAAGAGGAGGGAACTGAGGAGCACGCTAACCAGCAGGCTCCTTTGTGTGTGAGGCTCCAGGCTGATGCTGCACTTAGCACCGCCCTTGAGGAAGCACGTCCTGCTCACTCCCACACAGGCAGGACCCGCTCCTCACACTCACCTCCCTGTTCTAAGCCTCCTGAGTGTCGTCTGGATTAGGGGGTTTTGCTTACTATTTGCCATCAATGCTGACAGTTTTCAACGCTGTCAGTGTAGGTGACAGCACATAGGAACCTGGTCAGTTACAAGGAGATTCTTGTGATCATGAGACGGTTTCTGTCCAGCGAGAATGCAAATGCTTGCTGTCCGAGGTGTGGGTGCCATTGCTCTGCAGGGCACCAGCCCCTGTGTTTCCCAGTCCACGGTCTCATCTCAGCACCTTCCTGTCATGGACGTACACATGTGTGTGCTCTGCCTTCTCCTCTGATTGCCTGTCATCCTGCTTCTGCTCTCCCTGTGCTACATCAGGGTCCAGGTGCTCATGTGTGTGAGATTCTCTGTGACGTGTGACCTGGGAGAGCTGCTGCATGGGGGGTGTTCAGGAAACCCTCTCAGGATGCCCTGTTCTGTGACGGCCTCTGAGCACAGGACACAGCCTGAGAGGGAGTCCCTCCATGAGACCGGGACACCCAGACACGCTGCTGGTTTAGAGAGATCTGTCAGCTCGCCCAGCTAATGGGCCCGAGCTGGACAGTGTCCAATGCGGGTGCAGCCTGGCTTCTCTGGGCCCACAGACCTCTGTGCCTGCTGAGTCAGGACCCGAGAGACCACTGAGATGCCTCCAAGGAACACGGATGTACAGTGAGCACACGCACTGCCCAGAGAGAACAAACATGGGTTCCTAGGGTGGCATTTGGCTTTGAATTGTTCTCGTCATGTTAACAAATCTTTGGTGAGTTACACTTTCCACCCCCTTACCTGGGGGAGCCAGGTGGATCACATAACCATCTCCCACATAGAGCGCCCAGTGCGAGGAGCCGATGCGGGAAATCTCAATCAGGTCTCCAGGCTTGGGCTCTTCACGGAGCTGCAAGAGAACAGCCAGGAAGGTGAGGCAGAGTTCAGGGAGCTGCAGAGGCCCTGGCTGGGAGCTGAAGCTGCGCCTGGGGATTTGCTTACTGATGCTCACCCCATGGGAAGAGTGTGTGTGTGTGCGTTGAGGGGACTCAACTTCCCTGTGAGGTCCTCAGCCTGCTGTAGCTTCTAGAGGGTGCCCTGGGAGTAACTGGAGGCCTGGAAAAATGACTTTGTGCATTGGGAGCCTGAAGATTTGTTCACAATGTGTTTATAAAGCATGTGTGGATGTGTATATTGTGAATGGGCATGTTTGGTGTTGTCTATACATGCACACACACAGAGATGCAGGCATGCATATGTAGTTGTACTGCATATGTGTCTGGAGGTGGTAACACAACAGCCTGTATGTAAACCCCCTTCCCTGAGGCTGGGGCCCAGGCCCATCCCCCACAACAATGTCCAGGTGAGTCTCAGCTGCTCTGCTCTCACACACTGACCCTCATGTCTCCATCATGTGTTTGCCCTGGCTGTGCATGGGCCCAACACCACCACATCATACTCTGCCCTCCCCAGCCCTGGCACACAGGCCCTTGAAGATGCTGAACTGACAGACAGCAGGTGACAGCTTCCTAAGGGCCCCTGAGCATTGGAGAAGGCCCTACTGCTGTTGCCCAGCTTCCTGCCCTGGGACAGGGCTCACAGTCACACAGCAGGCTCTGCCCGCACATTTCCCCCATAGCTGCCCCCCTCCCAGGCCCAGGGGGAGGAAGCAGCACCCACGTGCTCAGCTGGGGAAACTGAGGATCAGAGAGGCAGAGGGACTTGCCCAGGACCACTCAGCTGGCAGTGGCTGCTCTTGGTCTTCTCTACCCCGTCCCTTCCTGGTCCCCTTCCCTCCCTCCCTGCCTTGCTCATCTCCTCCTGCTCCTCAGTGTCCCTGCTCAGGGCCCTGCAGCTTCCTGATTTGAGAATTTCAGTTTATCTTCTTTTATTGTGTGACTTCAGCAAACCTCCTGCAGCGCTCACCCCAGGAGCCCAATCTGAGACCAAGGGCCAGCTTCCCTTTGCCCTCATTCCATGTCCATATCCAACAATGGTCACTTAGCCTGGAAGCTTCTCCAGAATTGACTTCTTTGTTCATCTTTCCCCCATGACTTTGTTCAGGACCATCCTGTTCCTGATTATGTGACCCCATGTTTCCCTGACGAACCCCCAGACTTCTGTCCCACCCATTCCAGGGCCTGTGTGAGCCTCCATAGTGGGCCACTCGGTTCTGACAGAGGTAGATAAAGCAAAGGACTTCCTGCCTGGGCTCCTGGGGCCAGAGCTCTGGGGGTGAAAGTGGGAATGGCTCTGTGGCTGGGGCACTACCTGGGCTCCAGCTCTGCAGAGGGAGGTGGTGGCAGAGCTGAGGGGGACGATGGGAAACAATGGCCTCAGGGGTCACTGTGCTCTGTGTACTGTTCCCAAGTGCAGCCTGGAAACTTCTATCTCTACCCCCACTTCAGCCCTGAACTCCAGACTCACATGTCCAACTGCTACTCCACAGCTCCACCTGGATGTCTAATGGTCACCTCTAAATAACTGCACATGACTATCAAATTCTTAATTTCCTTCCAAACCTGATCCTTCTTTTTCCATCTACTGGATCCAGGCTGCCCATCACCCAATCACAGGGGCTGTGAGCCCTGGAGGTGCTGTGGTTCAGCAGAAAGAGCAGGGACCACAGGGGTTTGAATCCTGCTTGTGCATCTTAACTTGCTGTGTGTTTGTAAGTGGGAAAGAGGGAGGGGTAAGACTGTGCCCAGACCTTACATAACATGTTCTTGAGCTATCACATAGGTCACAGACCTGAGCATCTCTTGCCTGAGGGCTCTCTGGGGCCTTAGGACACCTGTCATGGTGCAGGGCAGGCCTACACTTTCCCTGACAGCACACAAGGCATCAGGAGTTGCCTTTAGGGCAGGTCTTAGAGACAAAAGTTCTTAAAGGAACCGAGGTGGCCAGAGCCCCAGAGGTTCTCCAAACATCCCCTCCTTCTGCACATGGGGAAACTGAGGCCAGAGAGGAACGACCTGTTTAAATACTCTTAGTTGATCACGATCAGATTTGAGATTTGATCTCAGACAGCCTAACTGCCAGCCAGCAGGAGACAGAGAGCATAATTTTACATCATTCGGGGCAAAATTTTCTTCTAGCAGTAAGCCCTGTCACATGATCACAAGGAAACCCTCATAAGATAGAAGGAGCCTCCAACAGAGGGCCTTACCTGTTGCCTGGGGGCATTGCCATATCTCAGTTCAGTGACCAAATGCTCATAGTTCCTGCTCAGAACACTGTACTCCATCTTCTTACCAACCACCTCCTTCGCATATCTGAGCATCTCCTTTATGGGCCGAGGTTTGTACAGGTGGTCCAAGTGGTTGTGAACCTTATAGAAGCATTGTCCCACCACGTCCACGAGGAGCTCCCTTTTGACCACCCCTAAACCGGTGGGGGCGCCAGACTCAGAGTTCTCCCCTGGAATCAGACACACAAGTATCAGCAACTGCAAGGGAGGCCAGGGAGGGAGAGAGGAGACACAAGACAGGGAGGAAGGGCCAGGGGATCACACTATTGATCTCTGGTGTCTGTCCCTTCACCAATCTGATTTTACTCCTTTTACTTAATGATTTTTCAAGCTAGGAATAACTTTTCAAGCTAATGAATATTTTGAAGGCCAGGAGCTGCTATTGTTCTCCATTTTATGAATGGACATTATCTAGTAGACAACCCACCGTTATTGATCATTCTCCTTTATGAGACTTGGACACCAAGATACATTGCTGGATTAATCTCTAGGTACATCCAGCTGAAGGCATGGAGCTGGAGAGTTCCAAATGCTGATGAAGCCCAGCTTTGCTGAGGCTCATGGACCTATTACACTGCTGTGAGTGGACCCCAGGGTCCACTGAGATGCTTCCAAAGATCATGGACAAAGGAGAGGTCAAGCACAGCTCAGGGAGGAACCAACACTGGATTCCCAGGGTGGCGTCCCGCTTTGAAATGTCCTCATCATGGTAACAAATCTCTGGAAAGTTACACTTTCAACCCCCTTACCTGGCGGAGCCAGGTAGATCACATAACCATCGCCCTCATAGAGGGCCCAATGGGAGGAGCCGATGCGGGAAATCTCAATCAGGTCTCCAGGCTTGGGCTCTTCACGGAGCTGCAAGAGAACAGCCAGGAAGGTGAGACAGAGTTCAGGGCAGTGGCAGAGGCCCAGCTGGGAGTTGTGCTCTGCCTAGGGATTTGCTTACTGATGCTCACCCCATGGGAAGCATGTGTGTGTGTGTGTGTGTGTGTGTGTGTGTGTGTGTGCTCAGGCGTGCGGGAGAGATTCATTTCCCATGTGAGGTCCTCAACCTGTTATAGTTTCTAGAGGTTTCCCTGTAATTGGAAGCCTGGAAAAATGACCTTGTGCATTGGGAGAGTGAAGATTTGTCCAGAATGTGTATGCAAGGTATGGGTATGCATCTGCATTTATTGTGCATAGATATGTTGTATGTTGCATGTACATGGACACACTAGGATGCAGACACGCATACACAGGTGTATTGTATATATGCCTGGAGGGTGGACATACAGAAGCATATATATAAAACCCATTCCCCGAGGGTAGGGCCCAGGCCCATCCCCACAACCTTGTCCAGGTGAGTCTGAGCTTCTCTGCTCTCACACACTGACCCTCATGTCTCCATCATGTGTTTGCCATGGCTGTGCATGGCCCCAACACCCACCGCCTCACATTCTGCCCTCCCAGCCCTGGCACATGGAGTCTTGAAGATGCTGAACTGACAGACAGTAGGTGACAACTTCCTAAGGGCCCCTGAGCATTGGAGAAGGCCCTACTGCTGTTGCCCAGCTTCCTACCCCGGGGACAGGGCTCACAGTCATTCAGCAGGCTCTGCCCACACATTTCCCCCATAGCTGCCCCCCTCTGAGGCCCAGGGGGAGGAAGCAGCACCCACGTGCTCAGCTGGGGAAACTGAGGATCAGAGAGGTAGAGGGACTTTACCAGGACCACTCAGCTGGCAGTGGCTATGCTGGGTCTTCTCTGCCCCATCCCTTCCTGGTCCCCTTTCTTCCCTCCATGTCTTACCACCTCCCCCTGCTCCTCAGTGACACTGCTCAGGATATCACAGGTCCCTGATTTGAGAATTTTGAATTTAACGTCCTGTATGTGCGTGACTTCAGCTCACCTCCTGCAGCGCTCACCCCAGGAGCCCAATCTGAGACCAGGGACCAGCTTCCCTTTGCCCTCATTCCATGTCCATATCCTACAATGGTCACTTAGCCTGGAAGCTTCTCTGGAATTCACTTCTTTGTTCATGTTTCCCTTTGACTTCATTCAGGGTCATTCGGTTCCAAATTATGACTCCACGTGTTTTCCTGACGAACCCCTAGACTTCTGTCCCACCCACTCCAGGGCCTCTGTGAGCCTCCATGGTGGGGATACTTAGTCCTGGCAGGGATGGTAGGAAAGGGGGGTTCATGCCTGGGGTCTTGGGGCCAGAGCTCTAGGGGTGAAGGTGGGAATTGCTCTGTGGTGAGAGGCTCTACCTGGGCTCCAGCTTTGCAGAGGGAGGTGGTGGCAGAGCTGAGGGGAGATGATGGGAAACAATGGCCTCAGGGATCACTGTGCTCTGTGTACTGTTCCCAAGTGCAGCATGAAAACTTCTATGTCCACCCCCACCTCTGCCCTGAACTCCAGACTCACAAGTCCAACTCCTACTCAACAGGTTCCCCTGGATGTCTAACTGGTCACCTCAACACCCCATCATGCAAGAAATCCTTAGTTTCTATCTGCAACCTGCTCTACTTCCTGTCATTCCCCTCTCTCTATGGATAGATAACCCCATCATTGATCCTCCTGCCCTGGAGGTGTTGTGATTAAGCAGAAAGACCAGGGACCTCTGGGGTTTCAATCCTTACTAGCTTGTGTTGAGAAATGGCAAGGAGGAAGGGGTTAAAACTGAGCCAACATCTTATATTAATTTGGGTGGAGAGGGGAGAGGGCAGCACCCAGTTGTTCACATGGTGAAACTGAGGCATGGGGAGGAAGTGCCCTGTCAGAAGACTCTGAGGGGATTAGCAGAAGACCTAAGTTTTGGTCTCAGATGTGACTCCCAGCCAATGGAACCCCAAGAGCCCATGTTTGCATCACTCAGGGTAATTTTTCTTCTGGGTAGTTAGGTCCCTCCCCCCCATCGCAAGCAGACCTCCAGAAGGGATAGGGAGACCTCCACAGAGGGCCTTACCTGCCGGCTGATGGCCTTGCCATATCTCAGATCGGTGACAAAGTGATCACAATTGCCGCTCAGAACACTGTACTCAATCTTCTTACCAACCATCTCCTCCGCAACAGTGAGCATCTGCTTTGTGGACCGAGGTTTGTACAGGTGGTCCAAGTGGTTGTTGACTTCATAGGAGCAGTTTTCCACCACTTCCTTGAGGAGCTCCCTTTTCACCACCCCTAAGCCGGTGGAGGCGCCAACCCCTGAGTTCTCCCCTGGAATCAGACACACGAGTATCAGGAACTGCAGGGAGGCCAGGGAGGGAGAGAGGAGACACAAGGCAGGAAGGAAGGGCCAGGGGATCACACTATTGACCTCTGGTGTCTGTCCCTTCACCAATGAGATTGAAGGATTCCATCATTTTGCTCTTTCCCTTAAGGAGCTGTGAATACTTTTTATGTTAATCGATGTTGTGATGGTCAATGGCTGCCACTGTGTTCCATTATTTTAATGGACACCATCTAGTTGACCACATCCCTACTATTAGCTGGTCCATAGCTTATCCATTGTAAACAACAGTAGTAAA